>NC_046673.1:6140773-6468904 GCF_003369915.1 Drosophila miranda
GGAACCCGAATTCTTAACCGAAAACAATTCATAGCTTTCGTCCTAATTAGCGAAACCCACTTTGGCCCAGTAAACGGTCCAGTAAAATGGTCCAATCTTGGAATCTTAAAGATTCTGGCCGGTTTGAAGTGTAACACGGTTTTCCGTCTTTATCTTCGCCTCCGACTGCACTATGATTGTATCTTTAAAAACGTCTCTGAACATCTGTCTTTGCCAAAACAGATTCATATTACGATGACAATCGATGTATTTACATGTGTTTATTGTTCCGTCGCATTGATGGTCGGCATTACCCGGCATAACTGTACACCTGCCACTACTAGGGATCTAAGGTACCTATTTAGGTATGCGGTCCGCATTTGTTTTGTAAAAGTGTTTAAATCAATCCAGGGTCAGTAAATACAAAAAAAATATAAGTATATATATAAACGAGGGGGAACGTTGTGAGTTGCTGCGGACACCGCAACTCTACGGTTATACCCGATACTAAGTCAGTATGGCTCTCCTCCGGCAGACGCCGCTAATATTAAACGACACGACAAAGAGTGCGTGCGAGAGAGACAGAAAATCAGTCTGAGCGTGACGTCGGGCGCTGCGTAGCCACTGCAAATTGATTTGTTCCTATTGGCTATAAAAATGATCTGATCTGATCCAGATTCAGCAGTCTGATAGATATGGTCATTATCTATGATTCTGCGTTTTTAGTTTTCTTGAATGTGCAATATTGTGGATGCAACAGATTTTCGTCCTTTGTGTGGGCGGAAGGGGGTGGGGCGAAATTTTGAGATACACGTTTTATAGTGAGATCTAACAGGAGTGCGGATACCAAATTTGGTTACTCTAGCCTTAATAGTCTCTGAGATTTTTGAATATCCCCAGATTTTCGTCCTTTGCGGGGGCGGAAGGGGGTGTGGCGAAATTTTGAAACAAACTCGTCTCGGTCCGATATATTAGGAGTGTGGATACCAAATTTGGTTGCTCTAGCTTTTGTAGTCTCTGAGATCTAGGCGCTAATGTTTTACTCTAAGCAAAGCCGCCTATGCTACGTGTGTGTTAGAGAGAGACAGGGCGAGAAAAAATGAAATTGTTTTCTTGATGCTGGCTATAATAATAATACGATCCAATTCAGATTCCGCAGTCTTAAAGATATGGTCATTCTCTACAATCCTACGTTTTTGGTTTTCTCATATCTTTAAAATTGTGGATGCCACAGATTTTCGTTCTTTGTGGGGGCGGAAGTGGGCGGGGCGAAGTTTTAAAATATTTTTGTAGCAGTGACATATCACAGAAGTCTGGATCCAAAACATCGTTGCTCTAGCTCTTATAGTCTTTGAGCACTAGGCGCTGAAGGGGACGGACAGACGGACAGACGGACAGACGGACGGACGGACGGACGGACAGACGGACAGACAGACATGGCTCAATCGACTCGGCTATTGATGCTGATCAAGAATATATATACTTTATGGGGTCGGAAACGATTCCTTCTGGACATTACACACATCCACTTTTACCACAAATCTAATATACCCCAATACTCATTTTGAGTATCGGGTATAAAAATTTAAATTTTTCCATGGCACCTTGCAAAAATCACAATCAAACACCGTGCATTACTTAGGAGGCTCTGGACATCGCATTGTCTATTCGTGGCTCTGCTCGACCGGCCAGACTCGGAACGGCCAAAACTAGAACTGGGCTGAATTATCTTGGCTGAGCGTTGAAATGGCAGTGACGGGTGTCAGCACGAAGATAGAATGTCCGCAGATACGGCATCCAGCTTGGTCTTTGTTTTCGGTTCAGCCTCGAGAGGCAGTCAGCCATGGATCTATCCCTAGTCTGGACCATATTGTTGCTTATCTCGGCGTGTGGGTGCGGGTGCGGGCGTCAAAACTTTTTGTAGTACGGCACCGAAAAAAAAGTTTCAATGTTGCTGATGTTGATTCAGATCCGAACTCAGACTGGAGGCTGGAGGCTCTCAGTGCAATTAGAGCTAAACATAAGACGAAGTTCGCCTTGGGCCCACTCCTCCTGCCTGCTTGCCCCTTGTTCCCTGCCGCGGCGGTAAAGAGTCAAGTCGAGTCGAGTGGAGTTGAGACGGGAGTTTTGCATTTGAATGCCGCTTGTTAGTGGTGAGGTGTCGCCTCAGTTGGAGTTTGTCTGATGCTGGCTGCTGGAGTTTGCTAGTGCGAAAGAGATTGTTCGGCTCTGTGTTTCGGGAATTCGCTGCGTCTCCGCGACTGACTAATTTTTGTTGCATGTGATAGCTTTTGCTGCTGTGAAAAGTGAATTAAAAGAAAAAGAACTGCAAAGACCAGCAAGGCTCCTTCTTCGTACCGTCCCATAAGCCTGCTATCGCCAGCCGGCAAGTTTGTAGAATTTGGGCACTCGCTCAGCGACTCACAACGTTTCAACTGGTTTTTACATTAATATTTCTTACATATGGGAATTTCCATTCAAGTGTTACGTTCCATTCGTGAGACAAAATGTTAAAAAAATAATACAAAAATAATTAAGTAATCGAACGTTCGGTTTTAAACCCATAAAATATGACCTGACGATATGTAACTAAAATCCGAAGTGGTTTTGGGTGTGACTATCTTTATAATATTTTGTTTTTTATAGAAAAACATGACTATAACAATACCCAAAATACTGGAAAAATTGGTTCTGGCTGATGTTAACTGGTTTTTACATTAAAGTTAAAGAAAATTTAAGTCTATGTTAAAATTGGAACCTTTCAATTGATTTATAAATTAACATCTGCATAGAATTGAAATGAAAATGTATATTTTGATTGACTTGAAAAGTTTTTTATCATGGAAGACATTTTGTTGGAAAAACCCATATAAAGGTTTTGTGACATTTTGTTGTTGTATTATTCTGAAATCAGTTACGAACATCCAATGTTTATGGCGGATAAATAGGATATTCCCTGAAAAGATTTTCCTAACAATATCTCAGCTTAAAGTTCTTACATATATGTTATGTAAATACGTCGCAGATTATATTCCCACTTTCTGGTCCGGTCCACTTCCACGGCTTCCCCAGCGTCCTGGGCAGTTTTCTTATACTAGTTTTAGGCTATGTATGTTAGCACATAAAAACGAAATTATTGTACGCCTTTCTGTCAGGTTCTGTAGGCCAGGGATCGATGCTCGATTGCCTGTTACCCTATATGTACATAGTATGTGTATGTGTATATGTATATGTATATCAAGTGCAGACATGGACAGACACTCGCACACACACCGATGAATGTTTTTGTGACATGACTTGGAAGTTGGCTACATTTATTTAAATCCCACTTACAGCCCATTTGTCGTATTAAATAAAACTTACAGGGACACATACGAGTCCGAGCACAAATACGGACGGAAACAAGGGACACAGACAGCAGATAGAAGGCAGTTGTCCGGCGGACACCGGACACTGGACACTGGACACTGGACACCGGACACCGGGCATGGGATGCGAACGAAGGAGGTCAAAGCAATGCAAAGACAAAGTGCCAGTAAAACGAAACGTGCAAAGCAAATAAACACATAAAAGTCTAAATTTAATGCTAAAAGCTATTGAAGCATGTTTATGCCCCAAAATCGGACAGACAGTGGCATCGGACTCCAAAACGGAGCAGGATGGGGTGGAGGCATCGACGTGTGCTGAAATCCTCGGTATGGAAGCCTTCGACTTCCCAGACAAGATATCCACGTAGATGACCGAGGAGCTACATATATCCATTGGCTTGTTACACCCTAGCAGAGGGTAAGCTTATTTTTCAAGATGCTTGCAGGGCAAAAAGTCTAGCCTATATATCTCTTATCCCATCAAGTACAGGTTTCTATGCCATATTTACATATCTGTCAGTTCCTGATCGAACTTCACCAATATTGTTTATATGTTTATAGTACCTAGTAGGTAGTAGGTACTACCTACATATGTATGTATTGGAAATTGAGGGGTATTAAGGACTTCGGCTTCTTTTGACCATCTTATGCTTCGGCTTACATTGCTCGCCCATCCCCTTAGCACCCTCCACACAGTTCTCTTTTCCCTTTGGGTCCTTTCCTTTCCCTTGACCTCTTTCCCTTTTTCGGTTCCATATGCGGCTCTTTTTGTAATATGGTTCTCATGGATGACTTCGCCGCCGATAGCACTAGGCAACAAAATGTGACTTTTCATTACATTTGACCGTTACACACCGTTTGGTGACTATACCTTTCGAACACATAAAATTTCCCCGAAATCGGCATTCACTAGCTGTTCAGGATTTTAAAGTTATTATGCAACAAAATTGACAAGCAGTATGGGATCGGATTATATATTCTTTATCCTTCTTGTATGCTCTTGCTTTTGTGTTTCTCTTTGCTTCGACTAAGAAAATCGGGAATAAAAGAAGAATACGGGACCACTGCTGATCTACGGTGAGCATTGCTTTTTATGATGAACAACTGTTCTACAAAACGAATAAAATACAATATAATTGCGGCCAAATGAATAGTGTATATTCTAAATTGTACATATATTTATTTTCTTATTAGATCAGCAAAATACGGAACACACTGGGGTTGGCCACATCCTGGATGGACAACGAAAGGAAGTCTAAACAAAAACTGAATGAATTAATCCATTACATTTCAGTGACGATTTAGTTTAAGTTCCCAAAAGAGCCCGCGGAAAAGGGAAACAAATATCACATTTCGGAAATGTTCAAGCAAATTTTCTAATAAATCAAAAATAAACGGATCTACTTTTTCTACTACTTTTTGGCCAAATTTATTGCTCATATATATATTACTTTTTCTGCTTAAATCATCGCTTATAAAATGCATGATGAGCATACAGATCGATTTCACCTCCGAATAGCTATAGCATAGAACCCTAAATGTTTGACCGAAATAATGGTAAGGTCTGGAAGGAACCGCAAAGTCAATCGGTCTCGCCGTAGTTTGGGAATCAAAAATTCCAAGAATTTGGTGGTAAGATTCTACCAGAATCCCACTTGAGATTACTACCTTGTGGATCTTCACACTGTGGGATCCACACACACAAGAATCAGAAGTACAGTGTTTAAGTGACGTGACCCGCATTTCAAACTCTTTTGACCAACGCTTTACAAACGGTAAGACACCCTTGGCTTTATTTAGCGTAGTGGCAATATGACTATTAAAACACGGATTATGGGCGGAAAGGACTCCAAGGTCATTTGATCTTGAATAGGAGAGAATAGAAGGGAAAAGTTTAATTTTATAATGTTTCAAAAATGGAAGATTATACCAGCATCACATATTTAACTCATTGAGGTCGAGTTATGGGACAGTCAGAGTCGGACATATTTTGACGTCATCTTCACACACAGAATGGGTAGTAGGTCACTCACAAATTGAATGAACAGTAGCGGGACTTCTGAGGTTACAGTAACGACATTTGACAGATACTTATTAGAAAACAAAACACGCTGTGTGCGATTCGAAAGATACTAGGACATCCAATTTTGAAGATTTTATAGGAAACCCTAATAAAGATCGTTTGTGGATCAGCAGAGTATGATTAAAGGCGGGCACTCGAGAAGGTCGATGGTGATCGATGTCTAAAAGATGATATCAAGATAAAAGCAGATGCAGTATACGTATTTCAATTGCCTGATAACTAGATGCTCGAGGTGCTTTGGAATGGCGGATAGCTTTCCAATAACGACGTAGTTCCGATACTTGATCTCGATCCTGTTTTGAGGAGAGGAATAATATGGACAAGAACGCTTCAAAGATTGATTGAAATGAAAGGGCAAAAATAATCAGCACTTTGTCGGGTCAGATACATATGTAACTCTTCGCTTTCTATAAGGAATGGAAGAAAAATGTTCTCAGCATGAGGTAGATGGTGGGACTACGGTAGTGGATGAACTGTAGTTATGATGACGAATTGGTCGATTGAGGAGGCAAATAAGTTTTCAATAATTGAAATAACTTCTGTTTTACCCTCAAAATGGAGGGAAGGACGGAAGGAGGGAATATTCGAATAAACCTCAGCATCATACCGAGGAGGAATATAGGAGAAGGCCAAGGAGTAAAATTCCGTCCCAGTGCGGACTTCGGCTGCAATTGATTCAACGAATAACCTTCGGAAAGACACACTTTTGAGAGTCCCAAATGGATCGCTTAGCTGTTCTATTCCGGATTGTGGATTATGTATTACTGTTCGTAATTACACGAAAGTCAATTTGGTCTTATGTGATCTTGGCCAAGAAAATCAATTCTAGCCAACTCTGTGCTCCCATTATCGTGATTTACATATGACGAACTGTTCTGTTTGACCCAAAAGCAATTCTTTAGGCACACAATTGTTTAACTAGAAGCCAGCCCCAAATGTGTTCTTTGACACTCAGAAAATCCACAGTTCGCTTCCTGTTCCTCCTTCTGAAGCCTTCCATGCGCCCGCATTTGGACAGCGATTCGCTCATTATTTATTTTCAGCTAATTAGCTGGTTTTTTTCTCCCACTTTGCGGCTTCTGCCACTGTCATACCCATACCCATACCCAGTTGCAAGCAGCCATTTGCTGGCACCAGAGGGGACACTATGTAAACATTTTTGCTGCAGAGAGAAAAGCTTTTCGCATCCATACACACACACACACACATGCCCATGTGTGCCGTTTCCCAGGTGAGTCATGTTGCTAATTAGTTACGAATATGTGAGACAACCTCACACAGATACGCACCCCCCTCACACATGGCTTTATTGATACACTCCCGCACACACACATATGAAATGCTAGCTGGAGCTCAAACGCTTTTGGCAGAAAGGACCAAGTTTCCAGCGCTTTGGGAGCTAAGCAGGCCGCGTACTCGTGCAGATTCCCCCTATCCACTGCCTGGCCCCTCTGAGCGAGAGTCTGTGTGCGAGAGGCGTGGCGGGGCGGGGCTGAAGGTGTAATAGAATATCAAATAATATTTGTGTCACTCATAAACTACATACATACTCGCATACGCAGAGCTTGGCACTTACGACGACGACATTGCACAGGACAAACGCTGCGCTATCCGCCCCCCACCCACCCACCCCCCAGCCACTTCCACTATGATGGTCACATAATACCGGCAAACTTCCCGCCAGGATATGTTCGCGTTCAATCACATTATAATGCGAAATTAAATACTAATCAATTCTGGATTCAGAAAATGACAAAAGCGCTTCGCTGGGTTGTTGTTGTCGTCGCTGCTGCTGCTGTTGTTGCCTCCCCTGGCTGCCGGTCCTTTGTCAGAATTTGGTTTTAATAGGAAGTCTATTATAATGGAATGCTTCTTCGAACCACTCCTCTCGATATGGATTGATGATGGATGTCTCTATAATATTTAAGCAATATTACCGAAAATCGTTTCTATTCTGCCTCCACTTGGTAGTGAAGTGCAGTCAACTGTATAATAAAGGACGTGGTTCTCAACAGAAGAAAAACGTACTAGAGATGACGACAATATGTCGTATGCCATATGCAGTATGTAAATATTGATTAAAAGGCTAGAAGCTTAAAGAAATTCGGGCACATCATCCCTTGATCCGCATCAATAGACTAATCGATACTGTCATGTTCGTCTTCGTTGAGGTCTAGATCTCAAGAGCCGGTCGCGTTCCTGAAGGAAAAGTACATAGATGTAACCCCAACAATCGAGCAAAATTATAACTAAGCCGAACTAAAAGGGTTACGAGGACTGTTCAATAGGTCCGTGACTTGTGAACTTCCTGCCCCGTAACTGATAAGGCAACACTCCTTCTGCTAACTGGCATTTGTCAGTTGACTTCCGTAAGAGTTGAAGATTCTGCGTCTGCGTTTAGTTTATGTTTGACAGCCTTTGATAACAGACTTCCTCATAATCACTCAAACTGAGGGTAAGTTGCTATGGGAACTTTGGTTTACTTAATTTCGGTAGACGCGAGAGATTCTGGATGCATAGGCATATCAAACGGCTGTTGTCGATTTCGAATAATCACTTGGGTATGAGAAAGCTTTCCACAATCGACCTCAATGGCAATCGTGTGACAACAAAACGGAGAAGACAACGGTATACAGCTCCTAGTTGATCTAATAGGAATCGTAAAGTATATAAGCCTCAACCATAACGGGCTATCTACGTCACCTTTAATGAAGTTGTGCATACAAATCACACCAAGCCATTTTCCATTATTTGATGTACGTTTGAGGTGCATACACGGGAGGAGTAATGAGGAGTTTTGGCAAAAGATGACGTTCCAGGGTTAAGAGCTTTCTTTTGGGGTAAGATGACACTCTCACACTCGCACCCCAATTAAGGCCGCGCAAAGCCTGATTCTAGACGATCCTGGTGTACTTTGTATTGAGGGAGCTATACACCAGAGCAGCATTCCAAAATTGGAAGAACTAGCGAGATCCGCATACATGAGTACTCGAGAGTATTTTACTACCGAAGGCCACTCATTAATAAAGAGTGAAAAAAGCAAGGGGCCTAGATGTCTGCACGATGGTACTCCAGAAGTAACCTTAACTGGTGAAAAAAAGGAAAAAAAAGGTAGCTAGAAATCCATCTCAGGAGGTTGGTCGGAAACCCTAAAAGGTCCAGTTTTTGTGCTAAAAGGAAGTGGTTCACCGAGTCGAATGCCTTACTGAAGTCGGTTTAAATAACATCCGACCGGCCAGCAGCAGCAGACCAGCGAGGCTATTAGAATCGAGAACACACAACCACTGAGCCAAGGCGCGCAACCTTGCGGAGGACTCGATCCGGCGGTTTCAGACGCTGGTGCGTCCGTTGGAGCCGTGCCCACTGGTGTCGTGGTCAAGCCGACCTTGAAAAGTCATCGTCCAATCATAAGCAGAAGGTCAAGAACAACAGCGAAAGCAAAGTCTGGATCACCAAAGCCATTCGCCCTTGCGCCCATATGTTGAGGAACCACACCGACTTGCCCCAGCTGCCCTGTCCAACATATACACATACCACAAACAGAACCAAAGAAACTTTGATCTTGACATTTGATAAGTTTGTAAGAACACCATAAAACACCAACTGCAAAACGATGGCAAGACGGTGAATAAGGTTTTAGATGTAATCCTGAGTTGAGCACGATATTGGTCAGTAGGGCCATCCGTTGTGTCTTTCAACACTACAGAGGGCAGCACATAGATAAGATAATGCGATCCAGGACGTACAGCGTGTGGTGGAGGGCATTAGGTATCTGCCACCAAAAGATGTCCTTACAGGACCACATCTGCATTTTGAATATGATGCAGCTGCTCTACTGCTACTTAAAGAGCACCTAAGTGCGCTTCATTTCAACATAATGATCTCCTCGGTCATACCATATATGGATCATATTTATGATCATAGGGAGACATTTTTTCGCACACAGTACTCAACGATTCCTATTCCCCTTAAATGGAAATCCATGGTCCGACACCATGATCAAACACCATTAAATGAACTGAACTTTCTACAACCGAATCCCTTCATAACCACGGACTGGCAAGAGGCTGGTAGGCCACATATACCACGTCATCCCAGGACCCTCATAATCAATCTTTCAACTACCCGATGGCTACACAAATATATACTTCATCACTCCTTTGGTCAGAAAGTGAACGGCATTGTATGGCTGGCGAGCTCTATACCGACTTGGTGGAATTTAGCATCGCAGAGCAATTATATCCAGCTTTAGAGGCCGGTCTGTTCTATAAAGAGATTGGTCCTGCGTGTTGATGGCTACAGCCAGAAACTACTTCTTTTGGTGAAAATAATCAAGCAGGTGATGTGCAGTCTAAAGGTGGATCCAGCTCCAGTGGTTTCCCTTAAGGACCTCAAAAAGCGTTCAATGATCTCATAAGTGGAGGGAATTTAAATCATGACTTGATTCTAAATGTCTTAGAGAACAAACGATTTTTTCAATCGATAAAATAACCATGGATGACATCGAGCACTTCAAGGATAATTTTGACAAGAAGATGTACGTCCAAGGACTCGTACAGGGAAACTTTACTCAAGAACAAGCGCTTTAGGCCATGCAACTAGTCCTTTCCACTTTCAATAGCCAAAAATTGGAGAATCCATCCTGACTGGAAAATAGCTGAGTGCAGATACCAATCGGATCGTATTATTGGCGGCGAAAGCCTTAAACCACAAAGATACGAATACGATTATAACAAACTACTATCAAATGGGAAATGGAGCTCTTGGGAAATGCCGATGAGTGATATAAATATCTAGTCATAAATCCGAAGTCTACTAGAGAGTCGGAAGAAGCATCTAGAGAGGACATGTAATACCGGCTGGACCTATATAGTGAACCGCGGCTAAGGCTCCGGTATTTTGGTCTCTGTTTTGTAAAAGGGACGAATTGATTTGATGCCTAATGTTGGGTCACTCCGCGATCTCTGTCATCTCATGAGAGATGGAAAAAACATAGAGAGAAAGAGAGGAACCACGGCCGCTAGTTCTGTCCTAATGGTAATTCATGCACTTCTTGGCAGCACGATGAACCAGAAAGGCAGGCTAGCTAGATGGCCGGAGAGTTGTTTACCCTTGTCTGTGGGAGGGTGGAGAGAGTTGGTTAAATCTTCTTAATATGTAAGGCCTGTTAGGTATAATCTGAATCTAATCAGAAACAATATTTGATTTCAAATGAATTATTGGTAGAGTTCTTTGAAGAGTCTAGTATTTCATGGTGCAGGAATTTCAGTTCTGAGACCGAATCCTTATCGTGGCAAAGTTCCCTTGTAGTAAGTATCCCATGCTGTGAATATCCTTCCAAAAAAGTTGTCCGCCACTAGAACCACCTAAGGTACATCCCCACAGACACAGCTGCTTTGGTAATTAATTAAGCTGCCTTGTGATGAAATTGACGCCATTTGCTTGACTGCTGAGTCAAGCAAGAGAGAGGGAGTTTGGCAAGTGCGGCAGGAGCCGAGGGTAGTTTGGGCTGCGGTCAGTAGCTGCTGAAGAGAGACAGGTGGCCGGCAGCTTGGCTCAAAGAGTGGCACACTTGAGGGCATACTTAACGCCTGTTTGGCCCTCTTCAAACAGACACTTCTGCCCACCAGAATGGAAATGTTTATTTTCCTCTGTCTGTGGCTGGCCAAGTTCCACGTCCATCAGTGTCTGTTTAGCGAGCGATTTGATGAAATTATTTTCTGTTTCCCTTCCCTTGCCACCCCTTCACTTCAACCTTTCTCTGGCGTTGCACGCCAGTGTGCCTTACTGGTTTCGTTTTAACAAAGTGCAAAAAACTTTGGAGGCGCCTCCGAGTGCAGATTAAATATGCAGGCCGCACTTTTCAGTGCCTTTGTGATCATAATCGCCTCGACCCACGATGATTCTCCTCACCGGGATAACGACGATTATAATGAGCATCCACTGATGAGCTCTTCCCTCCCGCTGCGCCCACTAAAAAGTTTAATGCATTTCAAAGACAATTTTCCATTGGAGAAGCTGGTTTGGGCTGGGTGTCTAACTTTTCAGCAGCTTAAACTTGATAATGCTTTTTATTAAATTAATCAAGTTCCTGGCTGCGCGGCCGCCAACCATTTGCTGACATTGTCGCCATCTTCGCCATTTTTGTGCGTTCCCAGTAATGCTCTTACCTGAAAAAAAAAGAAAGAGAGACATCAAATGGATGAAATACTTTGTACTACGTATGTACATATACGGAATACTGGTAACAGTTAATAGTCCCTAAGTCGATTTATCTGTTGATCTGCTTTCGGCATAATCTCAAATAAAAACCTAATATCCCCTATACTAGTTTATTATAATCTTAATTGTTTCACTCATTTTATCCTCCTTCCAACTAATGCTATATGATTAGAGTTTCATAATACCCTAACGTCTTCCATTTTTCAGATACTGTTTTTTATTCCGTTCATCTCTCTCTCTCTATCTTTTGGCACACCAACACCAGTCGTTTTATCGTCCTTCCCTCCGCCAGAGGGTGCACACTGAACGAGGAAGAGAGTGAGTGTGTGTGCGAGGAGGAGTGAGCGCGGGGCTGGGCTTTGCGTAGCCCCGCAGTTTTATTTGTTCCTTCTGGCTAAAATAATAATCCGATGTGATACACACATCCACTGTCACCACAAATCTAATACATGTACCCCCATATATACATACATGTATGTATTATTGACGCAGAAAGTCCACGGATGTTTTATAGCTAATAAGATTTTATTTCCCATTCAAACTCGATTCAGCAAAACTGCCCCTTGAACCAGCTCCAATCTGTAGTTCTCTTCCGATCTGGTTCCCGCATAGTTCTAGTTCGGCGAACTAGCTTACTCAAGTAACATGGAAAAACGCAAACCGAAATCTGAAATAAAAGGATTTCATAATACTATTTTTTTTAAATTAAAATAAAAAACCCCAGCCATAAAAAACATTTTGGAGCCTCAATTCCATCTTGTTGTTTTTTTTGGCCATTAACTTGTGTAACCAACCAATCGTTGAACTTCCCGTCAGCGTCTTCATCGCCCCATTCTACATACATATGTACGCCGTCGAAAACGTCAACCACTTTCTGAGCTCCCATAATGAAGACGTCGCGATCTGGTGCACTTTGCCAAATGAATTGCTGCCTGTTTTGTGGGGAGCTGAATCACACACTCGTACACTCGCACACAGGCAGCGGGGCTCGTAAAGTTACTTTTTGAAACAGGTAATGCAGCCGCAGCCAGCTCTTTCACCGCGCCATCCCCGCCTCGCCTCGCCTCGCCTCGTCTACGAGCTGCGGTTTCCTCGGTTTGATGGGTTTTTGTGGTTTGTTTGCTGCAATGTGGCAGCTCTGGCCCTGTCGTCAGCGACTCTGTCTCAGATTCTGGGGGCACGGGGATGGGAGCAGCACCGTTTCGATTTCCATGCCAGAATGCGGCTTCATTTGTCAATACTGGATTGCTTGTGGAGTGCTGGCGTTGCTCTGGGGGCTGCCTTTGACAAATGTCAGCGTGCCTGACAATGATGGATGCAAAAATCTATCTGGCAAAATAAAAATGCCACAGCGGGAATAAATACAAATAAATGCAATTCCACATCAAATGAAGGAAATCAACTGCCAGTCAGGATGTCAAAACGGAAGTTGAACTCCACCAACCCCCTGCACCCTGCACAATGTGGCAACTTTATTTGCTGAGGTCGGCCCGTCAGTTTGCAGGCTTAGCATGGCCTAGCGTGGAAATCAGTGCACCGAACAGTGCCCAGGTCAAAGAGGTACAGGCTTTTCCCTTGAATCATAAAGAAATTAGATATTTCTTAGAGGGATTCCATGGGCAAATAAAAACAATAAGGACCGCTGATTGCTTTTTTCATTGGCATTATTGAGTCCATATATTTGAATGCTTAGTCGTCCATTCAATCCATTACGCAACAATGAGAAATACATAATTGTAGTTTTTATACCCGATACTCAAAATGAGTATTGGGGTATATTAGATTTGTGGTAAAAGTGGATGTGTGTAACGTCCAGAAGGAATCGTTTCCGACCCCATAAAGTATATATATTCTTGATCAGCATCAATAGCCGAGTCGATTGAGCCCTGTCTGTCTGTCCGTCCGTCCGTCTGTCCGTCTGTCCGTCCGTCCGTCTGTCCGTCCCCTTCAGCGCCTAGTGCTCAAAGACTATAAGAGCTAGAGCAACGATGTTTTAGATCCAGACTTCTGTGATATGTCACTGCTACAAAAATATTTCAAAACTTCGCCCCGCCCACTTTCGCCTCCACAAAGGACGAAAATCTGTGGCATCCACAATTTTAAAGATATGAAAAAATCAAAAACGTAGAATTGTAGAGAACGACCATATCTTTAAGACTGCGGAATCTGAATTGGATCGTATTATTATTATAGCCAGCATCAAGAAAACAATTTCATTTTTTCTCGCCCTGTCTCTCTCTAACACACACGTAGCATAGGCGGCTTTGCTTAGAGTAAAACATTAGCGCCTAGATCTCAGAGACTACAAAAGCTAGAGCAACCAAATTTGGTATCCACACTCCTAATATATCGGACCGAGACGAGTTTGTTTCAAAATTTCGCCACACCCCCTTCCGCCCCCGCAAAGGACGAAAGTCTGGGGATATTCAAAAATCTCAGAGACTATTAAGGCTAGAGTAACCAAATTTGGTATCCGCACTCCTGTTAGATCTTACTATAAAACGTGTGTCTCAAAATTTCGCCCCACCCCCTTCCGCCCACACAAAGGACAAAAATCTGTTGCATCCACAATATTGCACATTCGAGAAAACATTCGCAGAATCATAGAAAATGACCATATCTATCAGATTGCTGAATCTGGATCAGATCAGATCATTTTTATAGCCAATAGGAACAAATCAATTTGCAGTGGCTACGCAGCGCCCGACGTCACGCTCAGACTGATTTTCTGTCTCTCTCGCACGCGCTCTTTGTCGTGTCGTTTAATATTAGCGGCGTCTGCCGGAGGAGAGCCATACTGACTTAGTATCGGGTATAACCGTAGAGTTGCGGTGTCCGCAGAAACTCACAACGTTCCCCCTCGTTTTTAAATAGTTTTGTGTATGTTGGTCTTCGTTTATTTCATTGGGTTTCATTAGCGATCTGTGGGCTGCTCAGTAGAGTTTCCATCTGTCCTAGACAATAGTTCTCAAGTGCAAATTTGCAAATAAGAACATGAAAATATTGTAGGCCACTGCGAAATCGGTAAAAAAAAAAAAAAAATGCTCTAGTAAGGATATTGCCAAAACTGCACTCGTTGTGGCTTGTAGTATAGCTTAACTTTAAAAATTCAGAAAAAATACAACAAATCTAGAAGTTTTCTTTTGTTCTATATTTTATTCCTATAATTCGGTAAAGTTTTCAGCGTTTTCCTATGGGAACTATTTCAAGATGTTTCAATATAGGGCTGCCAAATGAATATTCCAACCGAAATGCCCATATACATATGTAGTCGCTCATGATAGTATTTCTTAGCCACTCAAAATTCAAATGGGTTGCAAAACGAGTCATGGTTGCCTCCGTAAGGAGTATAATTAAATATATATATATGTACTAGCTGACCCAGAAAAAGTTTTTCTTCCGTTTAAGTTCTCCTTGAGCCAAACAAAATAAGCTCGATGGTTTTCGCAAACTGGCATCGTTTGGCCTTGCGATTTTCTTGTTTTTGCTACGAATGCTTGTCTAATAGGAAATGGAACGCGTTTGAATTCAATTGGCACGTCTGTTGGAATTATTGGAATGCATGGTAGCATGCTTCGAGCAGTACAGTGAGGTATGGACCAGCGGAGCCGAACCTTGATCCAAAGTGCATTTGAACATTTTTAGAATGTAGATGAAATAAATGCCTTAGAGTGTATTATTCCAAATATTAAGACATTTCCCGTGAAAACTGTACCGCGGCCAAGAAATTAAAACACATTTCCATATACCTTTGTCCCAATATTATTTTCTAAAAATACTGAAACTCTTCTTATTTAACCAATTGACATACAATCTCAATAATTTTGATCCAAAAACCCATTAAAGAAGAAGCTCACTTTTTTGAAATTTTTATTTTCATGCTTTCCTTTACTATTTTCTCCCATATTAAAGACGATTCTCTCTAAGCATATTGAACTATATAAAAAAAGTGGCATACAATATTTCCACTATCGTTTTACGGGATATTTTTTTGACCTTTTCTTTTTTTAAGCCAAGAAATTTCTGTGACGTGCGACAAAGGTTTAAGCTTAATTTAAATTGAAACTTTTATCAGAAATTTGCATCAATATATTGCCTCAACTTTCGCTGAAATCTGAGTTTGACTTATATTTTCGTCCCGTGCGAAAAATGGAAAAATGTGGAACCCGAATAGTTGCCCAAAATCGAACTTAGCACCAATTATAGGGCTAATCAAGAGTTACTTTAAAGTAGAAAATAATATAAACGAGGTGGAACGTTGTGAGTTGCTGCGGACACCGCAACTCTACAGTTATACCCGATACTAAGTCAGTATGGCTCTCCTCCGGCAGACGCCGCTAATATTGAACCACACGACAAAGAGTGCGTGCGAGAGAGACAGAAAATCAGTCTGAGCGTGACGTCGGGTGCTGCGTAGCCACTGAAAATTGATTTCTTGCTTTTGGCTACAAAAATGATCTGATCTGATCCAGATTCAGCAATCTGATAGATATGGTCATTATCTATGATTCTGCGTTTTTAGTTTTCTCGAATCTGCAATATTGTGGATGCAACAGATTATCGTCTTTTGTGGGGGCGGAAGGGGGTGGGGCGAAATTTTGAGATATGCGTTATATAGTGACATCTTAAAGGAGTGTGTGTACTAAATTTGGTTACTCTAGCCTTAACAGTCTCTGAGATTTGTGGATGCCTCAGATTTTCGTCCTTTGCGGGGGCGGAAGGGGGTGTGGCGAAATTTGGACATAAAACGGTCAAGGTCCGATATCACAGGAGTGTGGATACCAAATTTGGTTGCTCTGGCTCTTATAGGTTCTGAGATCCTTGAACTCATATTTTGCAATTGACAAAACCGACCATGAAACCTGTGTGTTAGAGAGAGACAGAGCGAGAAAGAATGAAATTGTTTTCTTGATTCTGGCTATAATCATTATACGATCTGGTTCAGATTTTGCACTGTAGAAGATATGGTCATCCTTACCGATTCTGCGCTTTTGGTTTTATCGTATCTTTAAAAATGTGGATGCCACAGATTTTCGTCCTTTGTGGGGGCGGAAGTGGGCGGGGCGAAGTTTTGAAATATTTTTGTAGCAGTGACATATCACAGAAGTCTGGATCCAAAACATCGTTGCTCTAGCTCTTATAGTCTTTGAGCACTAGGCGCTGAAGGGGACGGACGGACGGACGGACGGACAGACGGACAGACAGACAGGGCTTAATCGACTCGGCTATTGATGCTGATCAAGAATATATATACTATATATACTATATACTATATATACACATCCACTTTTACCACAAATCTAATATACCCCAATACTCATTTTGAGTAGCGGGTATAAAAAAATCCGTTGTATTTTTACTTTTTTGCTATGATATGTGTACGATTGTCGCGTTCGACATCTTGGAAATGCCCCTATTTAGTGTAGTAGAAATTGTATTAATTTCGGTTTCTAAGAGTCTTTCTTATGTATGCATTAAACGGCCAAGTATTTTTTAACGGGGGCCTATGGGATTCAATGAATTGACTTTCTGGGCCTCTTAAAACACCATTGCATGCTTTGTGGTCCTGTGCCTGTAACTACACATGTTTGTACATATGTTTGTATGTATGTGGGTGCTCTGAAGGAGTGTTGCCATTATTGCCACCCTCGTTTCGGGCACGAACATTAAATGTTTGCCAACAATTGTGCCTCAGAGATTTAAAAGCCGATTCGGTCGAAAATATATTTTCCTTAATATTTAGTGTGTGTGGCCGGGGGAGAGGTTGGGACGGTATACTAAGGGGTGTGTGTGTGTGTGTGTGTGGCTAATAGCTTACAAACTAAGGCCGCGGCTTCTTTGGGTCCGAGTGTAACTTGAATTCGGTCCATGAATTCGTGGAGATGCCTAGCCGGCACATTGTCCACTTATAATAATCACACAATTTACACGCATTTTGTGTCATCGCAATGTGACTGAGTGCGGAAGAGGGGGCCGGGCCAAATATCTGTATATAAATGCCAGGCACATACCAACTGCTGGGCCCGGGAATGGCAATGGGGCAGTAAAGCGGGGGTAAACTAATGCGGCTGCTTGTTAAGCAAAGTGCCGTCATCTATTAAATAATGTCCCCAGACCTTGGGAACCCAGCAACCCACACAACTTACCAAATGAACTCCACTCAACCGAATGGCGAACCCAAAGAAGTCCGAAAATGGCAGCTCAGAGGATCCTGCGAGCAACAAATGAGGCCGGAGCCCAGGCAATTTTTATCAGCTCTCTTGATGAACATAAACACTCGTATTCAACATGTTTCCGGCGACGCGGCTGCGGCTGTGGCGCAAACGGGAACGTACTACGTAGCATTTGTGACAAATGTCTGACATTCCCACCACTCCCACGGGCCCCAACCATTTTTGCATAGCTGGGTACATTGGCCCTGTGTAACCGTATGAAACGGCAGGGCGGAGGCAATTTATACCACAATTTAATATGTCTGTATAGATATGTATTCTTCATTCGAGTCGATCGAGCCGTGTACATCTCCCTCTCTGACTGTGAACTATGACTATGTCTCAGAGACCTTATCTGTGGAGCAAAGTGGGATAACAAAGCAACTAAGAATTTCTTGATCTAGTTCTTACTGCCAATAAGTCCATGTCTAAAATCTTTTAGATATGGATATATAAGATAACAAATATCCCATAAGTGAATGAACACATCCGGATGTAAGTGGGAGAGTAGAAAAACTCATGAAATATATGAAATTTTTGCACGTCGAAGAAAAATTCCCTTTTTCAGAATTCTTGATACAAGTTTTTCGCCAAGGACTCTCTAATGTTTTTAACTATTTAAACAAAAACCTGGAAAATTGGCCCAATCTCGGCTGACGGTATACAATGGACTTACAACATGAAAAACAGAAAAGGCTTATATATTTAAAAGCGTAAAAAATTAAAGCTCAATACTTCATACATTATCACAAACGAGGTGGAACGTTGTGAGCTGCTGCGGACACCGCAACTCTACAGTTATACCCGATACTAAGTCAGTATGGCTCTCCTCCGGCAGACGCCGCTAATCTTAAACGACACGACAAAGAGTGCGTGCGAGAGAGACAGAAAATCAGTCTGAGCGTGACGTCGGGCGCTGCGTAGCCACTGCAAATTGATTTGTTCCTATTGGCTATAAAAATGATCTGATCTGATCCAGATTCAGCAATCTGATAGATATGGTCATTATCTATGATTCTGCGTTTTTAGTTTTCTCGAATCTGCAATATTGTGGATGCAACAGATTATCGTCTTTTGTGGGGGCGGAAGGGGGTGGGGCGAAATTTTGAGATATGCGTTATATAGTGACATCTTATAGGAGTGTGTGTACTAAATTTGGTTACTCTAGCCTTAATAGTCTCTGAGATTTGTGGATGCCTCAGATTTTCGTCCTTTGCGGGGGCGGAAGGGGGTGTGGCGAAATTTGGACACGAAACGGTCAAGGTCCGATATCACAGGAGTGTGGATACCAAATTTGGTTGCTCTGGCTCTTATATGTTCTGAGATCCTTGAACTCATATTTTGCAATTGGCAAAACCGACCATGAAACCTGTGTGTTAGAGAGAGACAGAGCGAGAAAGAATGAAATTGTTTTCTTGATTCTGGCTATAATAATTATACGATCTGATTGAGATTTTACCATCTAGAACGCATAGTCATCCTCTACGATTCTGCGTTTTTGGTTTTATCGTATCTTTAAAAATGTAGATGCCACAGATTTTCGTCTTTTGTGGGGGCGGAAGTGGGCGGGGCGAAGTTTTGAAACATTTTTGTAGCAGTGACATATCACAGAAGTCTAGATCCAAAACATCGTTGCTCTAGATCTCATAGTCTTTGAGCACTAGGCGCTGAAGGGGACGGACAGACGGACAGACAGACATGGCTCAATCGACTCGGCTATTGATGCTGATCCAGAATATATATACTTTATGGGGTCGGAAACGATTCCTTCTGGACGTGACACACATCCATTTTCACCACAAATCTAATATACCCCAATACTCATTTTAAGTATTGGGTATAAAAAGAATATGGTCTGTTGTCGGGGCGTATTTGCTGTATTGGAAAAACGTGGTATAATCTTGGCTAGTAGGCACCCACGCTAACAGGCTGGGTGCCCCACATAATGATTTCTGCCGCAGCTGCAGAGACGAGGACGAGGAGGAGACATTGGAACACCTGTTCTGCTCCTGTCCAGCTCTCAGCAGAATAAGGCTACAACACTTAGGCTCTGCCTTTCTAAACGACGTTGTCTACGTTGTGTCCCAGGAAGATCGCAAACTTTATAAGAGCATCTGGCTGGGGCAACTGCTGACATGAAGTCTCACTTGCAGGAAGGGAATGATCCCAAGCGGCATAACAACGGGCCGAAACCGGCCTAAGTGTGCCGAGCCCCGAGCGAGCCTCGCAGCCGCCTCTACCTATTCTAGCCTAACCTATATTTCCCCTGGACCGGGGATCACACACCTGCCCCATGATTTTCATTTGCAACAGAAGTGGGTGCCGGGAAAAAAATTACAAATAAATCTATGACTAGTTTAGATTTAAGCCAGGGAGGCATTTGTTGTTTATTTTCGATTTGGATTTTTGATTTGCCACTGAAGGCCTTTTGATTTTATTAAGTTTCTTAATATAAATCCAAATTATAATTATCATATCGAAACATCAATAAGAGCGTAGTTGCACATATATTTCATTATATTTAATCGCCGGGGCTGAGTGTGTCGGATGAAATTTAGGGTTAGGGAAATGGCTCTTGTCTGGACGCACGCGAAAAGCCGATGAAAACGTTCTTCCGTCTGAGGAAGAATGCCCCGCGATAGAAGCGAAGCTCAAATATTACAAAGATTTATAAAGTGGATGGGGATGAATGATCTGCATTGATTTAGTTGCTACTGTTGGTATTGTTTTTGTTGTTGGTTTGGACACGCTTCGAATGCGAACGGAGTACGCGGCTGTTCCCGTCTGCACTGCGCTCACGTACAGTCTGACGCTCCACGGGGTGCGATGAATTAACCTCCAGCTCGCCCTCCTGCAAGAAAACACGTGTAAAGCAACTTCACATATGGATCCCAGTGCACTACATTGCGGGCACTTTCGAATTGCTGCTTTTCCTGGTTTGCCTCGATTTGCTCCATGGTGGACATTTCCACGGCCTGCGCAAGCTTCTTAAGCTCTGAAGTTTGCATTCCTTCCTCATAGACACCAGCGTCTGCGGGTAAAAGATAGATATCTTAGAAGAGTGTAAACCAGATTATGCGCACTGTACCTTTGAGTATTTTAACCATTTCACGGTAGGATTGGCTGCGCAATTTCATTTTCTTTTTATCTAGAAAAATCACAAAACACAATAGAGACACCGATAAATACAAAAGCCAGCTCGTTTGTCATAATGGCAGTTCGTGTGCTGCCTATCGTAGCTGCTATTTATTGTTACCATAACTAAGTGTGACCGTAGGCATTGGGAATCAGCTGGAACATTCTGTTTTAGTTAGAGCGCGATTGGGTGAAACGGCCAATCTAGCTTACGTTAGGTAAGCTAGTGGCGGCTGTCAGACTCTCTAGTAGCCGGAACTCTTAGGCCAACACAACGCATGAGGCTGCATAATGGCTGCATAAAATTTAAATATTAATATATCAGTAAAATCATTTTATTTTAAAATTTTAAAACCCACGGGCCTGTTAAGGGTTAATCAACATCAACATATACCGTCTCACTCACACTCACTATACTATGTGCCCTTCACTCGCACTTATTGCTAGCATACGTTAAGGGACTAACTTTTGCCGACGAGACCACCTTGTATAATTGCATCATGGTTTTACCCTTTATCGGGGGACGCGATGTCAGCAACTATCCCATACGGATGCTTTTATGAAGTTTTCAATCTGTCTGGCACCTCTTCTGGACATTGAGTGAGACCAAATGTAGCCTTTTTCTGCTTAGAGGTGGACTACGTTTGCATGGGTACCTATTGGCCAATGCCCAATACGTGTGCTATGACTGCGCTGCAATTATTTGGAGAAGGGGGATCGTTGTGCCAGATCTGGCCAGATCTGGCCAGCTCGTCTGCTATACAGTTGCCTTCACTGTTTTTGTGTCCCGGAGCCCATATTAGCCTAATTACAAATTGCTGAGCAATTTCGTGATGATATTTGCGGCAGATTCCCACGGTGGCCGAGTTCGATGAAATCACACGTAATGATTTGATCGCAGCTTAGCTGCCTAACGGTAACTGCCTGAAGGCAGTTTCCCTGGTTGATATGACATCCGCCTGGAAGACGCATTTTTATTCCTCCTCCGACCTTTTTGTACATCTTGGATCCATTTGTGAATATGTTTATGGCCCCATCTGGGCCTGAAGGTTTCTCGAGACAGTTGTCTCTGTGGGGGATGGTTTTTTCAAAGGGGATATCTGCGTACTCCTTTGGAACGCCGTTCCTGTGGGTCAATATTGCTGTTGTTTCATGAGTGATGAGTGACCTATGTGCTGTGGTGGTCGGAGTCTCTTAGACAAATTGCTGCCATTTCTGCCTGCTTAGAATGCCATTTAGCGCATAATTCTTTTCCCAAAATTTTGATTTTCAAAGCTCGGGAAAAGTCGAATATTCAAATCCTTCAAATGTCGCATTTTGCCGTTAAATTCCTGTGTTTTTTACACTCAACAGAATGGGCTTATAGGTTACAAAAATGTATTATTCTTTATAGTTTTAGCGCTGTATAAATTTGAAGAAACGTATTAAAAACGAGGGGGAACGTTGTGAGTTGCTGCGGCGACCGCAACTCTACATGTATTACCGATACATAGTCAGTATGGCTACATTGAGCGACAATGTGCGCGTGCGGGAGAGACAGAAAACGTGTCTGATCATGTCGTAGAAAATGTGTAGCCACTGCAAATTATATAAAAATGGCTATAATGACTATAAAAATAAACCGATCTGATCCAGATTCAGCAATCTCATAGATACGGTTATTTTCTATGATTCTGCGCTTTTAGTTTTCTCGTATCTTCAATATTGTGGATGCCACAGACTTTCGTCCTTTGTGGGGCGGAAGGGGTTGGGGCGAAATTTAGAGATATACGTTTTATAGTGAGATCTAACAGGAGTGTGAATACCAAATTTAGTTACTCTAGCGTTAATAGTCTCTGAGAGTTGTGAATATCCCCATATTTTCATCCTTTGTGGCGGCGGAAGGGGGTGTGGTGAAATTTTGAAACAAACTCGTCAAGGTCCGATATCTCAGGAGCGTGAATCAAAGTGTGGTTGCTCTAGCTTAATGTTTTACGCTAAGCAAAGCCGGCTATGACACGTGTGTTAGAGAGAGACAGGGCGAGAAAATATGAAATCGTTTTCTTGATTCTAGCTATAATAATGTTACGATCCAATTTAAATTCTGCAGTCCAAAGGATGTGGTCATTCTCTACGATTTTGCGCTTTTGGTTTTCTCGTATCTTTTAAATTGTGGATGACACAGATTTTCGTTCTTTGTGGGGCGGAAGTGGGCGGGGCGAAGTTTTGAAATATTTTTGTAGCAGTGACATATCACAGAAGTCTGGATCCAAAACATCGTTGCTCTAGCTCTTATAGTCTTTGAGCTCTAGGCGCTAATAGGGACGGACTGACGGACAGACGGACGGACGGACAGACAGACAGGGCTCAATCGACTCGGCTATTGATGCTGATCAAGAATATATGTATATACTTTATGGGGTCGGAAACGATTCCTTCTGGACGTTACACACAAATCTAATATACCCCAATACTCATTTTGAGTATCGGGTATAAAAATAGAGATAGTCCTACCCAATTCGCAGAGTTTTGCAATTTTGTACCAAAACGTCATATGTTGGATCATATCACATTGATAATTATAAATTTTTGTTGGCGACTATATGTTAAACCTAATAACTATTGAATTTTTTGCTTTAAAATTTAACTTCTTCATTATTTATGAAAATTGTATCGTACTTATCGGCGGAAGGGAATGTCCGAATAATTCTAAAACTTCATTCGAAGATAGTGAATTGGCCTGGATTTGAGTCTGGGGTCACCTGGGTTGGCCGAGCCACCATCAGCCTCCTTAGTCCCGGCACTGTTGCCAATCTCTCGCCACCCAGATATTTAGATGTTCATTTTCTCAACTGATTGAAGGCGTTCACTTATCATCAGTCTATCTTTTTTCCACCTTTAGCAATATTACCAATATTCTAGCCGCACTTTCTGTTACACTCCTTCCTCTCAAGTCTTGCCAACAAAAGCTTGCGTTAAATCTCTCACTCTCTCTTTCTCCTCGAACCAACGAAGTACCATCCGGACGTAAATTATGCTCTTCATTGTGGCTATAATAATAGTCCTTTTTAGTATCTTCAAAACAGATTTTTGTATTTTAAAGTGATATCACAGGAGTCGGCACACAAAATTGAGGGTTAAACAGGACGGTAACATAATATACTTTATCGATTTGTACATATTCAACAGGTAGGAACAATGATTTTTTCTTGACCTAGACTATTCTGATAGGTCTACTGATACTACTAGGTCACAGTTCTAGTTGGTATTAAGTTCTCCATCTTATATACCACACTTGCCCATAGAATATCTGTTTGAAATGAATGGTGCGAAGTATGAGGCTTGAATTCAATTAAGAGCATCGATGGATGGCACCACCTACGTACCCATTTGGTATAAATGTATACGTATAGAAGGACTTAAGGCTCCCCATCAATATATTAGTCCCGACAGCCCAAGGGAACGGGAATGCCACAAGCAAGAGCGAAAAATAAATAAGCAATAAACGATGCTACTTAAAGGACTCACTGCCACCGTCACCGTTCGCAGCAAATGGCCCAGGCTCCCGGTTTCTTTGTGGGAGACCTTGGAACGCTTTAATGAGCAGAAGCCTCCGTGTTCCTTTCCTTTTTTCTTTTTATTTTTCCTTTTTGTCTATGTGTTTTACGCTGCTGACAGATACAGCTCTGTCGCATTTGTTGATTCTATTTCTGGCTCGAACCACGGCTAACGGCCCACGGCCCACGTGACCACGCGCTGTCCATAAATACAAGCCATTGTCCGACAGCGACCCATCCTCACCCTTTGTGCTCGCAAAATGTTATATTTGCTTACTATTTGCTAAGCTGCTGCTAAGTGTGTGATGGATGACTCGTGTTATCGGCACTCGTCATAAGGCAAATCCTTCATTGTCATTGCGTGGTTCCCGACTGCGTGGCCCGGACCCGAGGCCGCTGACCTTGGACGGAGTCTGTCCGGACCTCTGCTGATGCTCTGACCTGGCTGTTGCCTAATTACCAAAGGCCCCGACTGTCCAAGTCCAGAGATGTGCGCTTTCAATCAATTGAAGTCATTAATTAGCGTCGGCAGATCTCACCAAATAAAGACGCAATTGAATCTAGGATCAACGTACCAACTCCTAAAATCAATCTGTTGTACCCGTTCACCGTTTATGACTGTCTTTGGGGCTCCCATGACCATTGTGTAGCCTCCTAGATGAGTGTTTTTCAACATTCTGACTACTGTGAAGTCTCTGTGAATATGTTCCTAAGTCTCTTCGCTCTCCAAAGCGTAGATTGCGAAGATTGTGAGTCCTTTTTGGCCTGCTTTGAATGGAGGCCCGTGATGCAAAGATTCTACAGTTCTCTACCTCTAGTCCCGCCTACTATGCCTACCGCAGAATGGTTTTCTCAGCTCCCCCATTTGTGCTTCGAGATTAATGCTATAGCTGTACGTATACAGGCTTTGGTTATCCAAAGGCAGGGCCGAGCCCCTGCTCTTGCTTCCCCGTTCTCCCTCTCGTCCACAACCTCATCACCTGGTGCCGGCAGGTCCAGGCGCTCATTGTCGTTTTACACTGTTGGTCGCTTTGTTTCCTTTCCCTAGCATTTTCAAACTAGCCCAGACTTCACCCAAAAAGTAGTCAGCCCTTCTAGTGCGGTGGGGATGTCTGAGAAGATATGTAATCGGAGAGATATATAAAAGGGGGATATATGTATACAAAATCTGTGGGTTGGTCACATTCTGAACAGTATATGTATGTACAGCAGATCAGCTGGCAACAGGCGAATAGAAAGGATCGTTACAATGCATTTCAATGATCAGCTTCCATATGCGATACAGGATATCAATTATCCAATTGTAAAGCATTTAATATACCCAATAAGTATGCCAGTCCTTTCGCGCTGCGGACTTTTAAGTTTCCCCGAGCCAAGCGAACCCGAAATTGAAACTGAAATCGGAATTGAACCGGATCGTTTCGGGCTTGTTTGGTTGGCCTTTCGCGTGCGTAATATAAATTTAAAACGCTGTCCCGGCAATTGCTATTTTTGGCATGTTTTATGGCTGGAGGGGTGGTTGCAGGGGGAGCGGTTTAGCGGCAGAGGGAAAGGGTTTAATAGGAAACTTTTCTTTTTCTGTTTCCATAGCTCTTTCGCTTTCACTCTTTCTTCCAATAGCGTTTTATAAATCCCGCCCCCACACCCCCAAAGGCATAAGCAAATCAGGGCGTCCCACGCTTGAGCGGAAACTTTTGAACCCCTCCGCCCCTCCGTTATCCCCACCCCTTGTGGCAAAAGTTTGTTAAGTAAGTGAAAGAGCTGTGAATGATTTATTGCATTTTAAAAATGTAAACTGCGGAGATGAAGAACAAGAAGCAGGGCCAGAGCCGGAGCCAGAGCCGGAGCCGACCAGGACAGGGACAGGGACAGGGACCGGCTGAGGGCGAAGTCTTCCCGGAGCAGTTTGAGCTTGAATGCATTGGTAGTGGTGCTGGCAACTGGCTGATGCTGATGGCAAATTGGCTCTGACAACTTACCTTAGCTTGCCCTTGATGTTTGTCATTTCTTGGCGACGCTGCGCACACTTAATATGCTGGTCAATCACCATAGAGAAATCGAGCAGCAGCCCTCGACCATCAAGAGGGAGCGGAGGAGGGCCAGAGGAGATCGGCGGGTGTGAGGGAAGCGAGAGTGTAGAGCTGTCAAAGATTGATTTTGTTACCCCACAGGCACCTCGCACTCACACTCTCAGCTCCTGGACCAATTTTAAAGCTCTACGTACATAGAAAACAAAACCGAGGAAGCTGTGAAGGACCATAGACCATACACATACAGTGGCAAACTTAAGTATTAGCACAGCAATGGAATTTCAGTTTTTACAGATTTTCCATTGGGATTTTTGCAAGATACAAACATCATTTAATACGATAAATGTTCTGTGGAGCTCTCAAAATAACTTCGATGGTTTCCGAATCACTTAAATTTAGAAAAACTAAAGTGGGACATAACTAAAGACGAGTTAAACTAATAAGGGCGAAGTTTGTTCAGAAATACTGCCCAGATGGGCACATTACAAAAACATAGCTATGAAAACAGCAGGAAGCTGAAATTGATTTGCTGTGCTTATACTTGGGTTCGGCACTGTACATACATGTGCTATATGTGTACACACACATGGAGAGAGAAAGCTAAAATGAAGGCAGCAGGAAAGTGGGAGAGGGAGAGTGATTGAGCGGAGAGAGCATACAAAACGGACAATAGCCGTCGACTTTTTTCAGCTTGGCGCATTGGAAATTGCTTTCGCAAAAGTTGGTTCGCTGCAGCAGTCGAGGAAGAGCATTAGAGGAGCAATTTAGCCAAAATTCATTGCGAGCTAGGAGTCATATGGGGCAGGTCCAGTAATTTTCGATCGGAAGTTGTTTGTATGTATGCATAAATATGCACAATTTGTATATTCCTCGCTTCCGGCTATTGACACATTTGATTTATGCAGAAGTCCGCCCATCCCACGGTCATCCAAAAATATATTCGTCCAGACGAGTGCCGGGTGTCGAGTGTCGAAGGAGGGATTGTGGGCATGGAACAGCGGCACCGGGAAACAAAATCTCAATTGAAATACAATTGGCTTATAAATGAAAGCCTATTCGGCAGACGACAACGATGAAGACGCTGTCTAGGAGGGCAGCCAGGCAGATCGATTGGCAATCAATACGAGTATATGGCCGATAAGTAGAGGGCGTGGCCCGGAGCGAGTCAATTGAAGTCAATTGCCTTCGGCCAGGATGGAAATAATTGCGTTACCAGATTGATTGATTGACTGCTTACAAACTTGTCAAATGATAATTCAACACCCACATCTGCGGGCCGGTTGACAGGCTCCCTCTTCGAGTCCTTCCAGAAGACCTCTCAATCAAAGTTGTGGTAAATGCTCCAAAAACCGTGGGAAACTTTGTAGAATGTTTAAATTTAGAAAACATTAGCAAGGCCTTATCCTTCTTTAACCCTAGAAGGGGTACTTATTCAACCCTGAAAGGGTTGACTTTCGTTGAAAAGACGA
This sequence comes from Drosophila miranda, assembly GCF_003369915.1. Lineage (NCBI taxonomy): Eukaryota > Metazoa > Arthropoda > Insecta > Diptera > Drosophilidae > Drosophila > Drosophila miranda. The sequence continues at coordinate 6,168,808 of NC_046673.1, forward strand.
AGAAAAAGTTGAAACTTATAACAAAGCGCATTTTTCCTGTAAAACAAACTTGTATATACTTTTTAGAGTTTTTTTAATATAAAAATTTAAAATAAAGAGATTTTTTGCTGTTATTAATCCTTTTGTTTATTAACAAACAAATCTGTCTTTGTAGTATACTTAATATTGTCAGCATCCCTTAGCGATAAATTTGTGATGCAAGTAACATTGATTGAAATATAACAGAAATAGAATAGAAATTGCACAGAGGTTAAAATTCGTCAAATCGAGGAGGTGCTTATGGTGTGAAACGCCTAATGCATCTGCAGACAGAAAGAGAACACTCCCAGACTGGAGCTGTAGAGAGATCTAGACCAACACGAAATGTGTGTTCGTCGTTAACCGTCCAGGGTTAAAGCTGACTACCGGCACTCTTACACATTGTCTTTCAATTCGATCAAAGGACACTTTAACACCATTAATCACAGTCTGCAATTTTTGTGCTTACTTGCTTATAAGTAAGCAAGCATAATGTACTTTACACAGTGGCTTCTGGAGTATCACAGCTCAGACATTAAACGCTTATTTGAGTTTTCAATAGTTGATAGCCATCCATACCTTAACTTGCCCTATTCACATGCTCATCATTGTATGTTCCCGCTTAGGGAACTAGTTAGAACTTAGAGCTAGACTTACGCGCATAGATATGGTTTTATTGCTTGTATCCAAAACGTAGCTGTAATGCTCTGCAGATGCACACGCAAACAGCGACGCGTTCCGTTTCTCATACAAGGTGGTTCTCTAACTCTCTTCCCGGTCTTATGTCAAGCGCTCTAACGTCATGTTTGATGAGAGAGAGAAGAACAAAGTCTGTTGTAATGAGCAAAGCAAGACCCGAAGAGAGAGCGCATAGCGGGAGCGGACCACATCGGGACCGTCGCCTGTTGTTTATAAAGATAGTTCACAAGTTCGTAACAAATCACTGGGGATAGGCAGTCGCTCAATCTTTAACTCGGTTTTACTCGACGCCTATAGATTCTATCAAGTTAAAGTAAACTCGGCGTTTTCGTATGCTAGTAGCAGTGGGGTTGGGGCAAGGAATGCGTACTGGGAACTAAAGGCGCTGCGGGGACTCCACTGAGTGTCGTTGGTCGCGCAAGGCATAATGAGAGAAGCGTCAACATCCAGCCAGGACGGAGCCAAATATCATAAAAAAGGTGTTGGGCGTGCGAAAATTCCTACAGTTTGCCTATTATTAATTCATAATCCTTCGCCACAGTCGCAGTCGCAGTCGCAGGCCCATGTCCCAGCTGCAATGCCGTCGCACGCTGCCCCTGGGGTGTGTGTGTCCCCTCTCTCTGTCTGCTGGCTCCACTGTCTGCTGTCTCCACTGTCTGCTGCCTTTGTCCCTGCCTCTCTGTTGAGCCACGTTGTTCCAGATAGTATGAATGGCGCTTTAATTGAGTGTCCTTCTCGTACGGGCAAAGCTTACATATTTGCACAGCTTTGATTTTGTATTCATACCCTAATGGCTGCATGCTGCCAAAGGGGAAGGGGTGGCATCACCCACCCCATCAGGGGTGGGTTTTTTTGTGTGTTTTCGCTGATGACTTCCACAATTTAAGGCCAATTATGTGTCGGGCTACTTGTCGCGGGATCGCCAGTCTTAAGTCAATTAATTTCCTAAGCTCAATTAGCAAAATCACGGCGGATAAGATGCTGCCGCGGAGGGTGCCTGGAGGGGGAGGAGTGCGAATAATCAGGATTAAGGTGCGTGTGTGCAATCAAAATGTTCAAGCAGCGGTAATTAAGTGGGGTTACAGCAGTGGCGGCAAAGGCATGCACCACCGAAGCACAACTAAGATACACAGGCGCAAAGCCTCATAAATAACAATTTCGAAACAAATCTCGTTGTGGAAATGGCACCGCACACTGGACGTATGCGTAATTTGTGCAAATTAACGAGCCGAGCATTTAAGGCAACACGAATGCACTTTCACCCGACTCCCACCTCCACACCATACACCACAGCCCTCTCCCCGCTTGACACACAATGAATACGAATTTGCGTTTCGGAAAACCCAATTACACTTATGACATTTGCAGCGTCAGAGCCTGTTGAGCTTGTGATCCTTTACCAGTCGCCCCGGCGGGGCCGAGCTGCGAGACCCATGGGAGAGGAGAGCATTGAAATTTTCAGTTGACCAAACAAAATTTCATAAACGTATCGGGCAGCACTGGACATGGTCAAAGACCCAAATAAGGGAACACGCACTGATTGGCAACGCCGACAGCTAAGAAGTGAAAAGTCGTAGACAAACAAACAGATATCTAATTCGATTTTCCGGAGTTTTAAATGCACGAGTCAGGTGCAGACATACCTATCCAGTGGGTCTTGACTTACGTGATACGTCCAAAGTGTGCCTAGGCCGACATAGTGGCTCGAAAGAACACCAAATAATAGTGCATACGGTATCATTGGCACATGAATAGCACAATATATCACGGAATTCTCTGTTAATATCATTCAAAGGCCAGTCGATTGTATAAGCAAAAACTGCTACACATGTACATAAAATCTCCTCCCGCTCCTCTCTCCATCTCTCAAGGAACTGAACATGAATGTCCATAGAACATTCTTGTGTATTCAGTTCGATTTGAATCGTTTGCGGAAATGGAAAAGGTTTATTCGTATTTGAACGAGAAAAAAGTTCTAGCTTTCAAAAAAGTTATAGGTTCTGTTTAATCCAGGACACAAATACCACATTTTGTTTAAAAGCATAATAATAACCCTACAACTATTAGTATTACAGTTTTTCTTGATTCACTTTTCATTGCACGGATACGTACAAATTGTATAAAAATTACAGGGTTCTTCGGCCACACAGATGTGTACATATATATTCCTCTGAGCAGTGGGAGCTTTATAAAATATTTAAATGCGTTTTTCCCTCTCGACTCACGGATTTATGTACATATGTTAGGCCCATTCCACTTTGTTTCTTTTGCTCAAAAGCCGCAAAATTTACGATAACGCCGCAACGTTTTATCTTTGCATGTGCATAAAAAAAATAGAAAGAGAGAGAGAGGGAGAGGGAGATTGATTGGAAGGATTAGCCTGACCAGAATTAATACAAATACAAACATAAATAGTAACAGCATGAAAAGCCCTCCAGCAGCGACCGACTGCCCGCGATTACTTTTCCCTCGCATGAACATACATACAAAAATATGTATATTAATTGAAGGTTTCGACTGGATAACGGCATATTCTAGTAAAACGACCCCAGAGAGAGAGAGAGAGAGTGCGAGTTCGATTGGGGGACAACCAGCAAATTGGAAAAAGATTGACTCGTCTGGCAACATTTGAATGAAGTAACGCGTGTGTCACTTGGACCGATGACTGATGACGATGAGCTTTGAAATATGTCGCACATAGGATCGATCCATCCTAGAAACTCTATTAATTTCGCACTTTTTCATGGGTGCTATCAAAACTTAGTTTGGTCAGATGCGAACGGACAATGCTTTCGATAGTGGGTGAAACGCCCAATCTGGCAGCAAAAAAAAAACTCTTTTTCGAAATGTGGAACTGAAATCCAGTTAGAATTCCTCAAAAAGTTATCGAAAGTTCATTGCAATTTTCCAAGTTTTTTCCACATTTTTTAGGTAACAAATATTTTCTCTATTTATTTCCCACCATATAGCTATTATATTCTGCCAGTTTATTCAATCTTTTAATTGTGGCTGCTAACAAAATGTGTGGCATTAGGGACACATACATATGTATGTCGATAGTCGTCCCTATTTTAAGTTTTTTTAGTGAACTAGAATACCAGGAAATTGGAAACAATTGATGCTGGTTAAATAACAACTTTCGTAACATCAATTGGATATCTAAATAATCGAATCTAACTATTTGTTTTGGTACTATGTATTCCACTGAGGCTTCATATAAAAACTAGACCAAACATTTTTCTTGATGTTTCTGTAAAAACTGATTTATGGTGTATTTAATATTTAGGAGCCAAAGTTTTTTCCTGCTCGATTGGTCATCCACTGTGCGTTGTGGATTTTCAGTCAAAGCTATTAAAATAGATATTTGGTTTATACTAAAAGCCCGTCCCATTTTCCTATTAAGAGCCATTAAGAGGTATTTAAAACCGATGAAAATTATGAAAATTTGAGAATTTTAGCGCCGAATGGTGAAAGATATCGCAATAATTATTTTTGTTTTGAATTTGTAAAGAACATTGTACCAGCTTCCACGCGCTTACTCTCTTTCTCTGTCTTTCTCCCGAAAACATCTTCTGTTTCTTTTCCCGTTGGAATCATTTGGTGTCTTGCAACTATTTTGAAAGCGAAAAATAAGCCAAAATCATTTTTAGCACCAATTAAAGGGCAAATGGAGAGCTATAAGCAATGCCTAGCTTCAAAATAAAAATGTGTGCTATTTCGACTTTATTCATTTTAAATGTGTGCGGATGTCCCGTGCGACACCATGGAAGTGCGCACATGCAATATGTACATAGATTTATGTACATATGTGTATATTTAAGCACATGGGAATGTGCGGCTCGGCTCCCAGTATGGGAGCACACACAATAGAGTAGTTGTTCGAGTGAATTTGGTGCATACTCAGGGAGGGGAGGTGACGAATGTTCCCAGTGTGTCTGAAAACTCTGTCTCATGCAGCCCAACCCAGAGCCCACCCAGCGATCCCAGCTAGGTATCCCGGTTACTTTCAGTCTGCTGCCCCATTTCCACTTCCGTTTTGCATCCGCCTCCGTTGCCTTGGTGGCACACGCCTCTACATCTTGTTCAGCTTCTGCCGCAGCCACAGCCACAGCCACAGCCAGAGCCAGAGCCACTATAACGATGCGGTGTGGTGTGTGTAACGTGTATCATTTGAGTAACGTAACCAACTCCTCGCCTATCCTTTGCCCGTCTGGAAGTAATCGTCACCCGACCGCCTTTGCCTTTGCCTTTACCAGTTACTGTGTCGCCTCTCGTTTTTATGATTATTGCACAAATGTCTTATTTAAATCTGAATCCAGTTCAGATCCACGTCACCTCACCCTCTGCCTTCATTCCCCAAATAGTTCATATGTGCAGATGTGTCTTTGAACGTGCCTGACCCTCTGCCATTTCATAGTTTGCGAGTTTGCAGCCCTCAGCCGAAGCGGGAGCGAAGGGTCACTCCTTGGCTTGGGAGTGCGCCACAGAATGTTACAAATCTCGTATAATCTCTGTAAAATTCACTCGGTGCAATGAAATGAAATAAAATGTACATACATATATTATTGAACAGTTCATTGTCGGACCAGTGCCATAGCCAGGAGGCATCCTCGAAATGTATTCAATTGTTGGGCAGTTTGAAGTCAAATACAATTCAAATCGAATGCCTCAACCAAGGAATAATTGACGAGATATCCCGAAAATTCAATACATGCCACATATAAGTGAAGTTGAACAATGTTCAGTTAAACTGTAGGGGGAAAATGACATGAACGACTTAAATAAGTATTCAAACTGACTAAGGCAGAGTATTGGCTCAAATAGCCGCCATGGTCCCACCCACAGCCAAATTTGGGTCAGACAAAAGCATAACACTGGCATAACAATTTAGGATTTAAGTTAGTTTAATTAAATTATTCACAAGAGAAGGTTTGACATTATTAGCACAAGTTTCAAAGGAGAACAGACGGAAAAATATTTTGTAGTTACTACGGACAGATTCTTGATTTGAGTAGTTGAAAAGACAGTGGAAGATGCAGAGGAAAGTAAGGCCTAGACGGACGGGATGGAAGAGAGATACTTCTAAGACTGATGAGGTCCGGAGACTCAACCTCACCAAAGAGATGTTTGTGGAAAAGAAGAACTCCTGGGCAGATCCTACGGGTCTTAGATGAATGGATGTTAATAAGACGCTTTCTAGAAGGGTCGCAATTCCTTAGACCATCTTTTGATAAAAACCACGACTCCTTCGGCTTTAGTCGAAATAGTGACTGTATGGAAATGAAAGCATAAATTGGGTACAAAAGTCAGTAACTCATTTTTATCTTTGTTTGCGGTAAAGTCTTTTTGATGGTGCTTTTGGCTGTGAGTATTTTTTGGCCGAGTATTGAGAACACCTCCAATGAGGGGTACCTTCAGAGAGTCCGCAGATGACACTGGATCTCAGAAGATTTCAGTTTTCGCAGTTTACGCGCTCCAATGAGTTGTCGAATAGCTTTATATTCGTATATTTCATAAGCGAATTGCTTGCATCTGAAACTTAAAAAATACATTTGTATTATATGTATTATAAAGTACATTTATTCGATACACATGACAATTGCTGGCCCGAGTATTTGAGGAGCGCAGTATACTTAGAAGCATGATAGGCTTTATGGCTTTATATTTTTGAACAATTCTAAACTTTTTCCCAAAGTATTCTTCGGAGGTACGCTTGCGGTTAATCTTAGTATTTTTCATCTTGTTTTAAAGAACTTTGCTGCTCTCAAAATCAATGAGCGCAGCAAACGAAGCTTAAAATCATTACAAACATACCATTTTTTTTTATTTAAAAAACCTTTTACATAAAAATACATATTTGTATCCCAAGTCTGTCAGCAAAAGGCAGTTTTGTTCCCACTGTTATGTAATCTGCCACGGTATACAATTTCAGAGCACATCACAACAACAGCGAATTGTAATTCCTTCGAAAAATGAAAATAAAGGGGTTTAAGCATTTTAAATCTTAAATGGTGCTGATGCATATAAATCCGCTTTTCAAAATTGCAAGCTTCAATACAACCAGATGTAAGATACTTAAAAAAAAACATCTTTTAAATAAAAAAAACTTGCCATAGAAATAAAACCATATTTCATTAAAAAGTTGCAAAGCCCCAAATCTATCGGAAAAGGTCGGTTTGGCTCGGAGCGTGAAACTGCCGTTGCATAGTGTAATCCCTGTCGAGGGCTGACCATGCTCGTCAAAAAAATATAACATTCCGCAATACAGGAAGAATTTGATTAAATCAAGTTTTTGCATAGCATAAATAAAATACATTCACATGTCAATCCACGGCAGGGTCCACGAAAAATCGCGCAGAAGTTGCAAGCCGGGGACGGGTGCAGTGTTGGGGATTATGCTTAACCCTCAACCAAGTCTATCAAAAGGTAGGCATCATTCGTTTAGCTTTATTCGGACGTTAATCCTTGCTCAAGAGCCAGAAATAACCTTTTATAGAAACTCGCTTGAATAATAAAAGACATAGATGTACAGAGTCCTGGACGACGATAGTCTGATAAGACTAATACACATATGATATATTCGATTACTGGGAGACTCTACATGCCCCCGTTACTTAGCCAGTATATGCGTTTGTAAAGTAAGGATTTATGTAACTTCTAAAATATATTTCTTACTTGTTTATGAGTAAACGACTGCATTGGTATCGGAGCCGATTAGTGCTGCACTCTGTCTTTCTATTTCTCTTTGAGACTTTTGGTATCGCAATTCACAAAAGGAACGGATTCAGTTGTTGGATAATGCTTATGGGCAAAGCATACCGCGCATATCTCTCTCTCTCTCTCTTCAACGAACCAATGCATTCTCGCTATAAGAATAATCGGATTATATTAAATTTCTCTAATCTAGTTGATGTGGACCTTCCTGTATTTTCTAAATTGTATAAGTGGTATGGAAGGAGTCTGCACACAAAGTTTGCCTCCTCTAGCTCTTATAGTCTCTGAGACTTGGCTGTATCTGACCCGCTGTTGAAGCGAATCAAAAATATTTATACCCTATGGGGTCGAAAACGCTTCCTTCTGGCTGTTACACCCATCTACAGCCACCACGAAACTAATACCTGCCTAAACTCTTTGTGTACCTATTATAACCAGAATGATTTACGTTAAGGGGAGGTCCTTCTTTGCGTTGAAAGCCCAACACCCAATTTTCTTTGTACGCTTCTGGTGAATTTGGTTCTCTATTTAATCAATAGAACTAGGCCTTCCCATTACATATACATTTATGAGTTTTTTTGCCTCCATAATTTTCAGGATTTATTCCTCATATGTATGTATTTATGTATTTATCGACTAGACGAGAGATAGAAAATGTGAAATTTATTTCCGAACAAAAATCAAACCAAAATCTCTTCATATCTTCTTTACTAAGCCGTCCATTGTCTCTCGAAATATCCTATTACTATTTTGCCCGAAATCGGAGTCGAGGTGGAGGTGAATCTGTGAACACTTGTGGGCAGAATTCTATTTAAAATGTACACTCGCCGGAACTTTCACGTCCGTACGTATGTAGGGCCGTCGTCGTTCAATGCCACTGAGCCAAAACGGGAGCAAACGTCGATGCCGCCACATCAGTCCCTTCGTGAGGCGCTGCTGATATCGTGAGGCTCCGGCGCTCCTCCACTGCTCCACTCCACCGCACGGTTTCCTGGCTTTTCGTATTTTACTTTTTATCGATTACACAATACATGCAGTTTACCATTTATCAGGTGAGTGGTGCATGGCTGTGTGTGTGTGACCAATACGTCACCTACCACAATTTATGCTGTAATCGGAAACAAGGACATAAATGGCAGCGATAAATTGAGGTTAACGCGCCAAAGTCACGTTAGCGCCGGCAGAGTAAAGAAAGGCCACACGAAAGACGAATGGTTCCACATCGCCACTGCTGGCCACCAGCACCTGCTTGTCCCCGTGCCCCGTGCCCCGTCCACCATCAGTCTGCATGATTTGCCGCTTTTCACCTCTCCTATGAGAGTGTATGAGTGTTTTCAAGTGAAATTATATTAAGTGTGCGGACGCTGAAATTTCCATACGATACGAGTATTCGTGCTGGCAGGCGCTGTACCTGTTCTGCCCCTTATCCCCACCTTCTCACTCACACTTTGCCATTCTCTGTCAGTTTTTATTTCATTTCGGTTTCTGGGGAATTCATAAAATGTACTTTTGCCAATTGGTTTCTTTTCTCTCTCTCTCTCTTTTTCTCTATCCCTCACCTCTCCATTGCCTCTTGCAAATTTTCCAATCTTGTATTTTTAGGCATGCATATTTGCGGAAAACTTACTAGTGCAATGGAACTACCTATACCCTGTTCACACTGGCCACCATCCGCCATCCATTGCTGACAAATTTCCCAGTCATTCCACCATCCATCTGGGATGTTTCTAGTCAGCACGTTTCTATGCGATATTTAGCCGATGGTTTTCAAATGCAACCCTAAACAACACACAGCAGCACCACACTGCTCCTGCAGCCGAGGATTTCAGTTTAGAGTTTAAATTTGAAACAAATTAAAATGGAAAGAAAACAAAATGAAGGTGGATGGATATAGTATGTATTTGCTTTGGATTATTATGATATGAGTATTGTGAATTTTACAGCCGTCCGAAAAACAGCATGCGGCAGGACGAAGTGGTCTTCGGAAATGGAGGATGGATATTTGGCAGGAGAGTTTTGTGCTAGAGAAAGCCTAGAATCAAAAGGAGCACCATTGGAAGAGGGAGGAGAAGCATGATAAGATGGAGGTGGAGATCTTCCAGGGGCTGATCAGCATCCAGACAACATTTTAAGCGGATCTAATGCAATTTCGCAATTTGCAAAACGTGTACGTATATATCCTTAAAACAGTACTGAAAACAGGATAGGATAAAACAGGGGAAAGCATGCAATGAGGGCGAGAGATATAGTAGTGCATATAGTACCATATACTAAAGTAGATATAGTACCCATAGGTAGACCCATAGTACGCAAAAAGTAGCGTCAGTTTGGCTTTGCAGTTAAGCTGGGAGCAACGCTGGGGCAGAGATAATCGATGGTTACACTTTTCAGATCCAATTTTGCTGGCTTGCTGGCTGTGTGCGTTGGAAAGCATTATTTTGACACAAATAGTGTCTCAGTTTTTCGACTGATAGCCGGGAGACGCGTTTAGAGACGGCTACGAACGCTAATTTCCGCAGCAAAGTTGGTACAGTCTAGTGTCATAGCACTATAACCTCATTATAAGTTTCTGCAACAAAGCGCTCTGCACTAAAACTTTGTTATTGTATGCTCATCAGCTGTTTTTGACGGATGGTGAACGCCAGTGGATGGTGGATGGTGTCATTGTGAATCGGTCTTCACAACTGTCAAAAACTACCACAGTTCCCCCGGGATGTGCTCAGTGAGCGGAGGGTTTGAGTTTATATTTCTTAAGTCATTGCTTATTCAGTTGAAGTCGGTTCTATCGATAGTGAGTCGATGAATTTTCCGTACTTTCCTCATCTCTATCGGCCAGAAGTCAGTCTGCCATTCGCCAGCCATTTCCAGATGCAAATTGTCATCATTTTAAAATGAATCTCAATTCGCCTGAGTGCTGAGAGCTGAGAGGCTGATCTGTGCCACGCGATAATAAGGTAATAAGGGGCTCTCCCTAGCACCCTTATCTGTTTGACACACTGTCCCCCATCTTCCATGCCTCGAACTCGAGGCCTTTTCTTATCAGACCATTAAATGCACGCCTCAGAGAGCAATCTGAGTACTATTCTCTGCTGACATCCAGGCACATGGCCAATACATCGACAGATCCGTATGAATCTGTGTCTGTATAAAAGTTTAAAAATGTTTGGCTTCGTAGCTAAAATTGCATTTATTTTTTAATCCATTTTATGTGGCCCTTAATTTTTCGACCAAAGAGCTTAATCTTTTCACCGCAAATTTATAGCACGCGCTGTCCAGAAGGGGGCTTGTACTGGACTGTCGTTTAACTGTCAAGTTTACACATGATCTCCGGCCCCAATCGCTGAATCTCATACCCTGTGAAACATAAAGGAAGGGAAGGGAAGTTGAAATATCAAGCCAGAGCCAAAGCCAAAGCCAAAGACGTTACAAAGGCCACAAAGTTAAGAAACCGCAGAAGTGAAACTGAAATCAAATCAAATGAAGAGCACTTGAAACCCATTTCTGGACACAGGTAAATACCAAGCCTCAGTCCCACTCCCAGAATATGAAAGGACATGAAAGCACAGAAGAGGTGGGGAATGGTCAAAGTGTGTGTGGATGTGTGTCGTGTCGCATGTTCTGGCAACAATGGAACTATTATGTTGGCTCTTTTAAGAATGCCATTCGGAGGGACAAGGATTTGGCACTGGGCACTCAGTGTGGCATCCAGGCCTTCAAATGGATTTGTAAATATCATTTGAACTTCATCCTGATGCGGTGTAAGAAAAAAAGAAAACTTACTTAAATTTTCCTTGGCGGCTATTTTTTAATTCAGAATTAAATAGCACGTGGACGCTGCCATCTACTGTAAATATTTGGAGGGCAGTAAACTTAAGCTGCTTTTGTATCAATAATTTAAAACCATTAAGAGCGAACCATCATTCGGATTTCAGGCTCCGAAATATGTAATTGCTGGAAAATCTGGGTGGCACTAACACTACTACCAGGATTAAAACATTTAAAATCTTTAATAATTCTGCATTATTATTATGCAGAAAAATCAGAACTTAAATAACTTTAACACTTGCTGTGAGTGAAATGTTTTTAAGCGGTCTATTCAAATAAATCTCTAGGGATAATACGAGATTTGGTAAAAAAAAACTCTACCGAGACAGTCGAGTGCTGTGGCACATAGATTTCCTCCTTAGTTGGAATTCAGCTGGAATGGCAATCTGTGGCTCCCCCAACTATGTCTGTAGATATTTCCCAATATCATACTGGATTCGTGCTGGATAAAATCTTACCTCCTCCACGTTAAGTTGCAGCCTTGTTTTCCTCAATCTTTAAATTTTACCAAGCTTGGGGCACCCATCAACAGCCCCCGCTCAACTGTGGGAAACCTTTATCAACTCCCTCGAACCATCTTGATGTGCTGATGGATGCCTTGGCAGGGAGCGAGAAGATAGAGCCATGTCAGGAACCGGTGACCATTGAAGGCCGTAAGAAATAAAATGCCCAAAGCTTTTGTACTCCCACGGACAGGGCCCATATATCTGATATTAGTCTGATATTATGAACAGGTGATTACGAAGTGGTGATGCACAGTGGGAGAAAGCCCCATTAAGAAAAGAAAGAACTTAAGCAAAAATCTGTTGGCATTAATTTACTTTTCTTATTTTATGAGGTTTTCGATCATTTTTATACACTCGGACAGTTTTTGTCCTTCGAACTTGGCATATGATCGAACCATCTGCTCTTTGCCATGTTCCACTTGCCATCCACTATTGTTGTCGTATTCCCAAAGTTCTTGTTGTATAGTTTAAGGTATGTCTTCTTCTTTCATTGTATATGTATTTGTATATTGGAGTGGAATCTTGAGATGTCCGCAAGTACCCGGCTTAAAATATTGTAAAAGTACTAAGCCCAAGCCTCCTATAATGTTTTCGTAATATTTTCTGCTACACTTGATTCTTTGAAATTTTTAGGTGGCATTTTAGTTTTTATGCGACCTATATTTTTTTGAATGCAGAAAAGAAGTTATTTTTTGCATTGAAGAAACCAAGTTGACTACCGTTACTGATAAAACTGAATATGGAGATCAAGATATTCGGGATGTTCGTGGAAAAAACGAAATATATGTATTATAGGGAATCAATTTTTCAATGGGATGTCAATCGGATCTGATCTCCTGGTGTGCACAGTGGAATCTCATTCTCCATATATGTACATGTTTATGGTTTTATTTGACATAAGCTCAAGAAGGGGCTTTTGCGCCTCAGATTGGACATTTCGCCCACTGTATGTTTGGGCGGAACTTGGGTGTGGAGAGGGATGCGTACGATATGTGACGACTGAGTGACAAGGGTAAACAATTAATTGAAAACCAAATGCGTTGTCTTAGTGTGCGTTTTCGTGGATGGAAGCGGAGATAAAGCTTACGCTTGGGTTTTCCCGTTTTCACTCCCACTCCTCCGTCTTTCGAGCGCTCTCCCATTCCATAGACACCGTCAAAGCGCAAAAACTTTTATCATTAGCGCGGAAAGTCAGCCTTGTGGTTTTTTGACGATTCCGGAATGGGGGGGTGCACTGGTGTTGTAGGCGAGAGAGGGTAAGGACCGGAGGGTTGCTGAGATCAGCAACGATAAATGTCAAAAGGTATTCTCTGTTTGCGAGACACAAAGCTCTGGCATACTTTACGCGGAGTAAGTACCGCACCGAACGGCACAAAAAGGAAAACAAAAGAAAAACTCCAAGCTAAGCAAATTGATTAGACACACACACTCTCACACAAGCACATGCCCCAGTCGGGTGGCGGAATAACATTTTCTCTGGCCATGAACCCAATAGGAACTGCCCCTCCCCATCAGCCCGCCTCGTCCGTCCAGCACGGTGGCCGTGCTTTCGCCCAACAATGTCGTCATTGTTACGAATGCGCATTACACATCGAAACAGCACAGTGGAAACACTTTTGCCAACGGTAAAACGGCTGTGTGCGTGCTTTTATGTTCTCCGGTGCTTTGCTTTGCAGGGCTTAAAAATAATTTAATTGTTAGCATAAGCTCTTTAATGCGTTTTAGCCACTGTGTGCCCCCCCCTACCCTAATGACATAATCCAATCTGACGAGGAAAAAAAGCAGACCATGTAAATATGTACATAGTACATTTGTACGTATGTATGTACATGCTTTTATATTGTTCATACACAGGTGGGAGAGTGTGGGTTGGTTAGTTGGCACCTGGACCCATACATATGTGGGAAGATTAACAACTGAGACTCTGCTTTCCCCTCTGTCTCTATTCCTTATTTATCCGTGTACCTACACTCCGCCCTACACTCAGCTGATGCACCCTCCAATGCATATTTCCCCCAACGAAAGACAGGCTTTGAACCAAATCTAACATATGCATGTTTATATTTTTCATTACCAGTGATGTCGGGTTTCCCAGACCGATATTTAACATAAATCATTATTATTGTTTACTATTTGCAGTGTCCACTCATGATGCAATAATGTATATGTATTGCATCCTGAGCCCACTGTCGTCTTTCTATCCCGCCTTCTTCGTTCCTGCAGATCTCTCGCGCTCTATCGTTCGTGCTCCGCTCAGCAGCAGCCTGGAGCTGCTCTCACGCTCTCCTTCTACCTCTTGCCACGGTAAGATTTTCGGGTCTCTGCAGGTTATTGGAGGGTTTTGGTAAGAGCTCTAGTCCCCACAACGACAACCAGTATGAGAGGAGTACAGTACCCCATTAGAGGAGTCCTTGCATGCCAAGTGCGAGGAGAGAATGCAATTCATGAGAGAACTCTATATAAATTTGTTTCCTAGACCAACAGTCATTCACTTGCCGATGCTGTACAGACTTCCTAAAAGAGCAAAGAATGCCGTAGGGCGTAGGCCTCCAAAAAACATAAAAGCGATATATAGCGATCAGAATAGATATAGCCATAGATAATATATGCGAGAGAGGGTCAAATAGTTGGGCCTGACAGCCAAAACACTAAACTCAAAGCTAAAGGTATTAGCCATTTCGAGCTTGACTACATTAATGCTTTATGAGTGACTATCTGGAGGTGCCTCATCTGCCCGATTATGTGTGTTTGACATGCATACCTCCATTTAGACACCGATAGAAAGCAGTTGCGGTATGTGTGAATCGATTCTGTTCTCAAACCTGTTCCATTGGGAAGAAGGAATAAGAACTTAGTTATCTTAAGCCCAAATGAACTTGGTAATTCTTGAACCATGGATCTTTTATAAGAATGAGTCCACTAATTACGGAAAAACTGATATTTGATGCATTTTCTTCGAGTATATTTGGAGGAACCGCTTTGGCAGCACTTCAAGCAGCTAGTGTGATGTGGGATGTGAAATCTATTTCCATTCTAATGAATATCTATCGACAGGTCGGCGCATTTTTATTTAAGGCGGCTCTTACAGGAATTTCTTAATTAAAGCTGATCTCTTTAAAGCTCATCTGGCTGGGAAAAGTTTCTTTTGTGGAAAATGCTGCCCAATTCAGTTGTTCGTGCAACTGCCCCTCCGTGCTGATGGCGCCTGCTGTGCCGCTGACATAAAACAGTTGTTTTGCATAAAAATGCTGTTGCAGATGCAAAAATGGAACTGGAGACTGGGCGACCGGAAGCCGACTGGGGGTGAGAGCGAGGGGGGGTGCGGATTGGGTTTTTATCCGCTCCGTTGTTTGTTGCTGTGAAAACACACAATAAACACATATTGTATGTACATACTCGTATATGTAGGGAACCGCACTATCTACAGCCGGCCTTTGCCTCCTCCCTGTCGGAGGGGGGGCCGTACATCAGCTGCGGCATACGCTTATGCTGAATATGTAAATCGATTCGAAATGTTACTGCAAGGTGGCCCAGGGTCATATTCGACTCTCTTTTTCCCGTTACTCAACAGTGTAAAACGTTCCGTATATTTCACAAAATTCGGGCCTGGAATGCTTTTCGGGCAGACAGCCATTTTCCTGCGAAATGAGTTTCGCCATGAGAATAGTTACTTTGAAAGAACAGATTCCCAGATACTACAGTCCTCGGGAAATACCTCCAAAGCCCAATATCAAAGCTTTAATATCGAATCACTAGGAGGAACTAGCTTCGAAATTTGCCCCCTATGTTTTATTACTCTTTTTGTAATCCTTTTTTTTTTGTTTTCAGACTGCTCTTTGTGCCGCTTGGCTCCTGGCGCGTGGCCCCCGGCCCCTGGCTCCTGGCCACTCGTCTCACATTATTTAGCATTTTTCTGTTTTTTTATGAAACATTTTTGTAATGACAGCAAAAGAGATGAAGCTCAATCGCTGGGAGCCATTGCGCCGGGAGTTGGGCGCTCTGGCAGTGGGCTCTGACAGGGTCCATCTTGGCCGGGCCAGCCACGTCACGCAACTGGCGAAAAATTGCTTACCTGGCCATCAGATGGCTGACTGAGCACATTCCGGCATTCACCTTTCTTTTTCGATGATCCGAATGGAGACTTACCCGCGCTTTTCGACGACTCATCGGCGGGATTGCTGGCCATTGACCGTTGACCATTAAAAGTGAGAATCGACGCAGATGGCGAGTCAGGCCCAGTCGGTCAATCGGTAGGCGCCATTCCGATTATTCCGATTCATTGCCAAAATGCCTATGGGACATTCGCATGACCCGCCTTTCCGCCTAGGAACCTTTCCGATTCGGCTGCCTTTGTTCTGAATTATCTTAATACATATCTTCTTAGATTCGGTTAATGTACGTTAATAGTGTATAAATAGTATATACTGGCTCAAATACTGCTGTCAGGACACATAGAAGATGCAGATTCGAAATCCATAGTACAAAAATAATGCAATTGAGATATTTAAATATCCCATGAAGATTTTTAAAAATATTGCATCTTTTCCGTTCGTAAATTGTACATTTCGGTTCAATTGTCGCGCTGTTGAATTGTAATATTAATGTAGGAGTTTAAATCTTCCAATGTTTATTTTTTTGTAGTATGATGGATTGGGCTCAAACGTGGTTACAATAGTTACAATGGTACTTGGAATTACTGGATCAGTAGCAGTACAACAGCGTTCCTTTTCGTGGGATCCTTTCTCTACGACTTGGCACTAAAGACTCCCTCCAGAAGGTCAGAAGGTTTCCAAATATCTGGCACCGCTTCTAGAGTGCCCTTTATGTGGTGGCCCGCCAAATTAAAATCCCACATTAATTCAGAAAGTAGCGCTGTTAACGCTTTTCCATAAGTAATCAAATGTTGCCCGACAACTGGTGAGAGTTTTCAAGTGAAATTTTACGGACACATTCATACTCGGTACGTGCAAGCATTCGTTCCGTAGAATGCGCAAAAGTACGGGCTGCAAAAAAAAAGAACGTCAAGCACTCCTGCATAACGATAGTAGGCATGGCCCCTGCGTCATGGTCATAGAAGAATGCATGGTGCTAAGATATCCAGAGACTTCAGAATACGTTACGTGAAAGTTGCACTTGGCTTATTGAATATTGGCAGCAATGAATGCACATTAAATGAGTTGGAGTGTTACTATCTCCCAAAAAACTGACTTCCTTGCACTCATTTCAGTTTTGAATGATCTGCAAAAATCTGCATCAGCTGCGTATCCTAATTTTATCCGAAGCTCTGCTCATTTATTGTCTTTTGCCCCCTCCTTTCGGCTGTGGCCCCACGGACCTATCGCTGATGTAGAAAATCGACTCTAATAGTCCGTGAGCCTAGCTAGGAGTCATTCATAGATTCGCTTGTCATGCTGGATATCCTGCAGTACTACGAGTCTTTCATCTTCTGTTCGATCCTTGCCGCTTGTGGGCTCGTTCCTGGAATCATTAATAAATTGCCAAACGCATTATGGCTGCCTTTGCCACTGACTCCCACCCGAGCATCCATCATCATCCTTCCAAGGAAACTGTTCGCAGGTTGGGCAAACATAATCCAAGCATGTTTTGAATTAATTTAATGCCGCATCCCAATTTGTTACTCTTTCATGGTGGGCGTGTATGTGTACATATGCCTATGTGTGTTTGCGTGGCTTGCCGCAAAAAGTATGCTACGCCATGCCCCCATCTCGCTACTGCTGTCTGTCACACATGCAAATGATTAATGAGAGTTCGCCGAATTGTCCCGGCCTTGACAACTCTGCTGCGTGGAACGTGAAAACTGTCCTTGTAGACCTTTCCTCATCCTTTGCTCGTCCAAGTGCTGCTGACTGCAATACTTCGAGTCTTCACTCAACTCAACTCAACGAGATCGAGCGTCGGCCCACTCTCCTCGCAGCGGACCTTGGACTGAATCTGCACAAACTTTCTGGGACGACACTTTTCGATTACTTTTATCACAGCCACCACGCATCGTTGGGCTCAAACAACAGGAAGCTGCATACCGCTAGAGTAGCAGAGACAGCCCCGGAAGGAAAGAAAAGGACAGACGACAGAGAAAGTGCACTTTCGCCCATTCCCTGTGCAGTCAGACGTGCCCGACGGCTGCCCAGACACTGCGAACACGCTAAGAGGTCAACAAAAAAGTAACTGCTCATTAGGGCGGGCCTGACATCAACTGCTCTTTGGCTTGACGCTCGGTCTCTGTCCTGAAAATGTCTGTCCTATTTGGATAGTGACAAGTGACAATGATGGGAAATGATAGCCCTGTCTATTCCCAGTTGAAGTCTATTCTAAATCCTGGAAAAGGATTTGAAAGGCTATCACTAGGTAACAGCTAATGGTCCTGCAAATGGGTGGACATTCGTTTGAATATAGATATGCACCATTACAAATGTATGAATGCACATGCCCATGCAGACATCCAATAAATTCATACACCCAAGTGCTTCTGCGGTGAGTTTCACAGGCAGATGGCCAAATCGACTCTGAATCCCCAATTGTTGAACAATTGTAAATAAAACCTTTAGAGAGGAAAAACAAAAGTGAATGCTCCATTAAAAAAAAAAACAATTTGCATCGAAAGTTTCAATTTGGCATATTCAAAAAATGGTGAAACATGTCAATTGGTTATTGGATATCAAACATCGCCGGGATTCTTTTTTGTCTCAATTCCATTGGCTATCTTTTGCCTCTTTATCCGCTTCATATGTACTTGATTTCCCATGGATTATTATTTTTGGTTCAAGCGATGATTAAATAGATGTGAAAAATATTTTTTAAATGAACAATCATCACCAGAATCCGAATTTTCCAGCATGTAGTGCTTCCGCTGTGCCTACCGGAGCCATATTTGTGGCTCAATTGCGATTGAGTAGCAATTATTCGAATGTTTTCACTCGCTATCTCGCTCTGACACTCAGCCGCTCGACCCACTCTTCGCCACCCCCTTTGAGTGCGCCATTGCCATGTGGATTTTTAATTTTTGGGTCGAATGTTATTACAAGTGCGATGCAAACAATTTTCTTGCGGAGACCACGCCCCCGCCCCTCCACCAACACTTACGAACAGAAAAATGCCATTACCATGAGTGGTTCTTGGCTGACTGAGTAGCGAAAAAGGCACCTTGATATATGTACATTGTTCATACAAATGTATGATTGGATACTCATATATGTATACGGCTGTTTGGTATTTTTGAGCGCTACTCCAAGGTTCGCCAATTGCAGTCCATGCCAAACGTTCAGAGTACTGGCACCCGTACCGCAACTATATTTATTCAGACTCTTTGTACATATGAGGGCACTTCTATGGAAAGGTCCGTGAAGACCAACAAATTCCAATTCAATAAAACACATTTCCACACAATTCTGTACCGATATTATTTTTTTAGTCTACTTAAAAAAAGTACTAATTCAACAAACCATTGTATCACACCCATTTTATACCTGGTACTCGAAGAGTTTAGGGATATATTAGTCTTGTTTGTAACATCCAGAAGGAAACGTTTCCGACACCATAAAGTTTATATATTCTTGATCATATATGAATTGATCCGCAATTTTAAAAATACGAGAAAACAAAAACATAGGATCATAGAGAACGTCTGTATCTACTATGTAGACTGCCAGCCTTCCACGTGCCCACATTACCCATTCTCTCTCTCTCTCTCAAACACACTGTTGCATTTGCAGTGTGTGCCCTCTGGTGGAGAATGGAAATATAAAAATAGTTGTAAAAAAACGTAAAGAAACATGTAAACAGATAAAATCTAATATATAAAAATCATCCAAACGGTTCGACCGACTTGTATGGTATTTTTGTTTGGCAAAAAATCAATTGGCTCTTATTTGCGAACCAAACGACATATAAAATATGTACATATATTGCATATACTACATAAATCATAAGCTCACATTAATACTCACTGAGTACCAGGTATAAAGTAGAGCCGCGGCCTTTACCGCTCTCCCTCGTTTTGTTTAGCACCAAATATATCTGAAGATCGATGTTTGGTTGTGGGCCCATCGGATAAAGTCCTATTAGCTTTTGGCGGTAATTTCAAATTAAACGAGGGGGAACGTTGTGAGTTGCTGCGGACACCGCAACTCTACGGTTATACCCGATACTAAGTCAGTATGGCTCTCCTCCGGCAGACGCCGCTAATATTAAACGACACGACAAAGAGTGCGTGCGAGAGAGACAGAAAATCAGTCTGAGCGTGACGTCGGGCGCTGCGTAGCCACTGCAAATTGATTTGTTCCTATTGGCTATAAAAATGATCTGATCTGATCCAGATTCAGCAATCTGATAGATATGATCATTATCTATGATTCTGCGTTTTTAGTTTTCTCGAATGTGCAATATTGTGGATGCAACAGATTTTTGTCTTTTGTGTGGGCGGAAGGGGGTGGGGCGAAATTTTGAGATACACGTTTTATAGTAAGATCTAACAGGAGTGCGGATACCAAATTTGGTTACTCTAGCCTTAATAGTCTCTGAGATTTTTGAATATCCCCAGATTTTCGTCCTTTGCGGGGGCGGAAGGGGGTGTGGCGAAATTTTGAAACAAACTCGTCTCGGTCCGATATATTAGGAGTGTGGATACCAAATTTGGTTGCTCTAGCTTTTGTAGTCTCTGAGATCTAGGCGCTAATGTTTTACTCTAAGCAAAGCCGCCTATGCTACGTGTGTGTTAGAGAGAGACAGGGCGAGAAAAAATGAAATTGTTTTCTTGATGCTGGCTATAATAATACGATCCAATTCAGATTCCGCAGTCTTAAAGATATGGTCATTCTCTACAATCCTACGTTTTTGGTTTTCTCATATCTTTAAAATTGTGGATGCCACAGATTTTCGTCCTTTGTGGGGGCGGAAGTGGACGGGGCGAAGTTTTGAAATATTTTTGTAGCAGTGACATATCACAGAAGTCTGGGTCCAAAACATCGTTGCTCTAGCTCTTAAAGTCTTTGAGCACTAGGCGCTGAAGGGGACGGACAGACGGACAGACGGACAGACGGACGGACGGACGGACGGACAGACGGACAGACAGACATGGCTCAATCGACTCGGCTATTGATGCTGATCAAGAATATATATACTTTATGGGGTCGGAAACGATTCCTTCTGGACGTTACACACATCCACTTTTACCACAAATCTAATATACCCCAATACTCATTTTGAGTATCGGGTATAAAAAGGCACCATGCAATAACAATTTAGCGTCATTTGCTAAGCACCTGTTCCTGTAGCGCTTCTTAGTTCGGACCAGTTTTGGCCGCACGAGCCTGACACTGACACTGACACTGTCCTTGGCCCGGTGCCAATAATCTCACCGGAAGTTGGAGAAGCGGTAGCGAAATAAAGCCAAAATAAGAAGATACCGAAATACGGGGGGCCAGAAAAACGAAACTAATACAAAAATAATGTTGAAAAACTAGTCCAAAGGACTCAATGGCGCAGGAGGCGGAGGCGGACGACGGGACAACCCGGAACTGGGTCAGTTAATGGGGATACTGAATGCTGAATGTCGGGGCGAGTGTCAAACACAGCACACTGAGGACCAGCACACACACACATACATACTCTCTGATACAGATATCCTTTCAATTGTAACATGCACTAATTACTCGTACAACTACGGCAACAACAACAATGCCAGAAAAAAGAATTGGAAAAGTTGTGTCGAAACCGAAACGGAATGCGAAGCATCAAATAAATTCCAGCTTCTGGCTTATTCTGCCCGAAGTTTCACTTACCCTTGTGTGGTTCTGGCTGAGTGTTGTGCAAGTAACCAAGAAAGTACATATGTGCACGCGTGTGTATGCATTTCAAAAGAACAACAAAAACCAGGAACTAAGAAGAAGGTTAGCAGACGCAGACAGAAGGCCAGAAGCACTGACTGGGCTGATCAAAGTAGTCGATTCAACAGGCCAGAGACCAGATGATGATCGAAACAGAAACGGGAACAGTATTTTCCACAGTTTCATAGCCAAGTTGTGTGCACACATATGTCCTTTTATGGTTTAATCAAGGTCGTTTGCCTATGTGTGCGTCGCTTTTGTTAATGTGCATTTGCCAGCCGACTTTTTGGAACCGTTACCTTTTAGGCCAGCCAGCCAGCCAGAGGCCTAGCCTGCCAGCCTAGCCTGCTTACTATTGTCCCCCTTCTCTGCTTTTCAGATTGCACACAAATATTGTACACACACATAACCACACTCCCTGTGTGCTCCGATTCCTTTGTTTTGCCCACTTGCTGAAAAACTCATTAGTCAAAGCATACTTAGGAAAATTTCCAATTAAGCGTCTGCAGTGCCGGGCTAAACAAGGTGAGCCGAGATGACCATATACATATACATACATACATATGTTTATTTATGTATTTACGTGACTCAATTATTTGATACCCCGCAAAATTTATGCCCATATATGTACAATACTTGTAGTTGCTGAAATATAAACATTATCAATCATTTATATGAAAATATGTACAGAAAAATGGCAATTTGTATGGTGTTCCACTTAAGCTTTCATCAAGAAACTCCATAAACAGAAATCTACTGGATGCAGATCCGGAAAGAATAGAGGCTGGTTCATTGATAGAGCATAAACCAAATCATGGCATACCTTTTGGCGCCAATTAAATGCAATAATATCTTATCGACATCACCATTCTACTCGTGTAGGTATACCAGGTACTCAAAAATTATAGGAAGGAAGCGTTTCGTCAGCGTCATTAGCCGAGCCGATATATCGTTTGCCTATCCATCATGTTTGTGGCCTAATTCACGGAGACTATAAGACTGTAAGCAGACACATTTTGTGTGCAGACTCCTGTGATACCATACTGAATCAAGATTTTTGTATTGCATTTTTCTCGCCCTCTACTACCCCCTCAATGAATGAAAATCTGTGGTCTTCACAATTTCGAAGACATGGAAAATCCGAGAGCGTAGATTGCAGAATCGAATAATTATTATAGCCAGAATAAAGACAATTATTTCCCATGGCTTACCCTCCCTCAGACACACTCTTCTTCATTCCGTGTGCGCCCCCTGGCGGAGTGAGCGAGAAGTGGTGATTCGTTGGTGAAAAGAGAGCGAGAGAGAGTGTTAGCTTTGCCCATGCAGCCACAATCGTATTGAATTCCATTCAAATAATTGAATTAAATGTTGCTTTTAATCGGAAATACGCATTCGCCAGGCTCATATCCGATTTGTGCAATTCGGTCGGATCAGCTTTCTCCGCTTTCCTGGGCGCCCAATATGTATATACTCGGATGGTATAATTCTCCATCAGGCCAACACGCAACTTCCTTTGCAGCCAGCGACTGTCGTCGATTTAATTAATTTGACATAATTTATTATGGCAAGGAAGGAGAGAGCACACAAAGGAAAACTGCTGATGACGTGAGGTAAAAAAGTCAGACTTGGAGCAGTTGGAAGGTGAGGTTAAGTGGTGAGAATAATGCACCACATACCCGTACAACAGAGCAGACAACTCCAAAAGCCACAGCCAGTCCCGAAACTGCTTTTTATCCCACATCCCCCTCACTTTTGGCGTCGCACAGAGGGTCCTTCGGTCATTCCAGCTTTCAAAATTAATAAAACATAATGTTTTTGAAGGGAAAATATTCTAAGACCACGGCATTGTCTTGAATTTGTTCAATAGATTGCTAAAAACTTTTAAAGTTTAAATTTCTAAAAACTCATACTCTCATTATCCAAGGCGCTCCTCTGTAAAATACTTTTGCCACCTCATTTCGTCTGAGGCCCCACTGTGCGAAGTGGAGCGCATGAATGGGTTGATACCCGGGCAGATCAAGGGCAGGATCTGGCCAGGAGAGATGCAGCACAATGGCTTAAGTGTCGTGTTCTTATGTGCGATTTTCCATTTCCATTCACGTTGATTTTTCCCAAACTGAGTGCGACTTTAGGCGTCGCTGGCAGCGATGGCAGACCGAAGAGTACATTAAAATGAACATTGACACAGATGCATACAGATAAGGTAAATAAGCGGCCTGGGTGAGGTAGATAGCAGTATAGCACGATGAATGCTGGCAGCCCTCTCTGCTGGCACGTCACCAGGCTGAAAAACTGCAAAAAACTGCGGAAACCTGCGAGAACGGCTACAAAGCACTCAATCGAAGACGTTCTTCGTCAAAGGATGTATTTCGGGTGTGCATGTGAGATAGAGGCAACTTTGGACATCAATGGGGCCAGGACACATTCAATATTGCATGAACATTTGGCCGTCAAGACTTATTTATCTCGCAAGATACAGTGTACTTTGACAATAGCCCAAAAAAAGCTCTTGTCAATGGATGCGTAGAACAGGTGATCAAATAGAGCCACGGCTACTTAAGCCACGTTTCTGGCATCGCAAATCAGGGCTAGTCACGAGCCAGAAAAAACAGCAATCGACAGTATAGGCGTTTGAAAGAGTGTCAAATGCCACATAAGTTGTCGCCTGTTTCTTCGGAATCCGGTCATCAATATCTGGTCGTACAACCTTCTCGAAAGAGACGAGTAAGAGTACGGCTTTTGGAAAACCAGCGTACAATCAAAAGTGCTAAACATCTAAAAATTAAGAAAAACGAGGGGGAACGTTGTGAGTTGCTGCGGACACCGCAACTCTACGGTTATACCCGATACTAAGTCAGTATGGCTCTCCTCCGGCAGACGCCGCTAATATTAAACGACACGACAAAGAGTGCGTGCGAGAGAGACAGAAAATCAGTCTGAGCGTGACGTCGGGCGCTGCGTAGCCACTGCAAATTGATTTGTTCCTATTGGCTATAAAAATGATCCGATCTGATCCAGATTCAGCAATCTGATAGATATGGTCATTATCTATGATTCTGCGTTTTTGGTTTTCTCATATCTTTAAAATTGTGGATGCCACAGATTTTCGTCTTTTGTGGGGGCGGAAGTGGGCGGGGCGAAGTTTTGAAATATTTTTGTAGCAGTGACATATCACAGAAGTCTGGATCCAAAACATCGTTGCTCTAGCTCTTATAGTCTTTGAGCACTAGGCGCTGAAGGGGACGGACAGACGGACGGACGGACAGACGGACAGACAGACATGGCTCAATCGACTCGGCTATTGATGCTGATCAAGAATATATATACTTTATGGGGTCGGAAACGATTCCTTCTGGACGTTACACACATCCATTTTCACCACAAATCTAATATACCCCAATACTCATTTTGAGTATCGGGTATAAAAACCACCTCTAAAAGCTATATACAAAGAAAAACGGCTTTAATATGCGAAGGAACACATGACGTGGAATGTTCAAACTGACACTCGATTTAATGATTGGCGTTCGGTGGTCTTTACTGATGAAAAACGTTTAAATTTTGACGGACCTAATGGCTTTCAATTTTATTTTAATGATTTGCGAAAAGATGAGCTCACAGTCGAGAAACAGTACAATGGATTTAATTTTTATAGATCAGAAAATGAACGGTGAGCGCTTCAAAACACTGTTGGAATCCGTATTTCCAAAGTTAAATGATCTCTTCGGACCAATCCCATGGATTTTCCAAGAAGATAATGCCCCGATTCATAACGCTCGAGTAGTGAAGTCGTTTATTTCCAGTCAAAACGTTAATATCATGACATGGCCACCATATTCTCCAGATCTTAACGTAATTGAAAATGTATGGGGCTGGCTTGCGCAGAAAGTATTCGAAGGAGGAAAGCAATACGAAGATAAAGAAACACTAACTGCAGCAATTCAACGTGCCTGCGTTTTTTAGTAGTGCCTAGTGCCTGCCTAGTTTTAGTATTTCTGCGAAACATTTTATATAGTTTTCTTTATATAGAACAAACTAATCTCGTGCTACGTTTTTAAGTCTCCGGCTGCTCCAGGCCGTGTAAGATTTGACGACAGTCTGGAATGCAGCCTGAACGAGGTCGTCCTCCACGTCGCAATGGTCGCTGAAGCTTGTTTGTGTCAAGCTAATGAAATGGCCTGACAACTGTTCCCAATGCTGCTGGTGGGACTTCTGAGTAGCCCTGCAGGTTTCTGCTAGGCTGTTGGTAGCCGTATTCCGCTCTTCGTCCTCCAATTTGGCAGCCATCTGCAAGAGCTCAGGGACGTGCCACACCTCAAACTGGCTGTTCAGGACTCTTCGCAGGTGTTCCTCCAGGCTTGCATCCATCGTATCAATGCACTTGAGGAGGCTGCCAGTCAGTTGGCCACCACGACTGTGCAGAGCCTTGGATATTGTTTGGAAAATGCGGCCTGGTAGCTCCACTGCCCGCTGTGACTCACTGTGAATTATCTTTCTTAGCGTGGAGGTTGGCAAGTCGAAGTCATGGGGCAAGTCCCCCCCGAAATGTTCCGTCCATCTCGTTTCTTCTGGTTTCGGTTCCTGGGTCCTCCTTCCCAGTTGGAAAAGTCTGACCACATTTGCAGCCCCGCTCATCATTGACACCGCGATATGTTTTCCGCGGTTCCTTCTCATAGCCTCGGCGATCTTTCTCTCCATCAGCGCATTATCGGACTGCAGTCGCCGGCACAGTGCCTCTGGATCTTCATTGGCTTCTCCCTTTCCAGACAGAATGGGGCAGGAAACATGACGCTCTTGGTGTCGGGACAGTCCCTTCCTGCGATTTAGCTGGTTGCGGGCTAACTTTGGACGAAAGCGCTTCCTTCCGGTTCGCGTGCAATAGCTCACTGGAGGAGAAACCATCTGAGTTTGCTTTGATTGCTGCTCAACTTCCTCTGCGTCTTGCTGCTGCTCCATCATGCAAGTCTTCTTCTGCGGACAGCTCATGCCCTGGACTTGATCCGGGACGTCGGTACTAGTCTCTGTATCGCCAACGCTAGTGCCTTCGTCGGTTTCCATAAAGCGAACCCATCGTTCGTGCTGTGACATGGAAGGTCTTGGAGCGAAGTACTCGAAACTTGAGCTGGAACGAGGCTTCGATTCACTACCAACTTTCATCTTTACTTCGTAGTACGAAGCGTACCAGGCTGCGGCCTGGTCCCCGATCCCACTGATGCTTTGCTGCTTACGCGGTAGTGGCCTTGTCGTCCGTTTTGTTTCTGTTTGCAATGCCTTTCCAGAATCGCTAGTCTGCTCCGAACTGGTATGGGCGTGGTTCTCTGTCCACTCCTTGGGCCTGCTTTGGAGTGATGCGCAATCTCCTGAACTGTGCTCGGGTAACTGGTGGAGGAGGTTGACATATTTTGTGTGATCAGAGTCCTCCGGGATAGTTGCCAAACATCTGCCACTGACTTTTTGCGAGCCAGTCACGTTCTTGTTGAGCTCATGGAGTACCTGATCAAGACCCTGGATATCATTGATGGGCTTGCTCCCTTCGCCTTGCAGCTGTGCCCAGGAACAGGGACACTGCGTGGCCCTGCCCAGGAATCTCTTCCGGAAATCACAAAGAACTTCAATGAAAGCGTTGTCCGCTTCTTTCTGCAGGAGCGCGGCTTTGGAGGAGCCCATCTCTCCTTTTGCGTGTCCTGGGAGCTGCTCATTAAGCTCTTCTGTTGCTCCAGCTGTAGACTCTTTCTCTTTCAGATTGGCTCTCTTCGATCGCTTGTCCTCCAGTTTTGTTTGTTTCTTTTCCCTCCCTTTGACCTCCTTATCCTTGGACTCGAGCTCTTCTTTTTCTGCCCTTTTCAACTGCTCGTAAAATTGTTGCACACTATCGACCTGTTTCCGTTCGAGCTCTTGGTCTTCTGCTCTCCCCTCGAACTCGTTACCGTTGCCACCACATTTCTTTGGAAGATCTTCTGGGTCTTTACTCATTGTTTCAAGCTCATTCTTCTTTCGCCTACGAATTTCGATCTCCTTCTTAGACTTTTTCTGATCAAGCTCCATGTGTTTACCTTTAAGCTCCACTTCTGTAGCTCTAGATTCGAGTTTTTCACTGCCTCTCTCATCGAGCTCTTCTGTGACTTTGTCCTCTCCATGTCGCCCCTCAAACTCATCCTCCATCCCTTTTGCATCGAGCTCTTCTCTTTTTTTCATGTCATTTCTCAACTTGTGCTGGCTCTCATCTTCTCTCTTCTGTCGCTCCTCCTGCGGTGCGTGCGCCCTCCCTCTCTGCTCACGGTCGAGCTTGTATCCCGATGCTATTATTTTTGTTTGTTCTTCCTTCCTCTCCTTCTCCTCCTTCCGCTTGAGCTCTTCTCTTGGCAGACCTTCCGTTTCCTTACCATTTAGCATTCGGTCATCACTCGGCTGCTGTTCCCGTTCTAATTCTTCCTTCGTTGCTCTCCCAGTGGGCTCTTCCCTTACATTTAAACAGCTCTTCTTTCCGTTTTCCATCATCTTAAGCTCCTTTCGAAGTCTGAGCTCCTCGTCCTCTGGTTCACGCTCACGATCTTGCTCCTTGGCTCTCTTTTCTGGCTGTTCCTTTGTCTTGATCTGATTCTCCTTCCATTTGACCTGTTTTTTTTCGCTATTCTTCTGCCCTTCTTTTAAAATACGCTCCTGCTCTCGGAGCACCCGTTCGAGCTTTTTTTCACTGGATTTACTTTCGACTTCATATTTTTCTAGATAATTTTGTAATTCTTTTTGAGCCAACATAATTTTCATGCTCAAAAACTCTTTGTGAAGTCTGACATTCCCTGGATTTTCACACTCGGTCTTTTCTTTTCTGGACATCCTTTCGGGGTCTGTGCTTCTTTTCATTTGAATTTCCTTACTTTGTCTTAATTTTTCGCGCTCCCCGTGCGGTATTCGGTCCTGCACTGGCTGCTCCAGCTGGAGCTCTTCCTTGGATTTCTTTTCCGTGCCTTCTCTACTTTTGGTCTCTTTTGTCTCTTCCCGTCGAAGATCTTGCCTTTCTATCTTCTGCTTCTGCTTCTCTGGAGCGCGAAGCTCCTCCTCCCGCTGTTCCCTCACGGCCTGTTCTGGCCAGGTCCTCAACTTAAGCGCATCTTTTTCTTCCACCTCTTTTCTTGAATTGTCTGGCTCTTGACTTTGATGTCGCAGGTTCTTCTCCTTCGATTGTCTTTTCTTCACTGGTATATCCCACTGCGTTGCCCTTCCTCCCTCTCGTCGATTGTAGTTTTCCTCTACCGTCTGTGGACCAGTCGCAGCCGAAGCCCTTTCTTCGATAAATATTTTCTTCAGTGCTCCCAGCGTAGGCCACTCTTGCCAGGGACACGCTTTCATTATCTGACTTTCAATCATCAGCTTCTGCTTCTCAAGCTCCTTTCTTTCGCACTCTTCTTTTTCCCTCTTTATTGCCTCCTCATGCTGACGAAGGCTGGCTCTCTTTTCAAGCTCTTTCTTTGCTCGGTTCCCATCCGCATCTGCTAGTTCCATCTGCTCCCTTTTTCTCCCATCCTCTGACTCTCGCAGTCTGAGCTCCTTCCTCTGCTGTGCTTCCTCGAGCGTATTATACCTGCTGGGCTTCCGTTCAGGCTCTTCTTTTGTTTTCAAAGCACTTCTGTCGTTTGCCGTCTCTTGGCTTTGACGTCGTCTTTTAAATTTTTCCGATTGCAAAACCTTCAGCAGCAAATCCCATTGCATTTCCCTTCTTCTGTCCATTTGCTCCTCTTCCGTGTCCCTTTCCGTCGCAGACCTACTCTCATGCGTAATGGTGTCTTCATCGGTGCATCCCTCCGGCGCTCCCTCTTTGACTATCCACTCCTCACACGGCCGTTTCTTCACTATCGCACGGTCCTTTGGCATCTCCTTCTTTTCAGGCTCCTTACTCGGCTTCTTCTCCAGCTCTTTCCTTTCAAGCTTTTCTGTTGCCCTCTTCTGGTGCTCCTCTTCCCTGTTTTCAATGTCATTTGATTCTTTTCGTTTGATCTCTTCGCTCTCTATCCTCTTCCGCTCCCATCGAATTGCGACCTCCTTCCGCTTTTCCCCTTCAAGCTGTCCTTCTCCACCAGTACTTTTGAGTACTTTTCTTGCGTTCATCTCATTTATACTCTTTTGACTTTCGCGAACATCCGTCGGTCTCTGCTTTTCTTCCGACTTCACATTTTTAGCATTCTCATTCTTTTTCGTAGACCCTCTTCTGGGTCCTTGCGCGTCCTTGCCTGCTTTCTCCTCTGCGCTGCTCTCCTCGTCTGAGCTCTTCTCAGGTGCTCGCTGCCTGTGCCACTCGGGCTTCTCCATCTCCATCTCAAGCTTCTGCATCTGTTGACGGTCGCGCTCTCCTTTGGCCAGCTTCTTGTTGTTGGCGTTGGCGTTAGAGCTGGAGTTCTCCGCCCGAAGTTTCTTCTGCGGCTCCAAACTGCAGCTCCTTACCACCTTGGGGTCGAGACGCACATTCTGCTGGCACACATCGCACATCCAGCCATCCAGATGGATGCGCAGGCCCAGACTCTCCTCTCTCACAGTGCCATTGCAAAGCCAAGACGATTGCCGGCGAAGTAGTTTGGCCTGCAGCTGGCGCACGCTTTGGTTCCGTTCGAAGAGCGGTCGGCTCCGCTGGCCCTGTTCGCTGGACTTAAGCTCCCAGGGACGCTGCCTCTCCTTCCGGCTCTCGATCAGCTGGCGCTCGTGCTGGCGTCTCTCCTGCACTGTGCGGCTCCGCTCGCGGTGCTCCTTCTCGCGATCAGCCCGATTGCTGAGGAGGAGCTCCTTCTCTTTCTGCTGCCGCTCGGCTCTGAGGAGCCGCTGCTGCTCGCGCTCGTACTCGCGCTGGTTCCGCTCCTTGCGTTCCCTTTCCTTGCGCTCCAGGATCGTCTGGCGCCTGCACTGGCGATATTGGTTGTTGCGCTCGGCCAACAGCGGACACGAAGCCGGTACATCCGTAAACTTTGCCTTCGTCTTAACTTCGTTCTTTCGCTCCTTGCCGCACAATAACTCTTTATGTGCCACGGTCAACACCATGGGCGGCTTTTGGGGCGACTTTTGGGGCGGCTTGCGGCCTTCCTTGGACTTGGCTGCGACTACGAATGCGGCTGCCGATTGGAACTCTCTTAACTGCTTCTTCTCCCACCTGTACTGCGCCTCGAGCTCGTCCAGCTGATAGATTTTCTGCCTCCACACTTGCTTCATGGCCTCCTTGCTGGCCTGGGGCTTGGGGGGATGTGCGTGGTGGGCGATTAGGCTCGCCCGCGAGGGCTTGGGCACCCGCAGCGCCGTCATGCTTTGCCGCTTCAGGAGCCCGAGCCGCCACAGCTGCTGTCGGCCCACCTTCCTTAGCACCGAGTGCAGCTCCCGCCTGTAGCTCTCCAGCTTCGTGAAGGGCGATGAGAGGCGATTCGACTCTCTCAATTGGTGGTGTATGAGCTCCAGTAAATAGTCGCGGGCCAGCGCCTCCTCCTTGCTGGTGTGGCCCAAGATGGCCAGCCACTTGGTGACCAGGCTCACGTCTCGGGGGTTCGGGCAGTCTCGGGTAAGCCTCCGTATGAGCCCAATCTTCTGTTTGACGCTGACGCTCGTCTGTTTGTTCTGCGGGTGCTTCCCGAGACCCGTCCCGTAATGTTCGGATGATTTTTTATTATTATTACAGTCCATCTCCATAGTAGCTTTAGCTCTGAGAGTATTCAAATAGACTACGACTTGGCACCTAGCCAACTTTGTTCCATCTAACCTGACCTGGCACTGAATTCGACCCAGCTACGTAGATTTTCTCTGTTCCCAGTCCCTGTCCCATTTGAGGCGAACGAGGATGGTACCCAAAGGCTGGGCTTCGACCCATTTTCATGATTCCATATCAGAGACCCCCAGGGCCAATGTCTGTCCTAGATCTCTCTCCTAGACTATAGGAGCTAGAGCAATCGAATTTTGCATTCAGATTCCTGTAATATCACACTGTTACAAGTGTATTTCAAAATTCCGCCCTGCCACCTTCCGCCCCTACAAAGAACTAAAAACCGTGAAGATACGATAAAACCGAAAACGCCGAATCATAAAGAATATCTATGTCTACCAGACTGGATTAAATCGGATCATTATAATCGTCAGAATGAACAAATGAAATTCCACGCTCTTACTCATTTTCAGTCTCTCGCTCACATACTCTTCCTCGTGCAGTGTGCGAGTGTAAAAATGTAGAGTAGCGGCCCTAGCTGCGGTTCACAAAGTTCCCGCTCGTTTCATTTAATGTTTTGCATAATCGCAAGGTACGTACACACTTGATCATAATAATAGGTACACGTTGAAGCTTTTCATTAATAATTAGTTGTATCGTACTTCATGTCGCGCGAAATAAAAATTTCCTTGACTACGAAGAGCTGCAAATATACCATTAGCCGAGACTGAACCATTTTCTCTGATTTTTGTTAAATATTTTGGAAAATCTTTGTGGAAGAACTTTTATCAAGAATCATCTCTCTTATGGGAGATAATAATAAAGGAAGAGGTAATAATAAAATATCGAAATAATTAGCTTTTGCTGATTATAATAGGTTTTCTCATCAATGTTAATAAAGTCAAATTTCAATTGGTTAAATTTTTAACTTTCTATAAGTTTTTATAATAATATTGGGACAGAATTATATGGAAATTTGTTTCTATTGCATTTAATATTTTGATCTAGATGGACCTTCCCATGGAAATTCCCATTTTAACTCATTGTGCTTTTTACTCAAAACAATACGATCATTGCTGGGCCGAAGTAACAAACCCTCGAAATAATCGTGCAAAACGAATACTTCTGAACAAAACAAAGGTCATAAGGTTATTCTTTTTAATTTTGTGTCAGTTTTCAACACCGACTTGTATTCACCAAAATATATTCCTGAGTATTTCTGAAATATTGTTTCATTCAATCATTTCAGCTTCTCATTCATTATGCGGTTTGGTGTATCTGTGATCTGTGACAGATCTATCATCCAAAGCGCTCACTCAGAAAAGGGACTTTTTCACATCTTTTCGGCTGATGCCCCACTGTGCGACCACGAGGACGAGCATGAATAAACTCAGCGAGTGAATACTTGCTACATATTTGCTCATGCGAGTGTGTAGTCTTCAACTCAAAGGATAGTTCATTCGGATGATCTTTATGTGTGAACGTTTTTTCGCTCACCCAAGGCCGTACTCAGCGGGACACACTTAAATGGCTGCGTCAATTACGCATGAAATACGAAAATAAAAAGGCAGAATAAAGATGCATGGGGAAATGTTTCGAACTCGATTGGTGTCCCCGTCCATGTGGAGCACACAGGCTGCCTGTTGGCGAGCTGATTAGCGTGAATTATGGGAGTTTGACGAGTTCCGTGGGCAAGTCCCTTATAACAGGCCTTTCGACAGTTCCGTTGACCCTCGTTGGGACCCTTGGGAAACGGACGGCACAGGGCATGTGAGGGACTTGGGACATAGTACCTATTATTTTCACTGGTTTCATTCATATATTCCTCCGCAAAGGCGACTTGATTGATTGAGGCACCAATAGCACGTACAGATGCACGTATGGTAGTACCTATGTAGATGTATGTATGTGTGTGTGTGTCACTACGCGAATTTTTGTGGCTTCTTACACTGGTCAACAAAACCTTTTCTTTAAAGGGAGCGATACCATCTTTTTCTGATAGGTTTCGGGGTCAAAAAATGTTTAATGAATTATGATTTTGTTTTAGGGGTCAGGGATTTTGGAGGTAAGCTTGCGTTTTTACATGTAACTTTGAACCGAAATTTGAGGAACTTAGTAGTTTTGAAAAGCCAATGAATGCAGCTCTTAGTCGGTATTGTACATGTTGTACCTTAAGCGTACCGTCTGGAAAATATGAGGCATTCAAATGAAAAATTGATATTTTTATGCGGTATTTTTTTATGCTATTTTCCTTTGACTTCAGGAAAATAAATAAATCGAAAATAAATTCGATTCTTGTCGTTTTTCGATGCAAATTGATGTGTAGCATATTAAAACTATAAGGAAAAACGCAAGCTTACCTCTGGAAAAAAATCTTAGACAAAAAAAACTCCATCCACAAATATACCGTTAATAATTTTACATTTGGGAGCCACATATCTATCAGAAAAGGTAGATCTGATTCCAGAGTTTTTGTTGGCTGTTGAATGGTGTTATCCAAAATGAATCCCAGAGCAAAGGCTCATCATTTCCCAATCCTCGGACTCGTTGCTATCTATCCCGCCAGCAGTGACCTTGTCTTCAATTCGAGCAGAACATTATGACCCGACTGGGCCCTGTTCTTGACTATCGTTTTTATTTTTAACTTGACAGCTATGGCTTCATACGAATTTATTTTACTTTGTGCCCTCCGTCGCACTGTGGGCCATCAGCCGAAATGAGGTGGCAAAAATATAAAACTTTTAAGTTTGCAAGCATATAACCCAATGCAAAACTAGAATTCCTGTAAAAAATGTTGTCATTACAAATCTTGGGAACAGTTTTTCTTATTCTATCATTGAAATAGTGAACCACCCTGATTCTACATGCATACATACATATGTACATATTCCAGAGAGAGCAGCATAGATCAGATGAAGCTCATCTCTCGGGAGTGCGACGAACCGTGCACGTGAGAGCGCAGCTCAAGACAGGGCAAAGCTTTTTCTGTCAGAGCGTACAGCTAATAATGCTAAGTGCATGCAGCATGCAGCATAAGGAAATTAATCCAAAGACAGAAAGACGTCTTTGTAAAATTCGCAAAAGCAACAAAACTGTGGTATAATGATTACATAAAAGATATGTAGTAAAGTATTACAGTGATACATATGTATATTACAATAAACAACACAACAGAAAACTTATTCCAAGGTACGATTGTGATAAAAGTCGTTCTTGCGTGGTTGGCCAACGCCAGCGCCAACCCAGAGAACCTCAGCACCCCCTTTGGCTGTTCGACTTTGCCTGCCGGACAGCTATCAATGTATCTATATAGACCAAAATCTTTCTACATATATACTTTTACATATATCACCCACTCAAATTGTAGTAGTCAATTTGTGCCTCATTACTTATTACTAAAAATACAATCTTATATAGTGGCCGATCTGTGATTTTCTTTGTGGTTGTTGTGCCGTGTTTTACCGCGTCCTTGCCCAAAAGCAACAACGACATAGCAGCTTCCCAGCTTAATTAACTTTCTTAGATCTTCTCATTAAATTTCCATTCAATAAACAAATTAAAAAACAAAAAAAAAAAACATATTAAAATTCATAAAGCTGGCCTAATGCCCTAAATTGTAAATAAATATGACATTAGGCTAAGAATTCCATTAGGTTAATTAGGTTAACTAGGGTCTGATTGTGCCAATAAAAGGGTATTCCTAAAATAACGTTTTATGATGCTTTCTCTTTGTTTTTGCGATTCCTTTTCTGTTTCTCTATCAGCCTCTTTGCCAGCGATATCTTGGGCCCAACGACACCTGTAGGCAAACATTCATATACACCGATACACCTACGTTCATGCCAATAGAACCTAGCACAACGATACGAATTTATAATTAGCTTTATAGTACCTTAAATTCTTACTACTAACCTTTCATCAATCGAAGAGCAGTTGTACCATATTTTTTTTCATTCCGTCTTTAGCTAAAAAAATAAGATCGATGGTTTGCCCACGCGAGTTGTTGTTCCCAATTCGCCCCTTGCCCCTTCTGCTCGCTTTGCATTTATTTCGTAGCATCGCACCACAAATAAAGCTGCGTACTCAGAAGGACACTAGCAAGAGTCAAAAAGTCTGCATATATTTGTTTACATCTATTATTTATATGTAATTCCGTTAATTCTTTGCCGCAAAAGGACAAATTTCGCAGTTGACAGAGGGTGTCGTGAACATGCATTTACTATCCACGTCATTCGTTTACTTGGGGACCATTCCTGCCTTCCTCGAACTGACGACAGATAGCTCAATGCTTGGCATTTAGCGGTGCTCATCTGAATCATTCACTCGCAGACAGAAATTATCTACTCCTTCGTCAGCATCTGAACTCATTTGATTCATTTACCCGTCCGTAGCTCTGTTCTCTGCGCAACACATGCCATTCATTGTCTTGCTCAGACGATGTCTGCGGGACGAGCTACCTCCTGCCCTGACAGGGCCAACAGGCAAATGAATGTCAAACGTCGCGACGCTCCGTGTTTTCTGTCATTGTCTGCCGGTCTTCCTCATTGTTGTCTCCTCTCTAGGAGTATTTGTACCTGTGGCGGCATTCGCTCCCCTTCCTCTCCCCCACAAACGTTTCAGGGCGTAGTGTACAGTGGGCGGAACGGCCAATATGGCGGCAAAAAATAACAGTAGTTCATAAATATGAACAGGGTAAACTAATATATACATACATATGTATATATATTTCAAAGTTTGCTCAATGGTAATGATATAATTTTGTTCTGAAGCGGAGATATACAAATTTAAAACATTATCTTCCAAATAACATACATATTATTTAGTATTAAATGAGCAACCGCTTAAGCAAGACTACCACATATTTTATTTAATCTAAGTTTTTGTTTGATAACTTGCAAAAAACCCGATGAAATAAACGAGTGCGAGATAGAGCGAGTATAGATTCGTTAATAAGTACATATAAAGAGCTAGAGTCAGGACTTGAGTGGAAAACTTGCAGAATCTTGTTGATTTCGATCCACTTAGGGTTACAAGGCCCAAGTATGGCTAGGTCTGATCGTCCAGACCTATTGCCATCCTTCCAAAGTTACTGATACCTCATCACCGACTAATGACTATGGTATCACTGTCGGTCCAAGAAAATTATAAAGAATTTAATCAATTCTCCGATGATTGCTCGCTTCGTTTTCGAAGGGTGAGCACTACGCTGATTAGAATCCGAACATCCCCGAATGAACAGCCCTTCAAGTTTATATTTGTAAAAATTGATGGTCCGGTCAAGTCGTTCAGGGGTTCTATTCGAACTACAGTCAATAGTTTATTTGACTTTACCTTACGGACTGGTTGGCCGTTTGTGCCCACTGTGAGGTGATCCAAGTGAGGCGCCACACAGTTGCCAGCAGGAGTCTCAGTAGTGTGTAACTTCGAATTAAATCAAATTAAATGAAAAATTAAATAAGCTTTTGACGTGGCCTTCTGCGGCTCTTCACCTCCAGCTACTGATCCTGCCTGTGTACTTCTGGTTCCTTGGCACAGACGCGGTTTGTAATTTGTATTTATTTTTTTACTTTTACTACTTTTTGTTCGGGTTCCTCTTTTATATTTTTTGTCATCTTTTAGCTTGTAGCCGCAGCTGGCACGAAAAATTCCAACATTGGGCAAAGTCCCTATCTGTGCCAGTGCATCCTTCCGCTCCATCCCTATTGCTCACTCGCCCCCTCCTTCCGTTGCCTGTCCACGCATCTTTCTACGAGTATCTCGCATGTCTGCGTCTTATTTAATATGGAAGGCCGGCGTATGTTCGTTGACTTTATTTGTTGTATGTAATAAAATTAAAGCCCTTTAGCCATTGTATTCTCCCCTAACCCCGGCTGGCACGCGACTCGACGTGCCGATACTCAGTATGGTACTCGATACGGTATTCGATACGGTACTCATATATATTCGCATATTCGTTATGTAAGTGTGCATATGTATGTACTTGCATTATGATTTAGTCGTAAGCTCTATTGGTGCTCATCAGGATGGGTATATCCAATCGTCTCTTGATTCTGATCGAGCCTCATACGATGCCTGTGTGGGCTATATGGGGTCGGGAACGGTACCTTCTGGTTATTAAATACATTGTCACAAATTGTACACATACATACATATACTCCTGTGGTCTTTGAGTACCGGGTATTAAGACTGGCACAAAAAAAGAAGTGCAGAAGAACAAATTGTATCTGTAGACACGAACACACACACACACGCGCGCACATGGACCCAACGAGCCATGAATGTAGACTCTTAGCTAGGGATATGGCCATTAAGTTGGTCTTTTTACGACCATAGTCGTAGTTATGTCTGGAGCCGCAGCCATGTCGAGGATTCCGCGTTCAATTTGGCTCTCCATGCTTGGATTGGTATTGGTAAGTGTAAGTGTGTGCGTGTGTGCGCTTCTATTTGTGTGCTTGGGTGCCTCCATGTGTCGGTAAGTTTGCCCATCACTTAAGTTTGGCCTTTGATAATGAACTCTCGCCAACTCTCTGAAGTTGGCCAGAACAAGCGGCGCTTAAAAACCACCGCAAGCAGCAAACCATGCCCACACAACCAATTTCGCCTCCCCTCTCCGCCTGACGGCAGGACGATTACTATAATACAATAATTTCATATTCAATTACAATTATGTATGATTTCTGGCGGCATTAAGCGAACTTTTTCTATTTTAAATTTTGGTAAGCGGTTTTTCCAATGAACCTGGCTGTGAAACCCAACCTTTTCTTTAATATTTTAGCTATTAAAGACATTTTTACGAATAAGCTGATAACATACTTAAACGCTTCTGCGTGAGCGGTATTCCAGTAACTTACATATGTGCAAAATATGTGAAAAATATCCCCTTGCTTCTGGCATAAATACAATTGTTTTTTTCTTCAGAATATGAAAAGTATAATTTGTTTGAAGCTCAAATGCCTGAGAGACTATTAATAGAAGGTATTCAGAGTAATAGATGATATGGCTAATTTAATGTTTAATTCTTTAGATCAGAAATAACATACGTTTTTTTGTGTTCTATGAGAGAATACTTTCAAATGCTTGTTAGATAAAAGGATTCAAGCTCAAATATAGAGAATATAAGCCGAAAAGTGCCCATAGTGCATCCGTAGCTCCGCACAATTGATGAGTTTACTCACAATGTAAGTGGCTCCGCAGCAGCGCGACGTGGGTCGCCAGGCAAATTGCAGAAAGCAGTTTGCTACACACCCGCAGGCCGAAAAAATTCCCCCATTCAAAGCCCTTGAATAAAATACAAGAACTAAAAAGAAAAAAACAAATAAAACTGATGACTGGCTCTGTGCTGTGCTGCGGCAGTCGTCAGTTTTTGTATTTTGTTTGCGCTTTCGACTGCGACTTTTGATATCTTCAGAGCAGCAGCTTGTTAAGCAGCAGCAGCTGCCGGACAGTTTGAAAAAGTCGATTCAGCGACCCAAAATAAATAAAGATTGACTGCCACCTTCTCCGGGCGGACAACGTCATTATTGTGGGGCTGTGTAATCAATTTCCCTTCTACGCGCAAGCTGAGTACCCACATTCATACATACGTACTGTATATACATATGTCTTAAGCCATCTAATATCCCTCAGTTGTTGGTAAGTTAAAGATACAAAATAATACCTTAAGATAAAGTGTAACTATCGATAGTCTCAGCAAAGTCGTATGTTGCAAGGCCACGGGTGACGCTCGCGATCCTCTGTTATCGCTAGAATAGATGTTCACTTGTAATCTGATGGGGGCTGATAATGGCCCCCACTCTAACCCGCTAGTAATGCACGTGTAGATCCTACTAAAGAACATATAATATTAGCATGATAAATTAATTAAATCACAAATAAAACCACTCATTAATCGAGTATCTTAATGCCGGAGAACGTGCTCGTTGACAGTGTTTCGATGGATGGTTCTTGTTCTAGACAAGATATTTATGTCCTTGGATGTTATTGGATAGCAGCAGAACACTACAAACGATGCCTTGCTCAATCACTTCAAAGCGCAGCACTCTCATGACGGCATGTAAGTAGCACGTGAATTTACTTATCCAAAATTAAGGCATTAAGTCCCAGAAATTACCCCCAAGCTTCGTACTCACCCCCACAGTGGTCCTTGAAGTCCTCGCAGCAGTCGCCCAGCTTGAGGCACGCGTGATCGCAGTAGCAGGGCTTATCGCTCAGGTCCTCAATGATGGCGTTGACGGGGGCCTTCTGCACCACGCACGAGGAGTCGCGTCCGTTGCAGCAGAGCTGCGCCTCGCGGCAGGACCCGCCCGCTGCCGGCGGGAGCGGCATGGCCGTGGCCAGCAGTAGTAGCAGCATCAGCCATGGACACGTAAGTGGCTTCGACTCCATCGACATTCTTGAGCAGCACTGATCTGACCGAATCGACCGAACCGAGTCTGGAGTCCCTGTAGCTCGAACCTATGTATACGCAGGGCACATATGATTGGGTTGGGTTGATTTTAGCCCTTGGCACACACACACAGACACACACACACACACACATACACATACGCTTCAAGCAATGTATTAGTGTGGAAATTAAATTTACGTCCAAGAGCGGAAATTAAAACAAAAATTGAATTATGGGAATTGTGTGATAACGGGCCGTGATGGGCCCTTTGGTTGGCGGGGGGTGTTGGATCCGGTGGTAATCGGAATTCTTGCTCGATATGGAGCTAGGGCTGGTAAATCGAACCAACGAAATCTAAGAAACAATCGGCCAAATACAAAAGGGGCGCACGAGGCAGAAGGGCAGTCGGAGGCATTACGAAAAAAAAAAAAAAAAAAATCGACAACGCACAAATATGAACTCTAAGCACGGCAAACGAAATCAAAGTAGGTCGAGCACCTCACTCGAGGGGGAGGCGGTAACCCGCTACCTTTTGACTGTAAATCAATGCCGCCAAGGAAGGAGCTGGGGAAAGGGGGCGGCACCGACTGTGAAATGGTCCCGGGCTAGTCTACTTTGCATAAAATATTGTTCAAATGCCAACAATGGAGAGCCCGTCGCCATCCCCATCCCCATCGCCATCCCCATCGCCGTGTCCGTGGCCAGGCCAGGCCTTGTTTGGGATAATAAAACAAGAATTTCAATTTTCATAAATCGTTGTCAAAAAGAATCACGGCAGAGACAATGAGAGTTTAACAGCTGCGGCAGCGTCCCAGCGTATCCGAGTACGAGTACGAGTCCCAGTAGGACTCACAAATCCCATGCACACACGTGCTTCCAGCTCCAATCTCGTGCAAGTGAATGTCGTTGGGTACTCGCGACACTCGTAAGTCCTTCACTTCTCCATGTGACCGGGAGGATTCAATCGAATCGTAAAGTGCCGCGCTGCCATGGCGAGAAGCGGAGAATCCCTCCACTCTATTCCCTGCGTCCTGGCTAATTTAAGTACTCGCACTTAAAAGAAAGGGAGTCGAGGCTACAGATTTTGCCACAGTTTACAAATATGTATCGTACATCCATACATATGAACTGAATATTACTGTGTTTAATTTTGCAAAATATCCAACGTTCCCAAACGGACGAATAGGTCCATTGTGCTGAAATAGCTTTCACTTATCTTATCCACTTAGTTACGTGCTGGAAGAAAAGACTTTCAAAAGTCAACTCGCATATTAGCCTGTAGCGTGTCGAACGGATGAGAAGGCCTACAAATGAGCCATCATTTGCATAATTTGTCAAACGAAAGGCCACCACATCGGGCTCACAGACACGTAGTCCAAGGGTTCCCACTGAATTTGATCACACACATTTATTTCCAGACAGACAGATCTACAACTGAAGCCCTGGTTTGCAAAGAAACAAACAACTTCCTGATCAAAAATGTTCACAGGTACATCTACGTATAAAAGAAGGATTACAAACAAACAGAGCACTAATTTTGAAAAATCTTTGAGTTATCTATTTGAGTGAAATTTGTTCCCGGACTTTGAAGAAAAAAATCCCAATCAGAGGTACTATTTATACAAATCCATAGCATCGCATCAAAAAGTGATTCAAAGCGAATGTTTCGTGGAGTACTTCTAACTTTTTCTTTATTTTTAGGAAAAAAAAGCCACAGTACATTGGCTACAAATTGACCATATGGAGAAGCTCAATGTATCACGTATACACTGGGCCCATTCACGAATCTGTTGGAGCATCAGTACCCGGTATCCATTCACCCATTCATTGGTCCTTTAGCGTATGACTCTTGCGTGCATTCGCGTGGTCGTTTCCATTTCCCCGCACCTAACTGTCTAATGAATGCATTGGCCGGTGTTTTCAAAATCATGTTGCCAAATTTGTCGCAGAGTCCCCAGACTCCAGGGACAGCGGATGAGACCCAACAAAGCATTGACATCAGATAATAAATGACACTATGCCACGGCCAAAAATCCATGACAACGTTT
Organism: Drosophila miranda; assembly: GCF_003369915.1. Lineage (NCBI taxonomy): Eukaryota > Metazoa > Arthropoda > Insecta > Diptera > Drosophilidae > Drosophila > Drosophila miranda. Next base: position 6,210,516 of record NC_046673.1, read on the forward strand.
TTAAATTGGTATTTTTTTAAAACTTTTTCCAAAGGTAAGCTTGTTTTGCATAAAATAAAATATCTTTTTGGGAAACATTATGTTTTTAAATGGAAAATTTATGTTTTTTTGCGGTATTTTTCTCGAAAGTCGAAATAAATTAAAATATTATTAATTAATAAACGTCGCGTCATCTAGGGCATCTTGGTAACATATGTACCTATCGTTACCTCTGGCTCAGTGTATTTTTGTACAGAAATAATATACTTTTGTTTATTTCCAACGTATAAATCGAACGGTGGCATAGTTATAAACGATGCCTCAGCCAACAGTTGTGAAAATAATAGTTCTGCATTTGAAAGACTACTATTTCCAAAAACGGTAAGCTTAAGCTGCAGAGTTTTGAAGGAAAATTGATAGCTGCATTCGCAAACTTTCATAAGAAATGCGAAGTTGTTCAAAACCAGGTGTAAAACACTCAAGTTACTCAAGTTATGTGAAAAAACGCAGATTACTTCTGAAAGAAAACATTAGTTATCCGCAGAACGCAAATGGCCGGGGGAAAATGAAAATACAAAACCGAAGCGGTCCTCTGACGAGACCCCGAAACTCCAAAAACAAAGTAAACTAAATTGTGGGCGAATATATGTATAAAATGTATCCTCTGTTCGTGTGTGTTTGTGCGTGTGTCACAGCCCGACATAAATGTCCTTTAATGATTAATAACTTTTTCACTCCTTTTCGCGCGCACACCGATACGCAGCCACGGTCGGGCGGGACAAAGGATGCGACACAAAAGCGGTTAAGTTTCACTTATCAAAAAAAATTCAAAACAAAAAAACACCATCAGAGGCGGCTACGTGCTCCCCAACTGAAAATCCAATAAACGCGAAAGCCAGTCACCAGGAACAACAACAACAACAACAACAACACCAACAGCAAGCAGACTAACGATCTTTGCCACAGGATTTTCCACACTTCAAACGCTTTCTTACGTCCTTTTGCCGCGTGCGTTGTCGGCGCTCCGTTGAATCCCGTTACGGTCCGCTCCGTTACAAGTGCGCACGATAGCCGGCCGACGACTGTGCTGCTGCTGGCCGTGTGGTGAGTTATAAGGCTCCACTCTGCCTGACGCCAGGAGCAGCAGTGCAGCAGCGCCAGCCTTTCGGCTGCCCCCTGCGACTCGTGCGACTCGTGCGACACGCTCGGCTCCACTAGCCATCCACCACGCGCTCCATCCAAGGCCCGTGCATTGGAGCTGCTGCTGTTGCTGCTTCGCTGTTGCTGTCGTCGCCGCTGCGCTGTGGGACTTTCCCCTTGCTCAGGCATACCAAAGCCGATGGTAAGGTCCTTCCATGGTGAGTTTTTCTTGTGCTTACCGCTGACTGTCAGAGCTGCAGGCAATCGTCATATGGCCGTTAAACGAGTATCGGGCGACAACCTGCCGTGATTACCAGGACCAAGGATGATAGCGCCGGCGTTAATGTTCCATAAACCACTCCGCTCCAGTTCGGGGAATTGGGTGTTCTGTGTTCACAGAAATGATATACGCTTACAACATACAAATGTTGCACAGAGTACCTCGTGAGAGTCAATTTTCGATGAACGAAACAAATTGTATTCCAAAACTTCTCACAAGCCGCATAAAGGGCGAAAATCTGTGTCAAATCTTCCTCGTTCAGTGAGCGCCTCCCTGGCGGACTGATCGAGGTAATACAGCCAGTACTTCGTTGGAGAGAGACTGAAAACAATACAAAATAATTACTATAGCTCGCAATTAATCGTGTTCAGTTCTTTAAATTGCAATCTGCTCATTGACAAAACAGAACGAGGGGGAACGTTGTGAGTTGCTGCGGACACCGCAACTCTACAGTTATACCCGATACTTAGTCAGTATGGCTCTCCTCCGGCAGACGCCGCTAATATTAAACGACACGACAAAGAGTGCGTGCGAGAGAGACAGAAAATCAGTCTGAGCGTGACGTCGGGCGCTGCGTAGCCAGTGAAAATTGATTTGTTCCTTTTGGGTATAAAAATGATCCAATCTGATCCAGATTCAGCAGTCTGATAGATATGGTCATTATCTATGATTCGGCGTTTTTAGTTTTCTCGAATATGCAATATTGTGGATGCAACAGATTTTCGTTCTTTGTGGGGGCGGAAGGGGGTGGGGCGAAATTCTGAGATATACGTTTTATAGTGAGATCTAACAGAAGTGCGGATACCAAATTTGGTTACTCTAGCTTTAATAGTCTCTGAGATTTGTGGATGCCCCAGATTTTCGTCCTTTGCGGGGGCGGAAGGGGGTGTGGCGAAATTTGGACACGAAACGGTCAAGGTCCGATATCACAGGAGTGTGGATACCAAATTTGGTTGCTCTGGCTCTTATAGGTTCTGAGATCCTTGAACTCATATTTTGCAATTGGCAAAGCCGACCATGAAACCTGTGTGTTAGAGAGAGACAGAGCGAGAAAGAATGAAATTGTTTTCTTGATTCTGGCTATAATAACTATACGATCTGGTTGAGATTTTACACTCTAGAACATATCGTCATCCTCTACGATTCTGCGTTTTTGGCTTTATCGTACCTTAAAAAATGTGGATGCCACAGATTTTCGTTCTTTGTGGGGGCGGAAGTGGGCGGGGCGAAGTTTTGAAATATTTTTGTAGCAGTGACATATCACAGAAGTCTGGATCCAAAACATCGTTGCTCTAGCTCTTATAGTCTTTGAGCACTAGGCGCTGAGCACTAGGCGCTGAGCACTAGGCGCTGAGCACGGACGGACGGACGGACAGACGGACAGACAGACAGGGCTCAATCGACTCGGCTATTGATGCTGATCAAGAATATATATACTTTATGGGGTCGGAAACGATTCCTTCTGGACGTTACACACATCCACTTTTACCACAAATCTAATATACCCCAATACTCATTTTGAGTATCGGGTATAAAAACACCATCCATGCAAACTCGCTCTCTCACTGAGCAGAAATGTTCGATCATCTCGGGCGGTACATCGATGATTTCGGCACAAATGTTTGCTTTGGCACCGGAGGAGTCGAATCTGGAGATCTGGGAGGCCTGTCAGTCAACTATTAATTTGATTAACAAGCCATGTCTATTAAACGTTAATTCGGTAGAATTTTAGCCATGAATCGCTTCAAAAGTACTGTAGTAGTAATGTACTGTAATGCGCAGTACTCCACAAATATTCGTAAAGTTCTGTTTACTGAAAAAACTTTGCTGATTTCGTATTTAAAATTCTAAATAAATTGCAAACTGATTTAACAAAGTTGAAACAAAAATACCTCATACATAATTACATATGTACAGATGTACATATAAGTATAGAAATCGGTTGGTAACCATCAAAGTTTTCAGTGCTTAGTTACCGACATAAGAAGTGGCCCATCCTGTACAAACTGACTACTGAATAGACTAGTTACGACTCCCATCGTCAGAACTTGTTAGTTAAAATAAGTGTTGCGTGAAAAGTTATTTTTGCAGTTAAATGCATAGTTCATAAAGCATAGTTATCTTATAGTCTTTTTTTACAGCCAGTACTCGCAGAGTATAGGGGCATATTAGTTCTATGGTGGAAGTGGATGAGTGTAACACCGACAAGGAGCGTTTTCTATAAAGTATATATATTCTTTGTCAGCATCAGATTTAGGGGAACAGGGATCGGCACTACAAGCCCGGACGGAACTAAAGGTCAACTATCGAGAGTGGAGCACCAAACTGCTAGTGTTCTCCTTCTTGACCCACCCAACCTGTGAAACAACCATCACGATTCTGCATCCATCCTGCTGCTGCGCCACGAACCTTAGGAGCCCAAAATAAAGAATATTAGTTAATTTTAAACTTATTTCCATTTGTGTTACTCAAACCATTCTTATTTATTATTAATGAATTTAATTAGTTTGATCTTTGTGTATAATTAATTTCTTTATACGAAGATGATAATTAATTCATGTTGTAGGGTTAAGTATTAATTCCAAAATAATAATAATAAAAAAAATAAATAAAATGAAATACCAAAACAAAAAAATGACAATAAAAATTTTATGAAACCGAAAATTTATTAAATAAATTCCATATTAAATATTCGATTGATGAAAGGTTAATAGTAAGTATTTAAAGCTAATCATAAATATGTCTCGTTGTGCTAGGTTCTATTGGTACGAAAGTAGGTGTATCGGTGTATATGAATGTTTGCCTACAGGTGTCGTTGGGCCCAAGATATCGCTGGCAAAGAGGCTGATAGAAAAACAGAAAAGGAATCGCAAAAACGAAGAGAAAGCATCATAAAACATCTTAGGAATACCCTTTTATTGGCACAATCCAGACCCTAATGAACCTAATGGAATCCTTAGCCTAATGTCATATTTGTTTCCAAATTAGGACATTAGGCAAGCATTATGAATTTGAATATGTTTTTTGTTTTTGAAGTTATTTATGGAATGGAAATTTAGTTAGAAATGGATAATGCATCTGAAATTGTCTGTTTTGGACGAAACTAAAAATTTATCAAAGACGAAAGTCTCACAAGAGTTGCCCTACTGTGTTACTTGCGATTCCAAGATTATACCACGTTTTTCCAATACAGCAAATACGCCCCGACAACAGACCATATTCTTTTTATACCCAATACTCAAAATGAGTATTGGGGTATATTAGATTTGTGGTGAAAATGGATGTGTGTAACGTCCAGAAGGAATCGTTTCCGACCCCATAAAGTATATATATTCTTGATCAGCATCAATAGCCGAGTCGATTGAGCCATGTCTGTCTGTCCGTCTGTCCGTCCGTCCGTCCGTCCGTCTGTCCGTCTGTCCGTCTGTCCGTCCCTATTAGCGCCTAGAGCTCAAAGACTATAAGAGCTAGAGCAACGATGTTTTGGATCCAGACTTCTGTGATATGTCACTGTTACAAGAATATTTCAAAACTTCGCCCCGCCCACTTCCGCCCCACAAAGAACGAAAATCTGTGTCATCCACAATTTAAAAGATACGAGAAAACCAAAAGCGCAGAATCGTAGAGAATGACCACATTCTTTGGACTGCAGAATCTAAATTGGATCCTAACATTATTATAGCTAGAATCAAGAAAACGATTTCATATTTTCTCGCCCTGTCTCTCTCTAACACACACGTATCATAGCCGGCTTTGCTTAGCGTAAAACATTAAGCTAGAGCAACCACACTTTGATTCACGCTCCTGAGATATCGGACCTTGACGAGTTTGTTTCAAAATTTCACCACACCCCCTTCCGCCTCCACAAAGGATGAAAATATGGGGATATTCACAAATCTCAGAGACTATTAACGCTAGAGTAACTAAATTTGGTATTCACACTCCTGTTAGATCTCACTATAAAACGTATATCTCTAAATTTCGCACCAACCCCTTCCGCCCCCACAAAGGACGAAAGTCTGTGGCATCCACAATATTGAAGATACGAGAAAACTAAAAGCGCAGAATCATAGAAAATAACCGTATCTATGAGATTGCTGAATCTGGATCAGATCGGTTTATTTTTATAGCCATTATAGCCATTTTTATATAATTTGCAGTGGCTACACATTTTCTACGACATGATCAGACACGTTTTCTGTCTCTCCCGCACGCGCACATTGTCGCTCAATGTAGCCATACTGACTATGTATCGGGTATACATGTAGAGTTGCGGTCGCCGCAGCAACTCACAACGTTCCCCCTCGTTTTTAATACGTTTCTTCAAATTTATACAGCGCTAAAACTATAAAGAATAATACATTTTTGTAACCTATAAGCCCATTCTGTTGAGTGTAAAAAACACAGGAATTTAACGGCAAAATGCGACATTTGAATGATTTGAATATTCGACTTTTCCCGAGTTTTGAAAATCAAAATTTTGGGAAAAGAATTCCGCAAACAATTTCTTCAGCGACGGTGCCACTACATATGTACATAATTACATGCGAAATAGCCTTTGGCTTAAAATAAGGCATGGGCCCAAGCATAATCCAATGGGTATATCTATCGATAGATAGACCAATACTACTCTACGGAGTCCCAGCGTGGTGGCCACCAAACATCTGCGCGCGCTCTTCATCAGTGAAGCTCTCCGCACCACCTCAAATTATTCGCTAAATGGCATTCTAAGCAGGCAGAAATGGCAGCAATTTGTCTAAAAGACTCCGACCAATGGCCACCATAGCACATAGGTCACTCATCACTCATGAAACAACAGCAATATTGACCCACAGAAACGGACTACGGCGTTCCAAAGGAGTACGCAGATACCCCCTTTGAAAAAACCATCCCCCACAGAGACAACTGTCTCGAGAAACCTTCAGGCCCAGATGGGGCCATAAACATATTCACAAATGGATCCAAGATGTACAAAAAGGTCGGAGGAGGAATAAAAATGCGTCTTCCAGGCGGATGTCATATCAACCAGGGAAACTGCCTTCAGGCAGTTACCGTTAGGCAGCTAAGCTGCGATCAAATCATTACGTGTGATTTCATCGAACTCGGCCACCGTGGGAATCTGCCGCAAATATCATCACGAAATTGCTCAGAAATTTGTAATTATGCTAATATGGGCTCCGGGACACAAAAACAGTGAAGGCAACTGTATAGCAGACGAGCTGGCCAGATCTGGCCAGATCTGGCACAACGATCCCCCTTCTCCAAATAATTGCAGCGCAGTCATAGCACACGTATTGGGCATTGGCCAATAGGTACCCATGCAAACGTAGTCCACCTCTAAGCAGAAAAAGGCTACATTTGGTCTCACTCAATGTCCAGAAGAGGTGCCAGACAGATTGAAAACTTCATAAAAGCATCCGTATGGGATAGTTGCTGACATCGCGTCCCCCGATAAAGGGAAGAGCGAAGATCCCAAGAAGATCCTACAAAGGGCCGAAATCGGCCTAAGTGTGTTGGCCTAAGAGTTCCGGCTACTAGAGAGTCTGACAGCCGCCACTAGCTTACCTAACGTAAGCTAGATTGGCCGTTTCACCCATTCGCGCTCTAACTAAAACAGAATGTTCCAGCTGATTCCCAATGCCTACGGTCACACTTAGTTATGGTAACAATAAATAGCAGCTACGATAGGCAGCACACGAACTGCCATTATGTCCAACGAGCTGGCTTTTGTATTTATCGGTGTCTCTATTGTGTTTTGTGATTTTTCTAGATAAAAAGAAAATGAAATTGCGCAGCCAATCCTACCGCGAAATGGTTAAAATACTCAAAGGTACAGTGCACACAATCTGGTTTACACTCTTCTAAGATATCTATCTTTTACCCGCAGACGCTGGTGTCTATGAGGAAGGAATGCAAACTTCAGAGCTTAAGAAGCTTGCGCAGGACGTGGAAATGTCCACCATGGAGCAAATCGAGGCAAACCAGGAAAACCAGCAATTCGAAAGTGCCCGCAATGTATTTTGAGTGTACTTTGATCCATATGTGAAGTTGCTTTAGACGTGTTTTCTTGCAGGAGGGCGAGCTGGAGGTTAATTCATCGCACCCCGTGGAGCTCCACCAATCTACTGCCGACATGCTGCCGTCTGTGCTGACGCCTCGATTCTCGCTTGCGCCCATGGCTGGTGATGTGGGTGTGGATGTCTCGCAGCCTGATTGCGATAGTCCTTCCAGTGAGCCCCTTCTGCTGACGCCTCGATTCTCGCTTGCGCCCATGGCTGGAGATGTGGGTGCGGATGTCTCACAGTCTGATTGCGATAGTCCTTCCAGTGAGTCCCATCTGCTGACGCCTCGTTTCTCGCTTGCGCCCATGGCTGGAGATGTGGGTGCGGATGTCTCACAGTCTGATTGCGATAGTCCTTCCAGTGAGCCCCATCTGCTGACGCCTCGTTTCTCGCTTTCGCCCATGGCTGGAGATGTGGGTGCGGATGTCTCACAGTCTGATTGCGATAGTCCTTCCAGTGAGCCCCATCTGCTGACGCCTCGTTTCTCGCTTTCGCCCATGGCTGGAGATGTGGGTGCGGATGTCTCACAGTCTGATTGCGATAGTCCTTCCAGTGAGCCCCATCTGCTGACGCCTCGTTACTCGCTTTCGCCCATGGCTGGAGATGTGGGTGCGGATGTCTCACAGTCTGATTGCGATAGTCCTCCCAGTAAGCCCCTTCTGCTGACTGTTCGTGCAGTTGTACATCATGCCCTTGACTGGAGCCCCTCGGCCGAGCGTCAAACTGTACGCGAGCGCAGTGCAGACGGGAACAGCCGCGTACTCCGTTCGCATTCGAAGCGTGTCCAAACCAACAACAAAAACAATACCAACAGTAGCAACTAAATCAATGCAGATCATTCATCCCCATCCACTTTATAAATCTTTGTAATATTTGAGCTTCGCTTCTATCGCGGGGCATTCTTCCTCAGACGGAAGAACGTTTTCATCGGCTTTTCGCGTGCGTCCAGACAAGAGCCATTTCCCTAACCCTAAATTTCATCCGACACACTCAGCCCCGGCGATTAAATATAATTAAATATATTTGCAACTACGCTCTTATTGATGTTTCGATATGATAATTATAATTTGGATTTATATTAAGAAACTTAATAAAATCAAAAGGCCTTCAGTGGCAAATCAAAAATCCAAATCTAAAATAAACAACAAATGCCTCCCTGGCTGAAATCTAAACTAGTAATAGATTTATTTGTAATTTGTTTCCCGTCACCCACTTCTTTTGCAAATTAAAATCATGGGGCAGGTGTGTGATCCCCGGTCCAGGGGAAATATAGGTTAGGTTAGGTTAGGTAGAGGCGGCTGCAAGGCTCGCTCGGGGTCCGGCACACTTAGGCCGGTTTCGGCCCGTTGTTATGCCGCTTGGGATCATTCCCTTCCTGCAAGTGAGACTTCATGTCAGCAGTTGCCCCAGCCAGATGCTCTTATAAAGTTTGCGATCTTCCTGGGACACAACGTAGACAACGTCGTTTAGAAAGGCAGAGCCTAAGTGTTGTAGCCTTATTCTGCTGAGAGCTGGACAGGAGCAGAACAGGTGTTCCAATGTCTCCTCCTCGTCCTCGTCTCTGCAGCTGCGGCAGAAATCATTATGTGGGGCACCCAGCCTGTTAGCGTGGGTGCCTACTAGCCAAGATTATACCACGTTTTTCCAATACAGCAAATACGCCCCAACAACAGACCATATTCTTTTTATACCTAATACTCAAAATGAGTATTGGGGTATATTAGATTTGTGGTGAAAATGGATGTGTGTAACGTCCAGAAGGAATCGTTTCCGACCCCATAAAGTATATATATTTTTGATCAGCATCAATAGCCGAGTCGATTGAGCCATGTCTGTCTGTCCGTCCGTCCGTCCGTCCGTCTGTCCGTCAGTCCGTCCCTATTAGCGCCTTGAGCTCAAAGACTATAAGAGCTAGAGCAACGATGTTTTGGATCCAGACTTCTGTGATATGTCACTGTTACAAGAATATTTCAAAACTTCGCCCCGCCCACTTCCGCCCCACGAGAAAACCAAAAGCGCAAAATCGTAGAGAATGACCACATTCTTTGGACTGCAGAATCTAAATTGGATCGTAACATTATTATAGCTAGAATCAAGAAAACGATTTCATATTTTCTCGCCCTGTCTCTCTCTAGCACACACGTATCATAGCCGGCTTTGCTTAGCGTAAAACATTAAGCTAGAGCAACCACACTTTGATTCACGCTCCTGAGATATCGGACCTTGACGAGTTTGTTTCAAAATTTCACCACACCCCCTTCCGCCACCACAAAGGATGAAAATATGGGGATATTCACAAATCTCAGAGACTATTAACGCTAGAGTAACTAAATTTGGTATTCACACTCCTGTTAGATCTCTCTATAAAACGTATATCTCTAAATTTCGCCCCAACCCCTTCCGCCCCCACAAAGAACGAAAGTCTGTGGCATCCACAATATTGAAGATACGAGAAAACTAAAAGCGCAGAATCATAGAAAATAACCGTATCTATGAGATTGCTGAATCTGGATCAGATCGGTTTATTTTTATAGCCATTATAGCCATTTTTATATAATTTGCAGTGGCTACACATTTTCTACGACATGATCAGACACGTTTTCTGTCTCTCCCGCACGCGCACATTGTCGCTCAATGTAGCCATACTGACTATGTATCGGGTATACATGTAGAGTTGCGGTCGCCGCAGCAACTCACAACGTTCCCCCTCGTTTTTAATACGTTTCTTCAAATTTATACAGCGCTAAAACTATAAAGAATAATACATTTTTGTAACCTATAAGCCCATTCTGTTGAGTGTAAAAAACACAGGAATTTAACGGCAAAATGCGACATTTGAATGATTTGAATATTCGACTTTTCCCGAGTTTTGAAAATCAAAATTTTGGGAAAAGAATTCCCTTCTCCAAATAATTGCAGCGCAGTCATAGCACACGTATTGGGCATTGGCCAATAGGTACCCATGCAAACGTAGTCCACCTCTAAGCAGAAAAAGGCTACATTTGGTCTCACTCAATGTCCAGAAGAGGTGCCAGACAGATTGAAAACTTCATAAAAGCATCCGTATGGGATAGTTGCTGACATCGCGTCCCCCGATAAAGGGAAGAGCGAAGATCCCAAGAAGATCCTACAAAGGGCCGAAATCGGCCTAAGTGTGTTGGCCTAAGAGTTCCGGCTACTAGAGAGTCTGACAGCCGCCACTAGCTTACCTAACGTAAGCTAGATTGGCCGTTTCACCCATTCGCGCTCTAACTAAAACAGAATGTTCCAGCTGATTCCCAATGCCTACGGTCACACTTAGTTATGGTAACAATAAATAGCAGCTACGATAGGCAGCACACGAACTGCCATTATGTCCAACGAGCTGGCTTTTGTATTTATCGGTGTCTCTATTGTGTTTTGTGATTTTTCTAGATAAAAAGAAAATGAAATTGCGCAGCCAATCCTACCGCGAAATGGTTAAAATACTCAAAGGTACAGTGCACACAATCTGGTTTACACTCTTCTAAGATATCTATCTTTTACCCGCAGACGCTGGTGTCTATGAGGAAGGAATGCAAACTTCAGAGCTTAAGAAGCTTGCGCAGGACGTGGAAATGTCCACCATGGAGCAAATCGAGGCAAACCAGGAAAACCAGCAATTCGAAAGTGCCCGCAATGTATTTTGAGTGTACTTTGATCCATATGTGAAGTTGCTTTAGACGTGTTTTCTTGCAGGAGGGCGAGCTGGAGGTTAATTCATCGCACCCCGTGGAGCTCCACCAATCTACTGCCGACATGCTGCCGTCTGTGCTGACGCCTCGATTCTCGCTTGCGCCCATGGCTGGTGATGTGGGTGTGGATGTCTCGCAGCCTGATTGCGATAGTCCTTCCAGTGAGCCCCATCTGCTGACGCCTCGTTTCTCGCTTTCGCCCATGGCTGGAGATGTGGGTGCGGATGTCTCACAGTCTGATTGCGATAGTCCTCCCAGTAAGCCCCTTCTGCTGACTGTTCGTGCAGTTGTACATCATGCCCTTGACTGGAGCCCCTCGGCCGAGCGTCAGACTGTACGCGAGCGCAGTGCAGACGGGAACAGCCGCGTACTCCGTTCGCATTCGAAGCGTGTCCAAACCAACAACAAAAACAATACCAACAGTAGCAACTAAATCAATGCAGATCATTCATCCCCATCCACTTTATAAATCTTTGTAATATTTGAGCTTCGCTTCTATCGCGGGCATTCTTCCTCAGACGGAAGAACGTTTTCATCGGCTTTTCGCGTGCGTCCAGACAAGGGCCATTTCCCTAACCCTAAATTTCATCCGACACACTCAGCCCCGGCGATTAAATATAATGAAATGAATGAATTTAAATATATGTGCAACTACGCTCTTATTGATGTTTCGATATGATAATTATAATTTGGATTTATATTAAGAAACTTAATAAAATCAAAATGCCTTCAGTGGCAAATTTAAAATTAACAACAAATGCCTCCCTGGCTTAAATCTAAACTAGTCATAGATTTATTTGTAATTTTTCCCGTCACCCATTTCTTTTGCAAATGAAAATCATGGGGCAGGTGTGTGGGACATAGTGCAGACATCTCCGAGATGTCGGTTAGGAAGGCAGAACCTAAGTGTTGTAGCCTTCTTCTGCTGAGAGCTGGACAGGAGCAGAACAGGTGTTCCAATGTCTCCTCCTCGTCCTCGTCTCTGCAGCTCTGCAGAAATCATTATGTGGGGCACCCAGCCTGTTAGCGTGGGTGCCTATTAGCCAATGTCCTGTGAGGGAACGTATGACTGCGCTCCATCTTTCCCTGCCTAGTTTGCAGAGCTCAGAGGTGCGCTTCTTATCTATGGTCGTGCATGTTTGCCGAGTTGTGTGACAACGTGACCCGTGAACGTATTGCTCCTTTATGATGAGCTTACAGGTGGCCATAGGCATACAAATATCTTTCTTATCTTGGAGAAGGGGGGTCGTAGTACCAGATCTGGCCAGCTCGTCCGCTATGCAGTTGCCCTCGATGTCCCGGTGGCTCGGGAACCAAATAAGGCTGATAGCAAATTGCTGAGCCATCTCGTGAAGAGATTTGCGGCAGTTCGCCACAGTAGCCGAGTTCGAGGAGATCGCGTTAAGTGATCTGATCGCAGCTTGGCTATCGCCGTAGATGTTGAGATGGGTTGCCGTGGCGGCAACCGTATGAAGGCAGTACAGAGCCTCCCTGATTGCTGTAACTTGCGCTTGGAAGACACTACAGATCCGGAAACCTGAAACATTGCCTTATGTTTAGCTGTTCAGAGTATATTCCTCCTCCGTAAAGGTGCTTATGGCTCCATCTGGGCCTAGGAGTCCCTCGAGCCATTCGTCTCTGTGAGGGATAATGGTGCTGAATGGAGTATCCGTGTACTTTATTGGAACTTGATAGTCCGTTCTCGCTGGGACAATGTTGTTTTTATTTAGTATGGATGAGTGACCTGTGTGCTGAGGTACCCATTGTTCAGAGTCTCTAAGACGTATTGCTGCCATTTCTGCCCGCTCCTTCCCTGCGAGGTCAAGGCTCTGGAGGCTTAACATGGCGCTTAGCGCATCATTTGGTGTGGTTCGAAGAGCTCCGCTGATGCAGAGGGCGGCAGTTCGTTGAACTTTGCCCAGCTGATTGGTGATTGTCCTTTTTGTTAGGGCAGGCCACCACACAGTGACTCCGTAGAGTAGAGGTCCACAGGACTATGCTTGGGTTCATCACTCTATCCTTGACATTCAGGCTCCAGTTAAGCTTTTTGTCAATTACCAACCCTAAGTAACTGGCACTGCCACTGAAGGAGACCCTGTATCCATTTAGTATTGGGGGGTTGAAGGGCGGGACCATGTATTTATTTGTGAATAACACGAGGGATTGCGTTTTCGAGGGATTTCGTCCCAATCCGCACGATTCTGTCCATCCGGACAATCGAGCAAGCTTTGCGGTCATTAAGTCGCAGAGTGTTTGGGGGTATTTCCCCGCAAAGATAATTGCAACGTCGTCCGCGTATGCCACCACTTTACAGCCCCCCCCCTTCCAGGTCGCATAGAATCTTATTGACTGCCATGTTCCACAGAAGAGGAGACAGGACTCCACCTTGCGGGGTTCCTCTGTTGACATACCTCGACTGGGTGTACGATCCCATCGATTATGTCACCGTCCTGCGTATGAGCAATTGATCAATGAGCATCACCAAGTGACGGTCCACCCCCAGGTCAGTCAGGGCTTCTGTAATAGCGCCCGGTATGACGTTGTTGAAGGCTCCCTCGATAACGAGAAAAGCTATTAGTGAGTATTCTTTAAGATGCAGAGATTTTTCTACACTCGAGATTACTGTATGAAGTGCCGTTTCCGTGGATTTTCCTTTCCGGCAGGCATGCTGCGCACTTGAGTACTGCTGAGGACTTATGGTTGTCCGTAGTTTTAACCCGATAAGTCTCTCAAAGGTTTTGAGTAGGAAAGACGATAAACTGATTGGTCTAAAGTCTTTCGGGTTTGAGTGTGAGGCTTTACCTGCTTTAGGGATGAATACTATCCCAGCCTTAAGCAATGCTTGTGGTATTGTACATACCGAAATATAACTGTAGGTATATTTTAAATATTTATATTTAAAATCGGATTTTGTATTACTACTTACCGATGATCGCAGTGTACAAATGGTCAGGCGACTTTAGGAACTTCTTGCCAAGCACTCCATCCACATCGCACTCAAACCCAACCGTTTCAGTAAAAATGTTGTTTATATTTTGCACCACTGAACCCGGATGCAGGCGCTGATGCATGCTAGAAATATTTTGATAGTAATATTAGATATACCATAGAAAATACGTGTTTGACTCGATGACCGTTCCCAATCCTTATACCCTATACTCAAAATGAGTATAGGGGTATATTAGATGTGTGGTGAAAATACATTCATATATTTTTGATCAGCATCAATAGCTGAGTCGATTGAGCCATGTGTGGACAGCACATCCGTCTGTCCGTCCCTATGAGCGCGTAGTGCTCAGAAGCTTCACCCCGTGCCTTTCCGCACCACAAAGGACGAAAATCTGTGCCATCCACAATTTTGAAGATACGAGAAAGTTAAAAACGCACAATCATAGAGAATGAACACATCTACCAGATTGCCGAATCTTGATTAGATCGAATTATTATAGCCAAAAGTAACAAATCAATTTGCGGTGGCTACGCAATGAGACGACGACATGTTCTGACTGATTTTCTGTCCCTCTCGCACGCACTCTTTGTCGTTTCGTTTAATATTGTGCAGTGTCTGCCGGAGAAGAGCCATACTGACTAAGTATCGGGTAGAGTTGCGGTCGTCGCAACGTTCGCCCTCGTTCTTTTTATACCCGATACTCAAAATGAGTATTGGGGTATATTAGATTTGTGGTAAAAGTGGATGTGTGTAACGTCCAGAAGGAATCGTTTCCGACCCCATAAAGTATGTATATTCTTGATCAGCATCAATAGCCGAGTCGATTGAGCCTTGTCTGTCTGTCCGTCTGTCCGTCCGTCCGTCTGTCCGTCTGTCCGTCCGTCCGTCTGTCCGTCCCCTTCAGCGCCTAGTGCTCAAAGACTATAAGAGCTAGAGCAACGATGTTTTGGATCCAGACTTCTGTGATATGTCACTGCTACAAAAATATTTCAAAACTTCGCCCCGCCCACTTCCGCCCCCACAAAGTTCGAAAATCTGTGGCATCCAAAATTTTAACGATACGAGAAAACCAAAAACGCAGAATCGTAGAGAATGACCATATCTTTTAGACTACAGAATCTGAATTGGATCGTATTATTATTAGAGCCAGCATCAAGAAAACAATTTCATTTTTTCTCGCCCTGTCTCTCTCTAACACACACGCAGTATAGCCGGCTTTGCTTAGAGTAAAACATTAGCGCCTAGATCTCAGAGACTACAAAAGCTAGAGCAACCAAATTTGGTATCCACACTCCCAATATATCGGACCGAGACGAGTTTGTTTCAAAATTTCGCCACACCCCCTTCCGCCCCCGCAATGGACGAAAATCTGGGAATATTCACAAATCTCAGAGACAATTAACGCTGGAGTAACCAAATTTGGTATCCGCACTTCTGTTAGATCTCACTATAAAACGTTTATCTCAAACTTTCGCCTCGCCCCCTTCCGCCCACACAAAGGACGAAAATCTGTTGCATCCACAATATTGAAGATACGAAAAAACTAAAAACGCAGAATCATAGATAATGATCCAATCTGATCCAGATTCAGGAATCTGATAGATATGGTAGATAGATATAGCCAATAGGAACAAATCAATTTGCAGTTGTTACGCAGCGCCCGACGTCACGCTCAGACTGATTTTCTGTCTCTCTCGCACGCACTCTTTGTCGTGTCGTTTAATATTAGCGGCGTCTGCCGGAGGAGAGCCATACTGACTAAGTATCGGGTATAAATGTAGAGTTGCGGTCTCCGCAGCAACTCACAACGTTCCCTCTCGTTCATTTTGTGCATATTTTCCAAATATTCTTTAGTTTTCTCTATCTCTTTCACTCTTTTGCGTTTACACATTAGCCGCTGATTAGGCGGTCTGGGCAAGTGTCTAAGCAGATAATGTACAGATGTACATACATATTATATATCAACTTAAAGATGGCGCACCCTGTATATATATGTAGGTATAAAAAGTACATTTTCTTGTTGGCAAAAATTTCATGTACTCAAATTATGTACATAACACAGTAACATTACAGTAAGTACATATGTATCCTGACCGTGTGTATGGCGAAAATAATAGAATAGAATACCTCAATTGATCTAGGGGCTCAAATATTATATAAAGCTTGGATTTGAAGAAATAAAATCCGTTTCAATTTGGAACTCAACAAATGTGGATCGGATCTTTTCCTTTAAAGGTCTAAAATTTCGAATCCAAAAATTCCTGTACTAAACGTAGTGAATAATATAGAATACATAATAATAATATAATAAATCAGTCATAATATCTATAGAGTTGGTTCCGTGCTGTTTTTGTTTATACTTCTGAGACGGTATCTCTCTACATGTTTTAGTATGTTTTCAATGTTGATGAGAATTTTTTTTAGAATTTTCTCTATTTGATCCAAGCGAATATTTAGGCTGATGGGCAAAGACAAATGCAAAGGGAACATTAAATATTATGATTCAAGAAATATTTTGGAGTTCTTACCGATCCAATTCCTCCTCTGTTACTCCGGGTCGATTATTCTTAAAGTAACTCGGCCTGAAAACGTATTTGATTAAGTGAGAATTTCTCGTAAGTATGTTGATATGGAAACTTACTCTGTTGCTTCTGTGTTCTCTCGCAAGACTTCAGTCTCTTCTTCTGCGGAAGTGGCATACCCATCATTATCATGCCGAAATCGAGGCTTCCGTCTGCAGTGGGTGATCCAGTAAACTGTTGCAGCCAGTTTCTTATAAACATACGAGCCCAAAATACTTTGTCCTTTGCTAACATCTTCAGTTTTGACCGACTTATACGTTCCAATAAGCATTGCAATGACCATGTTCTAATATTGCCATGTTCCCATGTTCCCAATGAAAGTATGTATATATAAAACGTTCAATTAAAGTCCCAATCTTACCAATAATATGAAGACTACAATGACAATGTAGGTGACGAAGAATATAGGACCCAGTACCCGATTGGCCTGCCCCATAAGCTTGTACTGAAAGTCACCCAGTATCATACGGATCATGGTAAAGAATGAGGTGACATTATTCCGGAAATCCGGATGCTCAGTGCCAAAAAGCAAGTGACCCACTTGAGCATAAGTCATGCACACAATCCCAAATATAAGACTGAAGCCAGGCAAGTCTTGTGAGCTCTACAAGTTTACAAATAATAATTAAGGAAAACTCTCCAACTATTTTATTAAGTACCCTTTTCACAGTCGCCGTGAACTGATATAATGACTTATTGAACGTGATGAACTTGAATATCTTGATCCATACGAGACAGTCTAGAATGGCCATCATCTTCCCGTAGATGGTATTACACAAGCAGAGAACATCGAGACTCAGATAGCCCTGGTTCATCTGGGCCTTAGATATTATTGATTTTACTTTGAAAGTGTGCCACACGTTATAGACGATAGCCAAATAGCAAAGCTTGAGACGAGAGGTACTCGTAAAATGGAGATCGAAAGGAATCTGTATGCGTAATACTTACCAATAAAACACTGACGTCGATAATATGTAGGATTGATTTTAAGTAGATCTTGCAGCTGGACTCTCTTAAGTGAGTGACAAAAGAGAAGGTGTAGTAAAAGACCATGATATACCAGAATATATGGATAACAGTCATGGTCAGACTACGATCGGAGAAGAATGAAAATTTGTTAACCGTTTGAACGTGTGTCCGCGGCATGGCACCACCAGTCGGAGGTATTTCAACTATAAGTCTAGAAGGGAGAATAGCTTAGACCTGCCTCATTCGAGTATTTGGTGAGAAATTTACTCATACTTGACGATCTGAAATACACCCATGTTCTCGTTATGCAGATTGAACTCCACCAAACACAACCTCGAGCCTCGGTCAAGCCAATGGAGCTCCTTCAATTTATGGAGCTTTTTTACATTCTCATCCATGTTGTAGGTCAGATTAATAGAGTATCCGCCACCAGCATATACGGTCAGAAGAGTCCAGATCGGTGTGACGTCTAGTTCAGACATCGTCCGATACGGTGTACCCTTGTGCATTGCGGTTTTGTCCTCGTCTGCGAGCGTAAATGCGGAGTAGCAGGAGTTGAAAAAACGAGCGAAGACCTTGTTCATATAGCAGCTTCCATTGCGGACGCGCATCTGGCGGAGGCGTGGTGGACCGAGCATAAGGTTCTCGTGCAGTAGTACACGATGCGGACCTGGCTCGGTGATATTGATGGCTGCAGCGCCGCAAGCCTCACTGCTGCCGCTCTCTCTGGTATTCCAGTTCGGGTCGATGCTATCGGAGCTGTCAGCTCGGTCAGCATAGTCGAATTTGCCGTCGGACAGTTCCGGGTCTTCTTGTCTACCGCTTCTGGCCTGTTCATTCTCAGCCCCATCGGTCGCAGTTGTCAAATTGGTCGGTGGACATATAGACGTACCAGTGGTCGTTATTGTCATACCTCCGCCTAATGTGACGACAAAGTGATTCTCCAAATAGTCCCACCAGTCAGGGACAGTAAGCAACTTATCAAACGAAATTACCACCGAAGGAGCCATGATCTTTTCGCGAAATCTAAACAGTTTTGTTATCTTTTCATTGAAGTGAAAAGTGTGCGGGTGACGCACTGAAACAGTAACTAAAATATAAAGTTAAGCATTTGGGATTTTGGTTAGTTCAATGACGAAGAAAATGCTCTGGTAATTTAAAATAATTTGGTAATTACTTAATTTAGCCAGAACAATTGTTTGAAAGCTATGTAAGAACATGTAGTTACGAAAATGTGAATGTTTTGATGAAATATCTTTGCAAACCAATATGCGAAACGTTTTTCGACACGCATACGCTCTCATGTTAGATTTCAGATCCATGCTGCTTATTAGTTAACAGAAAGGCTAATCTTATCTATGTTAAAGTAAATAGTTTATAGTTTATGAGATCTAGGCGCTTGTTAAGACGCACGGACAGACCGACATGATTATTTCGACTCGGCTATTGATGCTGATGAAGAATACATATATTTATGGGGTCGAAAACGCTGCCTGCCGGATGTTACACACATCTACTTTCACCACAAATCTAATATACCCTTACATTATCTGAGTATTGGGTATGAGAAGCGATTATGCCAAATTTCTCGGCAGATATTTATTTAATATTCAGCCTCCACTCACCCAATGATGTGATAACAAGAAAGATTAGAAACACAGCAAACTCCGTGAGACCGTCGACAACCTCCTCATCGGTGGTGTAGAGAATCTGCGATTTCTTCTCCTTCAGGAGGAAACCTGCTCTGGACTTGCGTCTATCTTTTGAAGCTTCTGATATCTTCTTTCGTCTTTTTTTATCTTTCGGCGTTAACTGTGTTTGTCCTACGGGGAGATCAGCTTGGCCAAAGGTCTGCACATGAGGCGATTCTGGTACTCGCGGGGTCATTTGACCTCGTCTGGGTTTGGGAGCCTTTCTAATACTCGTGGATGGCCTCTCTTGGTTTCCGACACCTCCTAGGGCTCGCGGTCGAGTCGGCGGCGGCACTCCCCGCGACGGTCTTGGAGGGGGGCTAGGGCGCTCAACCAGCTCTTTCCGTCTGTTACCCTGATCCTGTTGGGCCATATCAAATACAAAATTATATATTTTCCAAGACAAAAGTTTTTCTACAAGCTTTTTGGAAAAACAAAACAATATCTGAAAAGATACAGATGACAGCTAAAAATAAAAAGTTCAGATATTGATAGCTATGACCGGGGTGTACTGACCAGGGACTCAAAATATAGTACTAGTGTGTTCTTTATTTAATTTTTTGTGAGCATCTTAGTTGAGGTTGGTACAAGGATGAATTATTATACCCGATGCTCAAAAAAGCTAGAGCAACGACATTTTGTATTCAGACTTCTGTGATATGTCACTGTTACAAGTGTATTTCAAAACATCGCCCCGACCACACAAAGGACGAAAATCTGTGGCATCCACAGATCTCAGACACTATTAAAGCTAGAGTAAGCAAATTTGGTATCCACACTCCTGTTAGATCTAACTGTTAAAAGTTTACTTCAAAATTTCACCATTTTGCTTAGGGCATGCTTTCCAGTGGCGTCTTCTGGTGTGAAGATTTTAAACTAATCTCAATTACTGGTTGCAATAAATAATTATCAAGTATTTTACACAAACGTCTCCGCTGTAGTGGGTTGAAGGTATAGTTCCACGTACAACAAACCCAAAAAAAGGTTCATAAAGGTAAATGTGCTCTCACAAATATTAATTTATTGTTTATATGAGGACTTGAGAGATGGAATTAAAAAATCATCCTAGAACACATTGGAGAAGAGCCCTGAATCGTTTCGTTTAGTTTTTTGTATGTTTTGTTGCATGAAAATGTATTTAAAATTGTGTGAAGATGGATTACTTCTAGCATTGTATCATAATTCAGTTTTTTTTGAAGCTCGTCATTAAACTTCGTCATCCAGAACTTGCCGGATTTGAAAATCCTCCAGATTCTCTTGGGGAATGAGTCGCAGTTTCATAACGGTGACCAAATGGAGAACCGCATTGAGGGCCATCGATGGGGACATAGAATCAATCGTTTCGTCACTGAACACATCAGGCAACGATCGGTAAACCTCCTGGAAGCTGGCGGTACCCTTGGCGTAGCTTTCTTCCTATGGCACTGGGAGGGTGGGTATCGCTCACCTAGGCACGCTTCGCAAATGGCACAATTGACCTGAAAAATAAATGATATTTTAGATACCCTTGGGAATGGTTTATCCCTCAGGGACCCACCTGCCTTGGTGCACCCTTAAATTCGGTAGATATCTCCATGATTGTATCCTCCCCCTAATGCATGCTTTGGCTTTGATTGGGCATATCCTCACATGAATCCTTGTTCACCATGTCCATGGGATCTTCAATGCCCGCTCCCGGCATTCGGTTCATCACAGGATCATCTGTGGTGAAATGTTCTACGGATTAAGAGTGAGCGCTTGACATTTAAGTGCTGGATAACCACACTTACACGCGCAGGGCAAATTATATTTTAATTTGTGGCCTTTTAAATTATAGTTTAAAAATGCCACAATATCGGTTTGTACGCTATTATGAATTATGATAATTATGAATAATTAATGCTTTTACTTATTCGAATGTTCCAGTTCAATGATTTTATCCAGGGACCGTAATGATTATAATTTTTATAGAAAAAATAAAAAAATTAGATTTATTTGTTGAACTTTTTTTAAAATTTTTTTAAAATATTAATATTAATTTAAATGATAAAAATATGTTAAATTCTAACATTTTTTAACAAAGTGAATATCAACGAGGGGGAACGTCGTGAGTTGTGTCTCAGTCTGAGCGTGACGTCGGGCGCTGCGTAGCCACTGCAAATTGATTTGATCTGATCTCATCCAGATTCAGCAATCTGATAGATATGGTCATTATCTATGATTCTGCGTTCTCGAATGTGCAATATTGTGGATGCAACAGATTTTCGTCCTTTGTGCGGGCGGAAGGGGGTGGGGTGAAATTTTGAGATACACGTTTTATAGTAAGATCTAACAGGAGTGCGGATACCAAATTTGGTTACTCTAGCCTTAATAGTCTCTGAGATTTTTGAATATCCCCAGATTTTCGTCCTTTGCGTGGGCGGGGCGAAGTTTTGAAATATTTTTGTAGCAGTGACATATCACAGAAGTCTGGGTCCAAAACATCGTTGCTCTAGCTCTTATAGTCTTTGAGCACTAGGCGCTGAAGGGGACGGACAGACGGACGGACGGACAGACGGACAGACAGACATGGCTCAATCGACTCGGCTATTGATGCTGATCAAGAATATATATACTTTATGGGGTCGGAAACGATTCCGTCTGGACGTTACACACATCCATTTTCACCACAAATCTAATATACCCCAATACTCATTTTGAGTATCGGGTATAAAAATTATTTGTATTGTCAAAGTGGCAACGACAGTATCTATAGGAAAATACGTTTTGTTAGGTTGATAGGAAAAATAATAAGATATCAAAAGTGTACAAGGAAAACAGGCAGGATCTAGCGAAAAGTAGTAATGGTTATGATGGGCGTCATCTAGCGTTTTTCATTCTTTTCGAAACGCCTCCTCCGCCGTCTGCCGGAGGAGAGCCATAGTGACTTTGTGTCGTGTAAAAACGTTGAGTTGCGGTCGCAGCAGCAACTCACAACATTCCCCTTAGTTTTTTTTGTGAGGCTGTGTAATTTATATAAAATATAATAATATATATCATCTATTATAATAATATTGTATATAATGAAGACATATATATTGTTAGGGTCTAAATCACTTTACAAAGTTTAAATTACATTCGTAAAGAACATAGCTTTCGAATATTGCGCTCAAAGTTTTACTCTGTTACTCTGGACTCGGGGAGCTATTGAGATCGCTGGCTGTGACCAGTCCAATAAATGCATTGAAATCGACCGTCTGTCGTTTTTGTTTGTCAATTTTTGCTTTGACTATAACCACCAAGAGTCAGGTGGACCATTCTCGTTCCGGGAGCAGCCTTCCGGATTTTCAGTTTCTATGAAAATTCTATGATCGCTCTGATCGCATTAAATTTGTTATGCTTTAGAACCGTTAATAGCTGTTAATAGCTCTTAAGTCACGCCTCTCTTAAGTTTTCTGTTATTGCGCTCATCCTATGTACGGTCTCGGACACCCCACCCCACAACTTGTCAAAGCCCAAAAGCCTGCACTAGCTGCTCCCTAATTTCTGTATCAATTGTAAATACAACACGGATATACCAATAATTAAAATCAGCTGCAAGTCCCATAAAAAAACCTATCTCTTAAATAATCTGCCCTACACTCCACACAAAACATACCAATGTTAAACACTAATGTATATCGTCGCACTATGTCGAC
Source organism: Drosophila miranda (assembly GCF_003369915.1). NCBI lineage: Eukaryota > Metazoa > Arthropoda > Insecta > Diptera > Drosophilidae > Drosophila > Drosophila miranda. The sequence continues at coordinate 6,233,538 of NC_046673.1, forward strand.
AGAGTCTTTCGGAGGTGTTGCCCTCCTACTCCAAAATTCTATAAAGCATCAAGCAGTCAATTTTGGCTTACAATTTTCTCCAAAATTAAGTTCTCAATAATGTCCTCCTATATATGTATGTGCCCCCCAGGAAAATTGAAAATCTCCTCCAACAGCTGAAGATCACTTCCCAACCCACCACTCATTCGCGCATGTCGCCTCTCCACAAGTCGCCATCCACTCAAAGTGGAACACAGATTATTCGTTATCAGGCAGCAACCATTTCCCCATACTCATAAGCCCCTTTCGCCAAAAAAACAGTAATCGAATAAACATTATACGCAAAGCGAACTGGAAATCCTTTGAGCATCTGGCAGATCATTCCAACAAAGGCAGACCTCACAGCTCTAACATAAGTATACAAGGAAACAGTAAAAATCCCAAAAACATTCCTACGAAGCACCAACCTAGCTATCCCGCAATAATATTTGAAACAATACAAACCCGATACGAAATAGCAGATGTCCTATGCGAAACTGATGCTGGACTCACATAGCATCAGATTCCAACTTCCGATACGTATAGTATCGAAATATTTAGTACTAGGGCATTTATTGAGGGGTCAGCGCTTGAGCGAAGTGAGTGCACAGGGGTCTTGCACCCTTATACATAATAATTATATATTTACTTTTTTACTTCATTTAATTTTACAAAAACTTATAAAGGTTTTTGTGTTCTAAAAGTTTGTTTAATTATTTGTGTTCTGTAAAATATTCATTCAAATTGGAAGCAACTTAAAATTTCGTAAGGATAATTACTTGCTAATTCGTTTTGGGACTTTGCCTGTCCAATGGATGAAATAAATGGACCTGAAAAGGCTGCCAGCAAGACATCTCTTCAACAGGTAGGCAATCATCTTCAATTAAAGTTTGACTATGTCCCAACATCTATGAAGCGTGGGAGTAAGCTGCTTTTCAGGATATGTTTTTAGCAAGAGTTCTGCAGTCTTCCAATTTGCGGTGTGAGTTTTTGTTCCTTGCAGTGTTGAGTTTTCAAAATGACCCCCATTCTTATGATAATTTCATACTGTTTTTCTCAAAGAAAGTCCGGAATGAGTTTCCATCGTTTGTGCTCCCATATCCCACAAGTGTATCGAAGAACTTGGCTTATAATTCTTCTTGCCCTAAGTGTTTTTAAGTCCATACATCGAATTCTGGCTTGCCATGAGGAAACTTCATATCAATGTTTTGCTTCTCAATTATGGAATCCTGATTTGAAAGTCCTTTTAAGCAAAAAATACAATAGGAGTATGAAGGACCCATTAGAGCAGTGAGCGTGAATAATCCAATAAATTCTCGTTAATCGTCTTTCCACCTAATTATTTTTATTAGAATTCTAAAATATTTTTGAGCTTTTTCCATTTGTCTACTAATTTTGTATCCCACTATATCTGGCTTTTTCACACCAACACCAGCCGTTTTATATCGCTCATCTCCGCCAAAGCGCGCACACTGTACGATGAAGAGTGTGTGAGAGAGAGTAACCGCGAGGCTGGGGGTAGCGTAGCCACTGAAACTTTATTTGTTCCTTCTTGCTATAATAATGATTCAATCTGATCTAGATTCAGCCGACAGACAACTACTGAACTATCTTGTCCTGCGTACATGAGAAGTGTAAATCGCATAATGCAGATTTATAGTCCCAAGAACATCGGCATCTCAGCTTGAATTGCCGTAGTCATCGGCATGGCACATCGGTTCAAATTTGAAATAACTTTAGAGGGTATATACAAAATTTATTTCAGCTTGAGACAGTTTGCTTAGATCCCCATTTTGGTGATAGCATCGGCAGCAGCCAGGCCCATTTCGTGTTCGCTGGACCCCTCTGGTTCCAGTAGCAGGATGTCGCGGCTGTTTTGAAGCAGTCTGGATACCTCCTTGAGGCGGCGCTGGAGCTCCTGCCGCGAGATCTGGCCACTCTGCATTCCCATCTGGGCCATAACCATTACCGGAGCGTGTAGCTCGTACATGATGAGTCCTGAAACACCGGGGTAGACTTTAAAAAAGGAAACATGGCTTACCCCTAACTCACCTCTAAGACGCGTTAGGCCTGGTTCCAGCAAGTCGATGATAGCCAGGAACTCTCGACAGTAGCGCTCCTTGCGGACTATGTCGTGAAGCGACATTTCGGGCAGCAGGTAGCCTTTAATGCGGCCGTAGATCTGGCAGAGAGAGTACTTGGCCGAAAGAAGAAGGTAATGGTTCGGGCGCAGAGTTTCACGATAGCTACTTAGAAACGATTAATAATAAATCCCGTGAATCTGATGGAAATACGCACCGTAAGAGAAAGTTCTCAAGTCCTGGTACGTCGTGAACGTCGATGGCCTCCAGATCGTTATTGATGCGATCCAGTTGATTCTCCAGGTCAAGGGCCGTCGTTCGATGATCGCAGCGATCGCAGCTGCCCAGATAGTAAGTTTGTTAGCCCCGGAGTTTCACCCACTCAACTCAACCCGCTTTACTCACGCCCAGTCGGCAGTCTGCTCCAGAGGCGTGACCGCCCGGACCGTGCCCTTCAGGCAGGATCGGCAGACAAGCGCGCTGCAGTCACTTCCAAGCTCCTGCGGATCGGCGCATCGCTGGCAACGGCACCAGAACAGCTTGCCCTCGTACATAAACGAGCGCCGCTTGAGGGTACCCTGCAGCGTGTACGCATAGCTGAGCGTCAAAGCCTCCTGCTCGCGCACGCGCCTCGATGTCCTCAACAGGATGGCGTAGGACCGGGGGTCGTCCGTGTGCGCAGTGTTTGGGCTGCAGTCGTGCGCGAGCAGGAAGGCGCTCGGATATAGCGTTCGCGCCTTGGCCCCCTTCTGCCCGATTTCGAAGCAGTTGACGTCGAGGATGCCGCAGATCTCGTGCACAGCCTGGGCCTCCTCCTCCGCTGCAAGATCATCTAGCTTCCATTCGTCACGAAGCCGCCGCACTACCTTCTGCTCGTAGTGTGACCAGAGCTTTTCGTTCTTGCGCCGCTCCTCCGTGTGCGACTCCATCCGGGTAATCATCGCGTACTGCTCTGGCGCATGCGTCCGCAGCAGCAGAATCCGCACGATCATCACCAGCTCGTATAGGTCCCTCACTCTTGGCGGACTAGTGCGATCGTTAAGAAGCTCGGCGGCCGCTGGCCGACGCTCTCCGTACAGAGCGCACTCCTCAGTAGTGTGACCAGTGCGCCGGCCTAGACCCGGACAGCTGGCCCCACACAGCGGCCACCCGCACCCAGGGCACCGGTACTGTTCCCGCCCGAGTCCGACCGGCTGGTAGCAGCCCAGGCACACAGCATCTCCACTCACGCAGGGCCCGATTGCCAGTGGCTCCTCCGTGATTAGCAGCTCGCCCGCCTCCAGCTGGCGGCTAGCCACCAGATAGCGGCCATATATCTCGGACTGTGCAATGTGGAAGGCGTCAGAGTTGGGCCCATCCTCAGACTCCTTCTCAGGCGTGTTCTGCTCTCTGTTATTGTCCCTGTCCGCTTTCTGGTGGCGCTGATGCCTAGCCTTGTTGCTTTTGTGGTGGATCTGCCGCAGAAAAAAAATGCTCATTAGTGGCGATGGAATTTGGAGCCATCCTCTGCTAATTGTATTCTAATTTGTCCCATGCACACCCTCATAAATCACTCGGTCCCATGCCGTCTGTCGTCTGGCCATCGACTGGTCGTTGGTTTTCGAAATCAAGCTTTTACGACTATTGGTGTTAACAGCTGGCAATTAAATAGCAATCAACCGTCTCCAATAGGTGTGCGATGTTCCCACTTTGCCTTATGCACACATCCATATGAATCAACAGATCAAGGTTTCAGCCTTTATCTTGGCTAGAGAAAAACTAGAGAAAAAAGTCCTGAGCTCATAATAGTTTCACTCAAGGGTGTACCGAGTATATTTCGCTCTCTTAATTATCGTTTCTCCTAAGATAATTTGCCACCAAATCGATACAGAAAAAAATTCTAAAGCTTTATTTACCTACCCCTATTACGCTACGCTTTTTTCCAAAAGTTATATGAATGTCATATATACATACCAATATATTGTACATACATATATTCGTCTCAACTATGATTTTTCCTGGTTTTATTTGAAGTCACTTCCGAACAAATTAACCTTAAGACTTGCAAACTGAACATATAGGCTTGTCGGGAATTATTGAACCCCTCCAGTTTTACGAGGGTTGCTATTTCAGTTTCAGGTCTAGGTCACATTTCGATCAAATAGTCATGTCATATACCGTGACATTGAGGCATTCTTGGACCTTAGTATGACTTCCGTCAATAAGATCCTACAGGATCACAGGCTGGTCGGAAGTTGCTGTAGAATTTTGAAGCCACCTAAAATATCCCATTAAGGAGTCATCTGCCTTGCAGACATTTCCTTACATGAAAAATTTACATTACATTTCCTTACATTCATCTTTTTGTTTCAGCAGCCTATACCTGGTATTGTACTAGGATCAAGATCCATTTGAGTTACATATTCAGTAATATTTGGGCTAACTGCACATATCCCCTCCCATTAAATTTTGATATTAATATGAAAATATATTTTAAATAAATATTTTCCTATTTATATGAGTATTTCCTACAAATTTAAAATATGTTTATAATATTTATGTTAAAGTGTTTTTTATTTTGACCACATTTATATTTAAATCAAAGTAAATTCTATTTAATTTCATCATATTTGTATTTAAAATATGGGTGTGTTTTTTTTTACTTTGCCGTTTTTCTTTCAGTGCATCTCATACTAATGTACTTAACGTGTACCTACTAATAACCTCCAGTCAGCAAAATTTGACGTTTTTTTCCTGCCATCAAAGTGACTTTTTCTGATAGACTTAGGGCTCCAACATTTTTTTAATGAATTATGAACTATAATTACCTTGATTTGAAGAACTTATCAAGTCAGAAAAACTAATGAACGCAGCTGCTCTGTAATTTGTTCAGCTTAAGCTTACCGTTTGGGAAATATAAAGCTTTCAAATGAAACATCGGTAATTTTTGGCGAACCTTTTTTAAAAATGTGGACTTTTTTAGTTTATTTGAATAGACACGCTAATTGGGTGTCGTTTAAGGTACCGTTTATAATTGATGGTTAATTGACTAAGCTGCAGCCTTTTGAACAACCTTCCCAAATTCACATCCCGTTCGGAACGTTGGCCATTCGAAATTAATAGTATTTTTAGTAAAAGAAATTCGATATTCCGATGTAGAAGTACCGAATTCTTCAAAGCTCGGTGTAGCATACGGATAGTTTCGTTCTGATGAAGTGAACTTTCCAGCTATGATAATCCGTAATTCCATCTGATCAGACATACACGTATTCTATCTTTGGACGTTGATATGCAAGGACTGCACCACTGTATATATAGATTCTAGTGAATCTAGTTGTGCTTGATCAAGTTCTGCACAAAAATCACACGAAGCATTTTCCAATCTATGAGGGTAACCTCACACTTGCATCTCAGTTGAGGGAGCGCAGAGCAAAAAGTAAAAAGAGCCGTATTTTAAAATCGGACGATCCGAAGAGATAAATAGAACCATCATTAAATATGGATGTTCTGTAGCTTTAATATAGATGTAGATGTAGATGACTTTTACTAGTAACCACAATACATTTTTGGAACCCCTAATCTATAAGATAAAAACAAAGTTCGATCTTGTTGCACGGAGCTCTCCTCCGATCCGATTATAATTCATGATCATTTTTCATATGCGTTTGTTTGTGCTTGGCTGAAAATCCATTTCCAAACTTTTGCCATATCAACTCAACGCCTCCATATCGGATTCGGATTCATTCATATCCGACTTATTTATATCTTCGCCTATACACGATGCGCCCCGTTATAAATAAAACAAAGAACAATATTGCGGACCATTGCGCAGTGGTGGGGCATAGCTGTGGCACGATTCTGATTTCCCTCCTCAAATTCATGCCATCACAACAAAGAAAGGCACACGCTCGAATACCACAGCCAATATTTCGAACAAGGTATATCGGTTGTTGAGAGTTCAATCTTGTGCTCATAGTTCTAGAGGTATAGAATTATACCGCATGCCATCAGTCTTATAATGAGATGACTACACCTAAATCGATCATTCCCTTGCCTTTGTCTTGGTAACATACTATGCGATCGGTATAATTTCAGTGATGAAAAAGTACAATGAGATCTTATTACTCTTCAATTTGGAATTAAGTGCGCTGCGATCAACTGGATTCGTTCTGCCTAGACACAGGCGTATAGTAAAGGTATTTTCTTGTATCATAGAGCTATCGTCATTCTTAAGAAGTCTCAGGAAAATCAGCCCCAAAAAATATTAGGCACGTAGTCTACTCCTGTACCACCAGTACTGGGTACGAAAATCGGCAGAAAAGCAATATAAAAATTAAAAACCCAAGAGAAAACAGAAAATCCAAAATAGATTTGTGTTATTTTCTGCATGGTGTCCGACGAAGAATTTGTATATACAATTTGTATGTACATGTGTATATGTCGTGATGACCTTTGATTACTTGTGTTCAACAAACTAGGTGGGCTGGGCAAGTCGCGAAGCAACAGTCGAGTTTTGCTTCCCGTGTACTTTATTTGCCGTGTCATTAAATGTCATGCCTGCACATACTCATGCATATGTATGTATAGTACATGCATATATAGATTTGTACACACGTGCGTGTATGTGCATATGTATATGCGAGTGTTTACATTTACTTGCAACACTCGTGTTTGCTGTTGTCTGTGCGGCAAATTAATTTTTAATTATACAGCCGCAATGGCATCCCCACGCCCATCCACTACCACCTGCGGTGTTTACTTTTTTCCTTCCCGGCATCGCTTTATTTGTGTTTAAATTTGATTTGGCTGTGTTTCACTCCTGCTCTTAATTGATTTTAATTGTTAATTTTTTTAGCTGCGAACACGGATAATTTAAATGCCGGGCCGTACTTCATAAATATGTTTAACAACTTGTCAATTAATTACTCCCGTGAGTCGCACAAAGCGAAGCACAGTATGCCAGCGAATTGTCAGACCGAAAACAGGAAGGCGGAGAACAAAACAAAAATTTAGTTCTGACTACGCGTTGTTCCAACCACAACGCCCGAATTGCAACTGTCGAGATGTCGTCGAGCGCTGGGAGACGGCGCTGTGTCAAGTTGTTGGCACCGATTCAACAGTCACAGTCCCAGGCATGCTCGCACAGCAGCATTCACCACTACACACTCGAAACACTGACAGAGACACTGGGCTAGAGACGCCCCCGCCGAAACATTTATACAAATTTATGATTTTCAGATCACTCTGCTCTCAAACATCTCAATGGCACAGCCAACAGCTGCAGGCAGTGGCTATAAGGGCGTAGCCCTTATGGCACCACCACCACTACCACCACGATTACGTCCATGTTTATGTCTGCATTCAGATTTACATATCTACGAGAAATAATCACTTTCTAGTAAGCTCGAAAAAGTTTACCATACAGCCTGACACGGATATCTTAGAGGATATCCGATTTACATAAATGTAAGTGGTACTCAAAGAGAATAGGGGTACCAATTTGTTCGAAATGATCGTAAACGATCATGATGTATCAAGGATTTTATAAAATGGCGCTTCCTACCCCATAAAGTATGTATTTATTTACAAACCAATCTCTCTATTACATACAAAAGTTTTGGTCCTTGTCCTCCGATATGTTGCTCATATCTGCGCGAGCGAGCGAAGCGAATGAGCCGGGGGTTGGCGAATCACCGCTGTTATTCGGTATTCGCTCCGTTCGTTAAAAAATTTATTCACGATGTGTCGCACACCCCAAACTATAAGCTTCCGACGAGGAAAACATTAACCAGCTCCTTGATTCCCAAAATTCGTGACGAGTACACTGGGACGATAATAGAAGAACTACGTGCGGCCACAGCGGTGTGCTTAACTACAGACGGTTGGACATCTATAACCAACGAAAGTTATCTGGCTGTCACAGTACATTTTATCGATGAGGAATCAACGATGCTGACCTCCTATACAATTGCTTGTCAGGCCTTTGAAGCGTCGCACACTGCTGCGAATCTGTGCAGCTTTTTGGAAAAAATTGTGAATGAATGGGATCTCAAAAACAAAGTCGCAGCAATAGCATCCGATAATGCACACAACATTGCTCTTGCTATTAGAACCGGCAATTGGAGTCATATACGGTGTTTTGCTCATACCCTAAATCTAATTGTCCAAAAAGCTCTAGATAAAATGAGCAGTGTGCGCAGAAAAGCTAAAGCTATAAGGGCTCGCGCACACTATAGCTGAAAGCGGAGCTGAAATCGGCGCTGAAATTGGAGCTGAAAGCTCACTTGATCTGAGAGCTTTTTCCAGGCAGAATCAGCTTGCAGGTGCGTACATTGTCGGCTGATCTGATTGCTGAAAGCTGAAAGCCATTGCCTCCCTTTGTCTCCTCAAGTGGCATCAAAAGTTATCATTATAATTATTATTATTATATTGTTAATTAATTACTTCACAGCACGTACAGTAGCCAGACGGAAGTTTTCTTCGTTTTTTTTTTATTCCGTGTATTTCAACCACATTTCCATTATGTATTGTATTCGTATTACTTTTATTTTACGAATTATTATTAAATTTCTCAATTATTCATTATGTTGTATAATAATAAACATTGTGATGTTTTTCTAGCGTTTACTGTACTTGGGGACATAGTATATTATATTTATTATTGACATATGAAAATGGTAAATAATACAACTTTTTTGCCCAATTTATCGCCTGCCAGAAATAAAACTATGATTCAAATATTTTTAATAATCCCGCTTATTCCCCAGCGCTGGGTTAACCGTAATTTCGCTTAACAATGTTTTGCAGCCCATTTTCGATCACTTATGAACCAATACACTTGAACAAAATCAGCAATCAGCTTGCTGAAAAAATAAACATGCTTGATCGATCAAACTAAGCTGAGCTGATTTCAGCGAGCTTTTTCAGCTTTCAGCTCAGCTCAGTCTGCAATGTGCGCACTTGCACCGGTGCAGTGTGTTTGTTTTTTCAGAGCTATCAGCTATCAGCTCCGATTTCAGCTACAGTGTGCGCGAGCCCTAAACGAAGCGAGTATCGTAAGTTTTGCTGTGTCAGATCCGAAAATATCGGGTTTTTTTTCGCTCACTCTCTATTTTATTCTTTGGTAGACAGAATGAGAAGCAATACAATAATTTTCTGATTTTTTTTCTTTGTATGTATTTGTGTGTGCGCGTACGTTTTCTTGCCTGTAGGGCAGGCGATAAATTGGGCAAAAAAGTTTTATTATTACCATTTTCATATGTCAATAATAAATATAATATACTATGTCCCCAAGTACAGTAAACGCTCGAAAGACATCACAATGTTTATTATTATACAAAATATTATACAAAATAAATAATATTAATTCTCAGTGGCTTTTAGCTTTCAGCAATCAGACCAGCCGACAATGTACGCACCTGCAAGCTGATTCTGCCTGAAAAAAGCTCTCAGATCAGCTGAGCTTTCAGCTCCGATTTCAGCGCCGATTTCAGCTCCGCTTTCAGCTATAGTGTGCGCGAGCCCTAAGCTCTGAAAAAACAAAAACACTGCTCCGAGCTGAACTGAAAAAGCTCGCTGAAATCAGCTCAGCTTTGTTTGATCGATCCAGCATGTTTGTTTGGTCAGAAAGCTGATTGCTGATATCAGTACTGAACGATAATGGACTGCGAAAAGTTGCTAAGTGAAATTGCGGCAAGCCCGGTCGTGTGGAACAAGCACCATCAAAATTATTCCAATCGTTTAATTTTGGAAAAAACCTGGCAGGCGATCGCAGATAAAATGGGGAAACCAGGTAAGTTTTATTATTGACTTTTTGTATGTGCATTTATCTGCATGTACATATATGTACATACATATGCATGCAAATGTCTTAATGAGGACTGAAAAAGATTAGCAAGAAGAAAAGAAAAATAGACAGTGGGGCAAAATGTATTTGAGCTATTTTTTATTTAAGTATTTAGATGATACATTTTTGTAAAGTCAAGTTTAGAATAATAGGGTGAAATAGTAGTGTGGTATGTTTTAGTTAGGAAATATGACAATAATGATTTTTTATAATTAAAATAATACGAGCCAGAATTTTTTGGTCATTTTATTCGGCAATGTTTTGCATTGAGAAAACTCGACTTTTCATAAAATACATGCGCAATTTTTTTGTGCTCTGTGCAGTATGGTGGAAATACTGGTCGACAAATATCTGAAACATTCCATATTTTTTTTATTTGCAGCGGAGCAGTGCAAAAAAAAATTTAAATATTTGAAAGACGAATATCGCAAGGCTCAGCGAAATGTGCCAAAACTCGCATCAGGAGCAGCAGCAGCGGAGTCTCACGTTTCGAAATTTAAATATTTCAATTTGATGCATTTTTTGAAGGATGATTTCGGTGGAGACGCCGGCGGAAATATACGAGGCATATATGACGAACTAATGGACGAAAAATTAATGACATTTAGTACTTTATTGTACGAGACTGAACCTGACAATATGACTCAAATTATGACGGTGCGAAGCGCAAAAGATGACTTCGAAAAGGCAGGACCGTCCAAACAACGACAAAAAGACATGGACAATGAACTTATTGAGATCGAACAAAAAAAACTGAAACTTTTGGAACAGAAAATAGAAAATAATAGCAATAACAAAGAATCTGACGATTTGCTATTTTTCAAAAGTTTGATACCGTTGATGCCGAGCTCGCTGTCAGCAAGCCAGAAACTGCGGATGAGGACTGACTTTCAAAATGTCGTCCTGAAATATTTGGACGAAGACTAATTGTATATATTTTAATAATTTATATTTTTTGTTAGTCGTTTCTTATGTACACCCATTAACCTTTCTCTTATATTATACATTATGCATACTCTTATTACACTCAATTACATACAGTGATACTCATTTTGAGTATCGGGTATAAAAAGGCGAAATGCTGTCCCCAAACCTCAAGCAAGAGGCCGCCCTAAGAAGTTAACGGACTCAGACGCTAGACTTATGATGTCGGAAGTGAGAAAAAATAAGTTGCTAACACCAAAGAATGCTTCTATGGCCATAAACAAAAATGTTACTGTTGGTACTGTTGGCGCAGGCCCGGAGAGAAACTTCAAAGACATCATGTCAGGCAAACTGTTAAACATGGCGGTGGAAATATTATGGTTTGGGGATGATTTACATGGTGGCACGTTGGTCCTCACCAAAAAAATAGATGGTATCATGCGAAAAGAGGACTACTTAAACATTTTGCAAGCCCATCTTCCCAATTTTCTGGAGAAATGTGCTTATCCCGAACCACAAATAACATTTCAACAAGATGGGGATCCGAAGCACACTGCGAAAATTGTTAGAGAATGGCTGGGAAATCAAAATTTTAAACTGATGGAGTGGCCAGCTCAAAGTCCTGACCTCAATCCGATTGAAAACTTATGGTCAATCGTGAAACGACGGCTCGGTCAGTACAAATCAGCCCCATCCAACCTAGGCGATCTCTGGAGCCGCGTAGAATTGGAAAGGAATCGTATTCCAAAAGCTATTATTGAGAATTTGGTAGAGAGTATGTCAAACTGTGTAAATAAAGTAATAGCTAATAAGGGTCTATGGACAAAATATTAATACTATGTTATTTTCTTTGATTTTTGTAAAAGTGCAAAACAGTACATGCGAGTTTTTTTGCTTTTTTCTTTTTCACTCTTTGAAAACTTCTCATTTCGTTTTGTTATTATTACCTATTTGCTAAGAATAAAGTGTATTGATATGGGAAAAAAGTTATTTTGCTTTGCTTTATTCGTTTGGCTATTATGGGCGGCGAAAGTCAGTGATTATGAGTATGTACTCACTTTTGCGCCCCACTGTACACGTACAGTGGTCGGTCCAAGGCGCCGAAGGTGCGAGAGGTCGAGGCAAAGCACCGCTTATGTGCTATCAGGATCGCCAGCGCGTTTAGAACTTTGTCCGACGACGCAGCACTGGTCATCGCTGGACTAGTTCCAATAGCAGAGCAAGTGAGAGAAAAGGCCGAGGTGTATAAGCTATCCCGCAGGGACCCTCCCACGAGAGTCAGCCATTCCACGAGGAATCACGCAGGCACGAGATTCCCACATCGTCTGCCATCTCCTGACGAATAAAGGACGCTGGACCCACAGGCTTATTCCATACATCAAGCTGTGGTTGGAGAGAAATGCTGAGCGGTCACGGATGCTTCAGATCGTACCTGAAGCGGTTTGGCCACGAAACGAAGGACTGGTGCCCATCTTGCGGTCGAGGTATCGTGGATGACGCCCATCACGTCTTCTTCGAGTGCCACCGCTTCGAGTATGAGAGCCATCAGCATCCGCGTTGGAGATATCGTGCCACTCATAGTATCAGATCCCAAGGCGTGGGATGCCACCATTAAGTTCGCCGCCATTATAGTGCGGGAGCTACGGAGAGCAGAGAGGTAAAGGAAAGTGTCGGAGGAGTAAGGAGGCCGTTCCCCACAGCTACGCCCCATTAACCGACCTACAAAACCACAGACTCAGACCCTCACAACTTTCTGTTAATTTTAATATAAGAATAAATTTAATCGAATACAAAAGAATTACTTCATATGTACAAACATACATATAACGAAAACAAAACGAGTGGGAACGTTGTGAGTTGCTGCGGACACCGCAACTCTACATTTATACCCGATACTTAGTCAGTATGGCTCTCCTCCGGCAGACGCCGCTAATATTAAACGACACGACAAAGAGTGCGTGCGAGAGAGACAGAAAATCAGTCTGAGCGTGACGTCGGGCGCTGCCTAGCCAGTGCAAATTGATTTGTTCCTTTTGGGTATAAAAATTATCCGATCTCATCCAGATTCAGCAATCTGATAGATATGGTCGTTATCTATGATTCTGAGTTTTTAGTTTTCTCGAATCTGCAATATTGTGGATGAAACAGATTTTCGTCCTTTGTGTGGGCGGAAGGGGGTGGGGCGAAATTTTGAGATATACGTTTTATAGTGAGATCTAACAGGAGTGCGGATACCAAATTTGGTTACTCTAGCCTTAATAGTCTCTGAGATTTGTGAATATCCTCAGATTTTCGTCCTTTGCGGGGTCGGAAGGGGTTGTGGCGAAATGTTGAAACAAACTTGTCTCGGTCCGATATGTTAGGAGTGTGGATACCAAATTTAGTTGCTCTAGCTTTTGTAGTCTCTGAGATCTAGGCGCTAATGTTTTACTCTAAGCAAAGCCACCTATGCTACGTGGGTGTTAGAGAGAGACAGGGCGAGAAAAAATGAAATTGTTTTCTTGATGCTGGCTATAATAATAGTACGATCCAATTCAGATTCTGCAGTCTAAAAGATATGGTCATTCTCTACGATTCTGCGTTTTTGGTTTTCTTATATCTTTAAAAATGTGGATGCCACAGATTTTCGTCTTTTGTGGGGGCGGAAGTGGGCGGGGCGAAGTTTTGAAATATTTTTGTAGCAGTGACATATCACAGAAGTCTGGATCCAAAACATCGTTGCTCTAGCTCTTATAGTCTTTGAGCACTAGGCGCTGAAGGGGACGGACAGACGGACGGACGGACAGACGGACAGACAGATAGACAGACAGGGCTCAATCGACTCGGCTATTGATGCTGATCAAGAATATATATACTTTATGGGGTCGGAAACGATTCCTTCTGGACGTTACACACATCCACTTTTACCACAAATCTAATATACCCCAATACTCATTTTGAGTATCGGGTATAACAATGCAAATAAATAAAGCTTCCTTTACTTACATCAATGTAACAAAAAGTCTTTCGTTGAGTCCAATTGGTTCTCGAAAGAATGCCTAATGCTTTTGAATTAGCGTTTTAATTTTATTCAAAATGTAATCGTCGGTCTCCACCTGAATTCTTGCGTATTCGGCAAACTTTATTGGGAACCTTCGAAGCTGCTCATACACCCAAATCTCTCTGGGTATTTTCCTTATATCATTTAATAGTTTCTTTATGTGCAAATTTTCGCAACAATTTACACACGCGCTACGGCAACATATCGGTAACGCTTAAAAAGAGATACAGAGAGAGACTACGGCTTTCAGCAATCAGATCAGCCGACAATGTGGGCACCTGCCAGCTGATTCTGCCTGAAAAAAGCTCTCAGATCAGCTCGGCTTTCAGCTCCGATTTCATCTACAGTGTGCGCAGCTAAAACTGAAAAAAAAGTATTTCAGATACAGCCAGAAAAGGACCTGAGCCTGAGCAAGGACCGTAACTTTTATATGTTGTAAACTAAAAATTGCAATATAAAAATTATTTCCCAATTTTAATTGAAAATAATACTCTCATAAATAAAGTTTGCAAGCTAAAGCATTGGGGACTTTTTTCCACAGGTATATTATTTAACTTCAATGTTTCGTTTGCGACGAACGCCCTCCTAATTCTGAAATTTTTGTTTATTTTTTATTAAGGCTTACCTCCAGCCCCCTATTAACGTTCCTAGGAGATGGAACTCGACCTTCCTTGCCCTTATTCTGTTTAAGAACTTCTGTGAGAATCACGTTAATCACTTGCTAAAATTGACTGAAGAAGATGGGGCTGAAGCTAATGAACTGGTCGAAGCACTAAAAGCGATATATTTTGCCACACAAAGCTTAAGATGGAACAGCTATATTTTCTGCGATTTTTACAAGATGTGGCTAGACCTCACGTTGACAGTGCAAGCCATGAATTGGTTACTTCAGCCATCTACTTGGATCACAGGATGCAAATGTTTTTGACTCCAATGATTGAGCTGTCGTCTACAAGCCAGTTTTCTACCGCGTCGCAGAGCACTTGCTCGTTACTAGTTGAGTTCCTTAATTCCATTGCTGTTGCTTTAGGTCATAAGGAATCAGACGAAGACGAGAAAAATTAAGTTCAGCTGGCAATAAATGAGATCAACAGTTCCGATCCGAAGCCAATTTAAATCAATCGAAAAATTATGAATTATTGGGAGAAGAACAAATTCATATATCCCCGCTTGTATCAATTGGCCACCTGTGCCATTGTGTTTCTGCAACACAAGTGTTCGGGCGAAGCCCGAGTGTAAATTTTGTACCATCGTTCTATTGCCTATCAATTCACTTTCCTTTCCATTTTGGTCATTATACTAAACTAACGTAACGTAAGCGTAGCTTTATCTATGCTCGCTCAGCAACATGCTCTCATTTAATCATCTAGTCTTTATCTATGCGCGCTCTTGTTATCTTTTCTTTCCTCTAGCAGTTACCGCTTGATATAGTTGGAGAACAGACCATTTTTGTCCCCAATCTATTACTTTGGCTCGAGATCGGCTCGCTTGCCTCATCCAATTGTATCACTCTAATACTATTGAAAAAGGCTCTGGCATCTTCGGCCACCCTCAACACACAAAATACCTATAATAAAATTTATAACGTTTTCGGAAATTATTAATTCGTGAAATTATTGAACAATCATAGTCAGCGAAAAAGCTCGTTGTCTCAACAACAAGTCTGCGTTGAAAGGGAATTTTCGGCACTGAAACTTATCTTGTGCGACTTGCGATGCTATTTATTAGAATATTCAAATAAACAAATTATGCTTTTTAAACTTAACAAATTATAAATAAATGTTGAACTAGATTTCCACTGCATACGACACATACTATACACCTGCCCCTCACTCTCCCCACAAAGGTCCTTTCATTTAATAACAACGACCCCATGCAACTTATCTCAAACGCCACCAACTCAAATTCCAAAACTATCCTCAAATTCCTAGAAACCGAAAATATCCGTGGCAAAATATAACCGAGCATACTGTAAATAAATACTCATCCCAACATCTTTGTATAGATGTACATATAAAATCTGATCCAATTACCCTAGAGCCTAAGGCCTCAGTAGCAATAGCTCCAACTTTTGTTAATATTTAGTTTTAACTAGCTTTTAGCATTATTTAATAATAATAATAATAGAAAACTACATACGGTACGACAACACCCCTTTTACAAGATAAGAAGGATATTTGTAAGCCTATGGCCACCTGTAAGCTTATCATAAAGGAGCAATACAATCAACTGACAGACGATAAGTGGCGAGTAGGGTTACGTTGTCGCATAACTCGGCTAACATGCACGACCATAGATAAAAAGCGCACCTCTGAGCTCTGCAAACTAGGCAGGGAAAGGTGCAGCGCAGTCATACGTTCCCTCACAGGACACTGGCTAGTAGGCACCCACGCTAACAGGCTGGGTGCCCCACATAATGATTTCTGCCGCAGCTGCAGAGACGAGGACGAGGAGGAGACATTGGAACACCTGTTCTGCTCCTGTCCAGCTCTCAGCAGAATAAGGGCTACAACACTTAGGCTCTGCCTTTCTAAACGACGTTGTCTACGTTGTGTCCCAGGAAGATCGCAAACTTTATAAGAGCATCTGGCTGGGGCAACTGCTGACATGAAGTCTCAGTTGCAGGAAGGGAATGATCCCAAGCGGCATAACATTGGGGCGAAACCGGCCTAAGTGTGCCGAGCCCCGAGCGAGCCTCGCAGCCGCCTCTACCTATCCTAGCCTAACCTATATTTCCCCTGGACCGGGGATCACACACCTGCCCCATGATTTTAATTTGCAAAAGAAGTGGGTGACGGGAAACAAATTTCAAATAAATCTATGACTAGTTTAGATTTAAGCCAGGGAGGCATTTGTTGTTTATTTTAGATTTGGATTTTTGATTTGCCACTGAAGGCCTTTTGATTTTATTAAGTTTCTTAATATAAATCCAAATTATAATTATCATATCGAAACATCAATAAGAGCGTAGTTGCACATATATTTAATTATATTTAATCGCCGGGGCTGAGTGTGTCGGATGAAATTTAGGGTTAGGGAAATGGCCCTTGTCTGGACGCACGCGAAAAGCCGATGAAAACGTTCTTCCGTCTGAGGAAGAATGCCCCGCGATAGAAGCGAAGCTCAAATATTACAAAGATTTATAAAGTGGATGGGGATGAATGATCTGCATTGATTTAGTTGCTACTGTTGGTATTGTTTTTGTTGTTGGTTTGGACACGCTTCGAATGCGAACGGAGTACGCGGCTGTTCCCGTCTGCACTGCGCTCGCGTACAGTCTGACGCTCGGCCGAGGGGCTCCAGTCAAGGGCATGATGTACAACTGCACGAACAGTCAGCAGAAGGGGCTTACTGGGAGGACTATCGCAATCAGACTGTGAGACATCCGCACCCACATCTCCAACCATGGGCGAAAGCGAGAATCGAGGCGTCAGCAGATGGGGCTCACTGGAAGGACTATCGCAATCAGGCTGCGAGACATCCACACCCACATCACCAGCCATGGGCGCAAGCGAGAATCGAGGCGTCAGCACAGACGGCAGCATGTCGGCAGTAGATTGGTGGAGCTCCACGGGGTGCGATGAATTAACCTCTAGCTCGCCCTCCTGCAAGAAAACACGTCTAAAGCAACTTCACATATGGATCAAAGTACACTCAAAATACATTGCGGGCACTTTCGAATTGCTGGTTTTCCTGGTTTGCCTCGATTTGCTCCATGGTGGACATTTCCACGTCCTGCGCAAGCTTCTTAAGCTCTGAAGTTTGCAATCCTTCCTCATAGACACCAGCGTCTGCGGGTAAAAGATAGATATCTTAGAAGAGTGTAAACCAGATTGTGTGCACTGTACCTTTGAGTATTTTAACCATTTCGCGGTAGGATTGGCTGCGCAATTTCATTTTCTTTTTATCTAGAAAAATCACAAAACACAATAGAGACACCGATAAATACAAAAGCCAGCTCGTTTGTCATAACGGCAGTTCGTGTGCTGCCTATCGTAGCTGCTATTTATTGTTACCATAACTAAGTGTGACCGTAGGCATTGGGAATCAGCTGGAACATTCTGTTTTAGTTAGAGCGCGAATGGGTGAAACGGCCAATCTAGCTTACGTTAGGTTAGCTAGTGGCGGCTGTCAGACTCTCTAGTAGCCGGAACTCTTAGGCCAACACACTTAGGCCGGTTTCGGCCCGTTGTGGCATGATGCAATTATACAACGTGGTCTCGTCGGCAAAAGTTAGTCCCTTAACGTATGCTAGCAATAAGTGCGAGTGAAGGGCACATAGTATAGTGAGTGTGAGTGAGACGGTATATGTTGATGTTGATTAACCCTTAACAGGCCCGTGGGTTTTAAAATTTTAAAATAAAATGATTTTACTGATATATTAATATTTAAATTTTATGCAGCCATTAATAATTTTTCTTCAACATTTTTAGTTATATTAAAATGTTCTTTTACATAATATATAAAGATTACTTCTAATTCTGTGGTATTTTTTTTATATGCTTTTTATAATTTTGTGGTTGTCGGGACATAAGGGCTAAGAATATATCAAAATATTCGTCCGTAAACAACCTTCATCATCAACAAGCAAGCATGCACTGACGATAAGGGACAACACGAACGAACTTCGGCTCCCGACGAGACCACCTTGTATAATTGCATCATGCGTTGTGGGATCTTCTTGGGATCTTCGCTCTTCCCTTTATCGGGGGACGCGATGTCAGCAACTATCCCATACGGATGCTTTTATGAAGTTTTCAATCTGTCTGGCACCTCTTCTGGACATTGAGTGAGACCAAATGTAGCCTTTTTCTGCTTAGAGGTGGACTACGTTTGCATGGGTACCTATTGGCCAATGCCCAATACGTGTGCTATGACTGCGCTGCAATTATTTGGAGAAGGGGGATCGTTGTGCCAGAT
Source organism: Drosophila miranda (assembly GCF_003369915.1). Classification (NCBI taxonomy): domain Eukaryota; kingdom Metazoa; phylum Arthropoda; class Insecta; order Diptera; family Drosophilidae; genus Drosophila; species Drosophila miranda. The sequence goes on from NC_046673.1 coordinate 6,252,346, forward strand.
CTGGCCAGATCTGGCCAGCTCGTCTGCTATACAGTTGCCTTCACTGTTTTTGTGTCCCGGAGCCCATATTAGCATAATTACAAATTTCTGAGCAATTTCGTGATGATATTTGCGGCAGATTCCCACGGTGGCCGAGTTCGATGAAATCACACGTAATGATTTGATCGCAGCTTAGCTGCCTAACGGTAACTGCCTGAAGGCAGTTTCCCTGGTTGATATGACATCCGCCTGGAAGACGCATTTTTATTCCTCCTCCGACCTTTTTGTACATCTTGGATCCATTTGTGAATATGTTTATGGCCCCATCTGGGCCTGAAGGTTTCTCGAGACAGTTGTCTCTGTGGGGGATGGTTTTTTCAAAGGGGGTATCTGCGTACTCCTTTGGAACGCCGTAGTCCGTTTCTGTGGGTCAATATTGCTGTTGTTTCATGAGTGATGAGTGACCTATGTGCTATGGTGGCCATTGGTCGGAGTCTTTTAGACAAATTGCTGCCATTTCTGCCTGCTTAGAATGCCATTTAGCGAATAATTTGAGGTGGTGCGGAGAGCTTCACTGATGAAGAGCGCGCGCAGATGTTTGGTGGCCACCACGCTGGGACTCCGTAGAGCAGTATTGGTCTATCTATCGATAGAGATACCCATTGGATTATGCTTGGGCCCATGCCTTATTTTAAGCCAAAGGCTATTTCGCATGTGTAGATGGCTGTCGTGGCTTTCTTCACTCTTTCTTTCCAATTAAGCTTCTGTCAATTGCCAACCCTAAGTAACTGGCACTGTCGCTAAAGTAGAGCCTCAATTTAGTGTTGGGTGATGAGGGGTGGAGTCTTGAACATATTTTATAATAGCACTTGTTCTGTTTTCGTGTGATTAGCTTCCAGTCGTGCGAGCCTTGCAGTCATTACGTCGTATAGCATTTGATGGTACTTCCCCGAAAAGATAATGACAACGTCGTTCGCGTACGCCACTTCTTTACACGGTGCCACTTCTTTCTTACTTCAACTTGTAGCCGTTCTTCGCTACTCCACAGACCTTGTCTGGCGCCTGCGGCATTTCATCTTGCTAAATTAGTAACTTCTTAACGAAATATAATACTTTCATTAAACAAACTTTATTAGATAGAAAAAAGTGCCAAATGTAGTTTGCATTAGTACAAAGTGCTACGACGTCTGGAAGCTTAACAATTAAGTGTCAAAGTTTAATTTTGTTCGGGTGCATATTTTCCTGTTAAAAAAAAAAATATTGTTATATTTTTGGATTAATAAACCAAATCAATAACCAAAGCAGACTGAGCCATCTGTTTCCACCAAAACGAAAAAAGGAGTTGCCCAATTATTTCCTATCCAAATTGGAGATTGTGTTAAGAATAAATTATATATATATAAATAAAGCACAAGTTAATTTTCCCTGATTTAGGTGTCAAGTTTACACTAATGCATCAAAAAGTCAGGTTTCCTTTTGAAAATAAGATTTGTTTTGTTGTATCAAAAGTAATTATGAAAAGTAAGAAATCTTGCGGGTTGTGAAAATGGGGGCCCCAATTTATGTGTATTCAAAAGTAATGCGGACAACTTTTGTGAACATGAAAAACGGAGCCTGGCTTGTTATATAACTTTTTCTAATTTTTTATTTCTGTAAAATAATCATGCACATTGGAAGTAACATCTAATAATCTTAATGTTTCCAGAGAACAATTATTTGCCGATTCATGAAAAACTGTCCGATTATCTGGGAAATTCTCTATTGGAAACATGAGTTGATTTTATGGTCGGCTCCGCTCGCGTCCCAGCCGACTATTTGGCGCAGCGGATGCTGATTTACAGTGGTGGCGATTTCTCTGCAGAGGTCTCAGAGACATCTTTTGAGCTCTCCACCACAGTAGTGTCGTCATCTGTGTCGTCAGAGATGTCACCACGACACATTGCTCCGAAGTCCCGCAGCAATGACGAGCTCGTGGTCGGGTGCTTCGATCTCCGAGGCAACGCCCAGCTCGACTGGGTTGGGCAGGACGGGCCTAGGCCGGTTCGTCCGACTTACAGATATTTATGGTCACTAAGCTGAAGCCGAAGTTGAGCTCCCTTTAGATGCTTCAATCGGGGATAGCGACTCCATATTGTCCCCCGCAACTTTACCAGAGGGTAGGGCAGCCGCAGGATTGCATAGCCACTCTACCAACGTGTCGGTTTTGAGGGTTTGTTTCAGCGCCTTTCCCCGTGCAGGCTTTCCTCTGCTATGGAGGGAGTTAGGTCCTTGGCCCGCTGGCTTTCCCTGTTCGGGATTGCTCCCCGTTGGCAATTGGGGGGTGACAGACTCATTTGTGTTTTGTTTTGTTTGGTTTTTAAACTATTCCACTGTGAGCCCACAATTTGCTAAGAGGGGCTGGATCCGTCCGAGTAGAGATCCACGTTGCCCGAATAGGTCATCCTTATAACATGCCCTACAGGCCCCCAGCCAAGCTGACTCCCGGCACGGATCGAGTGACACCTTAGTCCGGCCCGGTGTGGGGTGAAAGTTGGGCTGGGATATGGCTAGTTAGAGTGTAGGAATGGGTAAGTCAATTGCTCTGGTAATGGTGTCAATTGAATGGTAATGCATCTTTGTTTTTTAATTTGTATACCCGATACTCAAAAAGAGTATAGATCTGTGGGGAAAGTCCAGAATGAAATGTTTCCGACCCCATAAAGTATATATGTATATTCTTGATCAGCATAAAAAGCGGAGTCGTTAGAGCCATGTGTTTTTGTCCGTGTGTCCGTCCCTATGAGCGCCTAGTTCTCAGAGACTACAAGATCTAGAGCAACCAAATTTGGTATCCACACTCCTGTGATATCGCACCTGCACAAGTGTATTACAAAATTTTGCAAAGGCCATTGGCTACACATCCATTAGGTGTCACTATTAGGAATGAGCGGGCAAACAAGTGTTTTTTTTTAGCGTATGTATTGCGAATTACAACTCAGCTCAGCACCATCAATATTTAGTCCTTGTACCCTGATTCATTATAGATCTAAAGAATAGAAGTCGCATCAATAGTTTATTTCATGATAATATTTTCAAGCTGAAATGCACGTAGGCCCCACTGTCAGTCGAGGCGGAGTCGCCTTCTCTTAGCTTTTAAGACCCACACTCCGACTCCCGAGTTCAACAAATCTGTCTCGTCGTTATTGATTTCGAACTTCAACTTTTGAAGTTATTTGGTTTTTTTTTTCCCTTCCTAACTCTTGCTCTATCTTCCTCTCTTTCACTGGTCTTGGCAATTTTCTGCTGAAGAATGTTAGGATACAAATCGAAGTGCTCAGACAACTCAATAATTTCGGGCAGAGGCCCGGTGTGAACGAAACGAAAAAAAGCTGCTGGGATAGTGTCGCCGACAAGCAGAACTCGGACAATATTAGTAATTAACAGACATTTTCATCAGAAGTTTCCTTCGTGACGCCAAAGGTCGCCTGACAGCTGGTGCGGGGCTAAGAGAAGCTGTCAAAAAGATTGCTGCGCACTGTTTATCTCAAAAACAACTTTAATGCAGCTTCACTTAAATTAGAGTAAGGCTTTAAGCTATCATACTTTTCATTTTCCTTTGTCTTTGGGGTCTTTGTCAGTAGCGGGTATAAGGTGGAGGAGTGGAGCAAGGCCCCCTAGATAAGCTGTCCCAAGAGTCCCAAGTCCAAAGCTTGGCAAAAGCACTATTATGTACTATGACTGCATTGCATTTTTATAACCATCAAAAATGTGCCCTCATGCAGATACGAGTACATGGCTACACATATGTAGATAGATCTACAATCACATGTCCACAAATATATTGGGTGGCGCTACACATATGTGTACTCATGCCAGGCACATGCACATAGCCCATATTATTACCAGGGACAAAAATTAAACAAAAACCCAGAAGGGGAAGCCCAAAACTGGAGATGTGCTTAGCTCAAATACCCTGTCTGGTACGGCTCCATGGGAATGACATGCATGCATCGATTTGTGCTGAGCCCATCTAATCATACTCGTTCAAAGTAAATCAATGTTGGATTCGAGCAATGTTGGTAAGGAACAGCGACGTTTTTTAAATACATATCCGACTTAATGACAATAATATCGTATTTCTTGCATGGCCTCGTATAATGGAGTAATGCTAAAACATCGCTGGATGTCCTTGATCTTTCGGCAAAGTAGAGTATTTTTTCTGAGAGAGGCATTACTGATTTGTCCAAAATAAGTAGTGCGAACTCAGAGCTAGCTGCCCATTGTATAGGTTTTTTTCATTGGGTTTCTCTTTAAGAGAATATTATTAGAATATTCATTAGATTATTCACACTGAAAGAATATGTTATATAATATACAAAAATGCAAGTCTTTTGAATACGGCCCATGTTTAATCCGATAAGTAAGTAAAAATCTGCTCCAGATACTCCGTAAAGAGGTGCACCACACGTCATCGTATTATTCATTGGACTATAATATTTTTTGATCGTGTTAATTAGATGAATGTAAAGATCTCTTCTTGTTCCTGCTGCTGCTGTAAAATATACTGATCCTCTACAAGTTTTACCAAATCACCGTAATACTCATTTGCCTATTTGTTTTGCCCGTCAAAGTCTTGAATGGAGATATCTTGGCACTTCTCGGAGAAGTGAAGTTTATAAACGACTGTATCCTGCCAACATGTTTGTACCAGGCTTTCGGATCTTCTGCGCCAAACTTGTTTAACATGGCTGTGACGACCCTTTTCATTCGTTGACACATACTTAAACGTGGTAATTCTCTTTCTTACTCAACTCCATCGGTCCAATATGGTCAATATGATACGTTTGCAAAGGCCCATTCGATTTTTCAATTACATTCAAATACCCTTCTTTCTTCCAAAAGTTCGCGTCGCTCAAAATGCAAACCACACAAGACCTAAAAATCCTATCCACTTTCCCCATAAACTGTGCATTGTATTCATCCTAGATTGTATAACAATCAACTCTTCAACTGGATCCTTGCACAAAATGTCATGCTTCAAATAAAAGTCAGTGTGTAAAAGAGAGGAAATGAGTAAGCGCGCGGAAGGAGTTGCGTAGCCACTGCGATTTGATTGGTTCATTCTGGCTTTATCTGGATCTAATCCAGATCCAACAGTCTGGTAGAAATGGTCATTTTCTACTCTATATGTTTGATTTTCTCGTATTTTTTAAATTTTGGATGTCACAGATTTTCTTCTTTTGTGCGGTATTTTTGAAATACACTTATAACAGTGCGGTATCACAGGAGTCTGGATACAAAATTTAATTGTTCTAGCTCTATGGACGGACAGACAGACGTAGCTATATCGACTCGGCAAATGATGCTGATCAATATATATGTTTTGTGGGGTCATTCTGGGTGTTAAACACATCCACTTTCACCACAAATCTAATATACCACTGTACTCTCTTTAAGGATCGGGTATAAAAATGCTCTGTTGGTTTTGTAGCTCATATAAAAACTCGAAAAGTCCTGCACCAATTGAGCTGACATTGTGTTATGTAAAATTAATTCACAGGATGGTTATAGGCTACATGTATACATATTTGGAAACAGGACCGCAGAAAATCGCAATTTTAGTATTCCAAATTCAAGTTCATGAAAAAGAAAATATTCGACGCGTAAGAAGAAAGGCATCAAGGGATAACTTGTATCGAGCAGTGTTCAATACGATTGCCCGGTTGAATGCTCTTCGCATCCAGGTTTCAGCAACAGAGAAGAATCGAGAAGACGGCTTTCGAATATGACTGAGGAAGAACGGGCATCCGTACGAGTGAAAATTTCGGTTAAAAGCATCCAGACTATTGCGTGTTTCCGTGTCGGTAAACCAAAAAATATTGTATACACACAATTATTGTCTTATTGAAACTTATTTGAAAGGTTTTCTTTCCTCGAATATCTTTCTTATACGTATTTTCGTCAGTGCCCCAGAGCGGAAATGGCAAGAATGCCACGATTAGTAGTGAAAAAGGGTAGAAAAGAGGAACAACATCAGAGATTAGGAGGGAGAATGCTCTACTCGGTGCTGAATACCAAAATTCATGTTTATTTAAATAAAATTTGTTGTTTGTTCGCAGCTACAAAAGAAGACTGAAGCCAGCTTCCCGCATCTACTGCATCTACGCGTTAAAAGTGTTAAGCCGATAATATGAAACAGAAAGCAGTGTTCAGGGGTATTTTTACACTTATGCCCTGATATGGGGGCCAGGAAGAACCGAAAAAAAAGCATTGAGGGAGTTGAACTTGTGACTTCAAAAAATCACTAATTGGGCAATCTAGACTCGAGTGAAGGGCCTGTAGCCAAACTACTTGAGCACGGCTCATGTCACACAGAAAAAAAATTCGGCGACCCTTTCGAGGGCTTGTCTAGACCGAGTACAAAATAAGTAGAGTCAGAGGGCGGGATTTGAAGACAAAATGCCTATAATTCAAGGATCTAAGTTTACAATTTCACAAATCGCAGAATAACTCCATTCTCTAATAGTTGTTGTAGACAAACTCGCTGAGAAGGGAGTTAGCAGGGCCGTCGCCTCCCGAACCGCCTCCGCCGCCGGCTCCAGTGGATCCTTCTTGCATGTTGCGTAACATGCGGTGGCGGAAGTGCATGGAGCGCAAACGCTGCATACGCCGCTTCAGATTGCAGTACACGGGACAGCAGTCGGGAAAGGGCTTGTACATGAGCTCCTCCTCGTCGCCCTGCTCACATTCGTCGGGCAGAATGTCCAGGCAGCTGGAGGAAACGTTGGGCATGGGATAAGGTATTAGTTCAGATTCGTTTGGCTTAGAATGGTTAAAAGAATGGCTTGGAAGTGCTCATGCAGGATGGTGGGATGCACATGCAGATCTAGGTACGAGTATATATGTATGTATATAATTAAATTGGTCAACTACTCATTCGGTCTAGACACTTTTTCCACTACGAAAATAGACCTGGAACGGGGTATTATGTGGTTGTTCTCGCAAAATAGATTGGAGCACAGGCTGAGCAAGACCAGGCGGCGTGGTAGGAACTTTGACTGCTCCCACATGCAGCGGCGGAAGGTTCCTGTACAACAACAAACAAACACAGTCAGTTTGAGTCGGAGCCCGGACAGAGCAGCCGGACACCCGTAATTGAGCACTCACGCAGCACGCTGTTGTCGTTCTCCCCGGAGTCCTCCTGGGCGTTGTAGTTACGCTGCATCTGGTAGTGCTTCATGTGGAACTGGCCAAAGCCCAGGCAGCCAACGAGGGCCAGGCTCAGCAGGACCCAGATCTTCTCCAAATTGTACATCTCTGTGATTCGGCGGGCGTGTATAAACTACGCGCTAAGCTCACACCACACAGACCCTTAGAGAAAAAAGCGGAGCAGAACAGAACAGAACAGAACAGAGTACATCAGTAAAGCGAGCAGAGCGTGGCACAGCTATTATTTAGTCGGCATTATGTATACGCAACGTCGGACAGTCTTTTCTCTGTGCTCGTTGTGTGTGTGCAGGTTCATTTTTTTAAATTGTCGTTTGTGCCACGGCTCTTGATTAAATCAAGAAAAACATTGCAACGCAAATTTTTGCGTTTTACCCATGCCCATGTCCCATGCTCCAGCCCGGCAAGCTGATGCCCGTGATTAATGCCCCCAATCCAATCCAGGTCCAACTGCGATTTGATGCCTTGTCATATCGCATGAGAAACAAACCCCAGAGATTGGACTAAAACAGTTTGTCATAATAATCGTTTATTTCCCAACAAGCGCAATAATGTCAAGTGCAAGTTGAGTGAACCATTAGAATGGATTCACTAAAGGAAACAGGGATCCATCCATTTCAATGGGGAAGGTCTAAACAGATCTGATGGTATTTAATTGATGTTCACGGTATGTATACCTATACGTATACACCTATTCAAGAGTTACCTTTAACCTTGAATGTGATTTCTTAAATGAGACCTTCACATAAAGCCGTATCGACATCGCTTGACCTTGACCCTAGGAATTTTAATGGATAGTGCCAAGAGGGTTTTAACATTTTTGGTTTTTAGGATTAACTTTATTCCCTTAGCTAGTTCTGAACCTTAAATCTTTATACAATGTACATCGTCACATATTTGTATCAGATACTAAGTCGAAGGTCTTTTTTCGGTTTCGCTATACACCAAATTAGGAAATTGATTAGATTTTAAGATCAAACAACTAAATATGTCAACTGGTCGTATGGTCAAATTTCCAAAATTCGCGCTGACTTAGTATAGTGCAAGCAATTGGTAGCCCATTACTACCTCTTCCCTTTATTACAAAGCGTACAGGCGCACATTAGACTAGTGCAGATAGCGCATGTATCTCTCCACTCGAGAGATATACCGACGGGTTGTACTTTGGAAGAGAGAGAAGGAGAGCTGGATTATATCTCATTAGTCCCCATCCGCAAGTTACGTGTAGCTAAAACCTATTTTCCGGAACTTAGTTGTGGCACCAGCAACTTTACCGGATTTGTTGTTTGCCAACACCAGTTTAAATACAAAACTCAAATTATGGATGGACTAAAGTATATTGATTACAGACTATAACTATAATCTGCTAATTCGGTAATTCACTTTCGTTTCTGGAGCAAGAGATGCCTCATTTAAAGATCAAAGATTCGTGAGTAAAAATCAATTCATTTCTTTACTGGTAGATGCTTCTGCTGTCGCTACGGGTGCATCTGTTGTTCCATCTGATGTATCGGCCTTTGTACGATTATCTTCTTCTGTATGGATATGTGCATCTGTCAGTTTTTCTTCTGGTGTATTCATAGGTGCATCTGATGAATCATCTGATATTACATCTGTTGGGTCATCTGATGGGTCATCTGATGGGACATCTGATGATTCATCTGTTGCTGCATCCGTAAGTGCATCTGATGTTGTATATTCTGTTGAGTCTATTCGTGAGACTGTTGATGCATCTGATGGTTCATCTATTGCTGCATCCGTAAGTGCATCTGATGTTGTATATTCTGTTGAGTCTATTCTTGAGACGGTGGATGTATCTGATGGTTCATCTGTTGCTGTATATTCTGTTGAGTCTATTCGTGAGACTGTTGATACATCTGATGGGTCATCTGTTGCTGCATCCGTAAGTGCATCTGATGTTGTATATTCTGTTGAGTCTATTCGTGAGACGGTGGATGTATCTAATGGTTCATCTGTTGCTGCATCCGTAAGTGCATCTGATGTTGTATATTCTGTTGAGTCTATTCGTGAGACTGTTGATGCATCTGATGGTTCATCTGTTGCTGCATCCGTAAGTGCATCTGATGTTGTATATTCTGTTGAGTCTATTCGTGAGACGGTTGATGTATCTGATGGCTCATCTGTTGCTGTATCTGATGGTTCATCTGTTGCTGTATATGATGGTGCATCCGTAAGTGCATCTGATGTTGTATATTCTGTTGAGTCTATTCGTGAGACTGTTGATGCATCTGATGGTTCATCTGTTGCTGCATCCGTAAGTGCATCTGATGTTGTATATTCTGTTGAGTCTATTCGTGAGACGGTTGATGTATCTGATGGTTCATCTGTTGCTGTATCTGATGGTTCATCTGTTGCTGCATCCGTAAGTGCATCTGATGTTGTATATTCTGTTGAGTCTATTCGTGAGACTGTTGATGCATCTGATGGTTCATCTATTGCTGCATCCGTAAGTGCATCTGATGTTGTATATTCTGTTGAGTCTATTCTTGAGACGGTGGATGTATCTGATGGTTCATCTGTTGCTGTATCTGATGGTTCATCTGTTGCTGTATATTCTGTTGAGTCTATTCGTGAGACTGTTGATACATCTGATGGTTCATCTGTTGCTGCATCCGTAAGTGCATCTGATGTTGTATATTCTGTTGAGTCTATTCGTGAAACGGTGGATGTATCTAATGGTTCATCTGTTGCTGCATCCGTAAGTGCATCTGATGTTGTATATTCTGTTGAGTCTATTCGTGAGACTGTTGATGCATCTGATGGTTCATCTGTTGCTGCATCCATAAGTGCATCTGATGTTGTATATTCTGTTGAGTCTATTCGTGAGACGGTTGATGTATCTGATGGTTCATCTGTTGCTGCATCCGTAAATGCATCTGATGTTGTATATTCTGTTGAGTCTATTCGTGAGACTGTTGATGCATCTGATGGTTCATCTGTTTCTGCATCCGTAAGTGTATCTGATGTTGTATATTCTGTTGAGTCTATTCGTGAGACGGTGGATGTATCTAATGGTTCATCTGTTGCTGCATCCGTAGGTGCATCTGATGTTGTATATTCTGTTGAGTCTATTCGTGAGACTGTTGATGCATCTGATGGTTCATCTGTTGCTGCATCCGGAAGTGCATCTGATGTTGTATATTCTGTTGAGTCTATTCGTGAGAGGGTTGATGTATCTGATGGTTCATCTGTTGCTGTATCTGATGGTTCATCTGTTGCTGCATCCGTAAGTGCATCTGCTGTTGTATATTCTGTTGAGTCTATTCGTGAGACTGTTGATGCATCTGATGGTTCATCTGTTGCTGCATCCGGAAGTGCATCTGATGTTGTATATTCTGTTGAGTCTATTCGTGAGAGGGTTGATGTATCTGATGGTTCATCTGTTGCTGTATCTGATGGTTCATATGTTGCTGCATCCGTAAGTGCATCTGATGTTGTATATTCTGTTGAGTCTATTCGTGAGACGGTGCATGTATCTAATGGTTCATCTGTTGCTGCATCCGTAAGTGCATCTGATGTTGTATATTCTGTTGAGTCTATTCGTGAGACTGTTGATGCATCTGATGGTTCATCTGTTGCTGCATCCGTAAGTGCATCTGATGTTGTATATTTTGTTGAGTCTATTCGTGAGACGGTTGATGTATCTGATGGTTCATCTGTTGCTGCATCCGTAAGTGCATCTGATGTTGTATATTCTGTTGAGTCTATTCGTGAGACGGTGGATGTATCTAATGGTTCATCTGTTGCTGCATCCGTAAGTGCATCTGATGTTGTATATTCTGTTGAGTCTATTCGTGAGACTGTTGATGCATCTGATGGTTCATCTGTTGCTGCATCCGGAAGTGCATCTGATGTTGTATATTCTGTTGAGTCTATTCGTGAGACGGTGGATGTATCTAATGGTTCATCTGTTGCTGCATCCGTAAGTGCATCTGATGTTGTATATTCTGTTGAGTCTATTCGTGAGACTGTTGATGCATCTGATGGTTCATCTGTTGCTGCATCCGGAAGTGCATCTGATGTTGTATATTCTGTTGAGTCTATTCGTGAGAGGGTTGATGTATCTGATGGTTCATCTGTTGCTGTATCTGATGGTTCATCTGTTGCTGCATCCGTAAGTGCATCTGATGTTGTATATTCTGTTGAGTCTATTCGTGAGACTGTTGATGCATCTGATGGTTCATCTGTTGCTGCATCCGTAAGTGCATCTGATGTTGTATATTCTGTTGAGTCTATTCGTGAGACTGTTGATGCATCTGATGGTTCATCTGTTGCTGCATCCGTAAGTGCATCTGATGTTGTATATTCTGTTGAGTCTATTCGTGAGACTGTTGATGCATCTGATGGTTCATCTGTTGCTGCATCCGTAAGTGCATCTGATGTTGTATATTCTGTTGAGTCTATTCGTGAGACTGTTGATGCATCTGATGGTTCATCTGTTGCTGCATCCGGAAGTGCATCTGATGTTGTATATTCTGTTGAGTCTATTCGTGAGAGGGTTGATGTATCTGATGGTTCATCTGTTGCTGTATCTGATGGTTCATCTGTTGCTGCATCCGTAAGTGCATCTGCTGTTGTATATTCTGTTGAGTCTATTCGTGAGAGGGTTGATGTATCTGATGGTTCATCTGTTGCTGTATCTGATGGTTCATATGTTGCTGCATCCGTAAGTGCATCTGATGTTGTATATTCTGTTGAGTCTATTCGTGAGACGGTGCATGTATCTAATGGTTCATCTGTTGCTGCATCCGTAAGTGCATCTGATGTTGTATATTCTGTTGAGTCTATTCGTGAGACTGTTGATGCATCTGATGGTTCATCTGTTGCTGCATCCGTAAGTGCATCTGATGTTGTATATTTTGTTGAGTCTATTCGTGAGACGGTTGATGTATCTGATGGTTCATCTGTTGCTGCATCCGTAAGTGCATCTGATGTTGTATATTCTGTTGAGTCTATTCGTGAGACGGTGGATGTATCTAATGGTTCATCTGTTGCTGCATCCGTAAGTGCATCTGATGTTGTATATTCTGTTGAGTCTATTCGTGAGACTGTTGATGCATCTGATGGTTCATCTGTTGCTGCATCCGGAAGTGCATCTGATGTTGTATATTCTGTTGAGTCTATTCGTGAGACGGTGGATGTATCTAATGGTTCATCTGTTGCTGCATCCGTAAGTGCATCTGATGTTGTATATTCTGTTGAGTCTATTCGTGAGACTGTTGATGCATCTGATGGTTCATCTGTTTCTGCATCCGTAAGTGTATCTGATGTTGTATATTCTGTTGAGTCTATTCGTGAGAGGGTTGATGTATCTGATGGTTCATCTGTTGCTGTATCTGATGGTTCATCTGTTGCTGCATCCGTAAGTGCATCTGATGTTGTATATTCTGTTGAGTCTATTCGTGAGACTGTTGATGCATCTGATGGTTCATCTGTTGCTGCATCCGTAAGTGCATCTGATGTTGTATATTCTGTTGAGTCTATTCGTGAGACTGTTGATGCATCTGATGGTTCATCTGTTGCTGCATCCGTAAGTGCATCTGATGTTGTATATTCTGTTGAGTCTATTCGTGAGACGGTTGATGTATCTGATGGCTCATCTGTTGCTGTATCTGATGGTTCATCTGTTGCTGTATATGATGGTGCATCCGTAAGTGCATCTGATGTTGTATATTCTGTTGAGTCTATTCGTGAGACTGTTGATGCATCTGATGGTTCATCTGTTGCTGCATCCGTAAGTGCATCTGATGTTGTATATTCTGTTGAGTCTATTCGTGAGACGGTTGATGTATCTGATGGTTCATCTGTTGCTGTATCTGATGGTTCATCTGTTGCTGCATCCGTAAGTGCATCTGATGTTGTATATTTTGTTGAGTCTATTCGTGAGACGGTTGATGTATCTGATGGTTCATCTGTTGCTGCATCCGTAAGTGCATCTGATGTTGTATATTCTGTTGAGTCTATTCGTGAGACTGTTGATGCATCTGATGGTTCATCTGTTGCTGCATCCGTAAATGCATCTGATGTTGTATATTCTGTTGAGTCTATTCGTGAGACTGTTGATGCATCTGATGGTTCATCTGTTTCTGCATCCGTAAGTGTATCTGATGTTGTATATTCTGTTGAGTCTATTCGTGAGACGGTGGATGTATCTAATGGTTCATCTGTTGCTGCATCCGTAAGTGCATCTGATGTTGTATATTCTGTTGAGTCTATTCGTGAGACTGTTGATGCATCTGATGGTTCATCTGTTGCTGCATCCGGAAGTGCATCTGATGTTGTATATTCTGTTGAGTCTATTCGTGAGAGGGTTGATGTATCTGATGGTTCATCTGTTGCTGTATCTGATGGTTCATCTGTTGCTGCATCCGTAAGTGCATCTGCTGTTGTATATTCTGTTGAGTCTATTCGTGAGACTGTTGATGCATCTGATGGTTCATCTGTTGCTGCATCCGGAAGTGCATCTGATGTTGTATATTCTGTTGAGTCTATTCGTGAGAGGGTTGATGTATCTGATGGTTCATCTGTTGCTGTATCTGATGGTTCATATGTTGCTGCATCCGTAAGTGCATCTGATGTTGTATATTCTGTTGAGTCTATTCGTGAGACGGTGCATGTATCTAATGGTTCATCTGTTGCTGCATCCGTAAGTGCATCTGATGTTGTATATTCTGTTGAGTCTATTCGTGAGACTGTTGATGCATCTGATGGTTCATCTGTTGCTGCATCCGTAAGTGCATCTGATGTTGTATATTCTGTTGAGTCTATTCGTGAGACGGTTGATGTATCTGATGGTTCATCTGTTGCTGTATCTGATGGTTCATCTGTTGCTGCATCCGTAAGTGCATCTGATGTTGTATATTCTGTTGAGTCTATTCGTGAGACTGTTGATGCATCTGGTGGTTCATCTGTTGCTGCATCCGTAAGTGCATCTGATGTTGTATATTCTGTTGAGTCTATTCGTGAGACGGTGGATGTATCTAATGGTTCATCTGTTGCTGCATCCGTAAGTGCATCTGATGTTGTATATTCTGTTGAGTCTATTCGTGAGATGGTTGATGTATCTGATGGTTCGCTTGTTGCTGCATCTGTAAATGCATCTAATGTTAAATATTCTGTTGAGTCTATTAGTGAGTCTGTTGATGTTTTAATGTTTCATCGTTTTTATGAGGTACATCTGTGGTTGTATCTGATAGTGCTTTTAAAATTTGTATATGCTTGTGAGTTCGTTGTTATATCTTTTATTAACTGTTCGCAGCTAACTGTTGTCTTTACTACAGAAAATTATATTGTACCCAATGAACTATCTGCTGATGAGATGCCCCGACTGCTGTCCCTTTGCTTTATGTGGTTATGTAATTTTTTGTCGTTTATATGGCGATACCTTTTTGGGTTTGACTTGTTGACACTGTTGTAGCGGGTGCTTTGGAGGTGCTTTCACCACTTGTTGAGTCCTTTGAGGTCGCTAATGGCGTACTGGAGATCGAAGCGTTGGTTGTACCGTTTCCGGTCGCTAAACTGTCGGAAACTCCCTCGGTGGATTGTTGTATACTTACTGTCGATGGCCAAATAGTGTATGCCTCTGTTGTTGGTGGTGGCGTTGTGGTGGTCGGCTGGGGGGGCAAGGGCATGCTCACGGCGCTGCAGTATAGATCATTGCACAGTGGATAGCTGTTCTTTTCCTTGATGCGGAAATGGCAATCGAAAATGCTAGGACGTAACGGAAAGTAGTTGTAAGCTTCTTGGGAGATACTGGACGGAGATGGCATAAGTTTCACCCACCTCAATTGGTGTCTGTTGCTGCAGCTGAATAGGCACAGGAAATAGGCGGAAAATATGCCAATCTGTTTCTCGCACCAATGCTGGGAGCTTTGCACTATAATTGTGGGAGGTGGGAGTGCAGAGGATTAGTGGCAAAAGTTTTCGGTGGCAGCTGCTGTTGTGGATTGGGCACTTACCAGCGGCTTCATATCGCTTGCAGTAGTACGACTGCGGCTGCGAACCTGTGAATATATAAATATCAGAGAGAAGCGTGGCATATTTCGGGAGGCAGCTAGTTGGCAGACTCCCATGAAAGACTGTTTCTAACTTGCTGCGCTGCAAGTGCCACCGACGGCGGCTACCACGAGCAGCAGCGGAATGAAAAGTATAAGTTGCATGTCAGCCTTCTTGAGTGCAAGCTGCAAGCGGCAAGCGGCAAGCGCCTAAATGAATATCCACAGCTGCGGCCAAAGCCCGAAAAGAAAACGGAAAGCACGGAAGTGGAAACACAATTTTTGAAAGTTCGACTGGGAGTTGGAGAGACTCGCTAGGAGTTTGCCAGCAGCTTCCTCTCTGATCTTGCTCCTCCCCGTGATGTGGGGCCCGACTGGAAACAGAATAAGACGTCCCGGTAGCAAAGGCGTTTTATTTATACTCGGGTGTACGCTTTCAACTGTCTGAAAATCGTATAAATAATTTCTTGGCTTCTTTTCCTTTGCCACTTTTGAAGTAAGCACTACCGAAAATGATTACAAACTTTTCCAAATGACATCGTAAAAAGTTAAATAAGTTTTTAGCAGCAACTCGAACAACACCAAAACCAACAGCAACACCAACACCAACACCAACAAAAATAAAAACAAAAACAAGTAACAAGTAAAAGTGGCAGCAACAAGAGTGTAAGACGACTCGATAAGTGCTAGAAAATTCCATGCGTAATTGCATTCTGAATATTTATTCGTTGGAGCAGCACCAACTTCTCCCTCTGTCCACTCCCCACCACTGCACAGTGGTTGCACTTATGTATACTCATATATGTACATACATATGTATATACAGATACCGAACCAAAATACTTCCCGTGGACATATCGAGCTACAATTTGTAGGTCGATGCAGACTAGAACTGTAGTTTTTTCGCTGTTTATACATATTCAATATTAAGTCAAACCTCTAAGGCGATAAAACCGCTTGTATAAACATAGGTTTCGGAAGATCGAGGATTCGTTGGATATCAAAAGACCGCAAATACGGAAGCAGCGGAATCATAGTGTCTAGAAAGCTGGTCAGTCCTCGTTGTTGCCATTCTGTCACAGCAATTCTAATGTTTTACAAATTTAATTAATACATTTTTGCAACTCAGCCGGGCTGTCATATATCCGTTATCTTCAATGTCCTGCAATACGGCATCCAGCGCATTTTGAACCTTTTTGGATGGAGTACGGATTCGTCACAAATGAAACTACGCCAAAAAAACAACAAAATAACCAAGTGATGTTGGTAGAACGGGCAAAGGAGACCTTTGTGGTCGAAAAATGCTAAGAGCTAAATTGTTTCACAACACTGGCTAAACATACAGCTAATTGCCCAAACCTTACAGTGCTTTATTTGATTGGTTCCGATTCTAGCGATTCTGTCTCGAAAAGAAGTTTCTAGCATCATAAATGTGAGGTCAAGTGTAAATTGGCCGTTTTTCATTGTAAAAACAAGGTCAGATCTAGTTTTAACTTAAATTGTGGGTATGTACATATGTAATCGTATGATCCGTGTACTTGTATGACCCTACACAATAGGCGAAGTATTTCTTGATTCAGCCTTATCATTCATTCAAGCGGAGCCCAAGGCCAAATGGACGTTTCCCAAACTTCCCAAAAACTGTGTCTTATTTGGATAAATAATGGCCCCTTTTCAGCTGCAAGAAGCTAAAAAATCCACTCCGGGGTCCTGACTTATGTACCATGGAGCCTGTTTGGGGAATTAAAATAATAATTAAGATTCAGAAATCGATGAAACGGTACTGCCTAAATGTATAGGACACCAATGCCTTGGTGAGAAGTACGCACCGAGGACTTCTAGAATTCAAAGCTCTAATAATGTTTTTCAGCTGTAATATTCGAATTTTACTTGAAGAACCTGAAGACTACGAATCATTTCTCTGCGTTACTTAATTTTTAAAGGATAGAAAGTTATAAAATTACGTTTTATTCTTTAACTGAACAGTGCTTCAAGTTATAGGTGATCGAACTTGAATGATGAGGGTAAATGTGTACAAATACACTAACAACAATCGGACGGACACAAAAAACATACAGAATCAGAAGCAACTAACTCACAAAATACATTTTTGAAACCACAGAGTTTAAAGGATTTTGTCTGTAGCTACATATATGTCTTGTCTATCTTGTGTACGTAAAATTAAAACATAAACTCAATTTGGACGTTAAAAGTACGAAAAGTGTAACTCTATGCCAATAAATCGGGCTGCACTATAAGAGCTTTTGCAACTTTGTTTCGTGCGCATACCTAAGCGATTAAAACCCCATGTAAACATTTCAGAGAGAGTGTAATGTGTAACAGAAGGTCCGTATACATCTGTACATGGATATAAGCTTTACTATCCACGTCCTTCGAGATTTCTTTGCCCGTGGGCAGTCTGTGCTT
Source organism: Drosophila miranda (assembly GCF_003369915.1). Classification (NCBI taxonomy): domain Eukaryota; kingdom Metazoa; phylum Arthropoda; class Insecta; order Diptera; family Drosophilidae; genus Drosophila; species Drosophila miranda. The sequence goes on from NC_046673.1 coordinate 6,269,973, forward strand.
CCTTTGGAGCCGTTTTCCTCGAATCTTTACAAATTAAACATTCAAAATGATATGTATTTTGTATAATGTTAACCTGTCCTGCAACCGAGTCATAATCAGTGTTATCATAGAAGATAGAACCAAATTCCTTTCTCCAGAAGCTTATACTTGTAGTCCCGAAAAGCATTAGATTTTTTGTGTAGTCACGGATGGTTATACTAATTTAAAATGTCTTTAAAATGCAAAGCTCCACCAGCTCCAAAACGCACCATCGTACTCCGCAAGAATGCAAAGAACTCAAAAACCCTGCTGTGCAATACATATTTAGAGCAGAGAACAATTAAGTTTGTTAAAGTTAAAAGTTTCTAGCGACAACATTGTCTGCTCCGACCTTTTGTTTTCACATGGCTATTGTCACCCCAAATTCCGACTCCTCCCCGCGTGCGGCTGTTTTCCACTTGGCCAACCGCACTAAGCCGTATCGCTTGCCTTGGCTGGATGAACAAGGCTGCGGGGTACCAGTGGTAGTGGGGGCGAGTAGATAGCTGTACTCGTACGTGTTGTTGCGAAAGGCGTAAACTGTATTTTTATGAAACTGGGCAAACAATTACCCCGAGCGACTAGCGTCCATTATGGGGGAGAGCGACAGGAGCAGATTGAGAGAAGTTGTTTGGGGTATCACACTCTCTGCTGGAGACAGAGACAGGGAATTGGGAGATGAACAGCTGTACTGCCCACTCCACTCCTCTGGGCGAGTCAGTTATCCTATTTTGGGCTCGAGTCAATTAGAATACTAATTTGTATGCAAATATTTGTGAATTGAATAAGGTTAAGTTTTTCTCGCCAGTGGTGTGTGTGTGTGTGCCCGTATCTGTTCTTGAGCTCGGTTTATTCGTCCCTTTGTTAGTCCTTTATTATGGAGACGTCTCGTGGCCGGAAATCCACTAAGAGCTAGCCGCGGAGAGGAGCAAAAGAAATTACCAGCATGATGGACTAAAACAGCGGTGGGCATTCTGTTTGAATTTCGGAGTAGTCCTCCGACAACCACCACAACAAAAATCCCCTATCAGCGCAACTCGAGCCGGTCATCACTGTGCTGCGTCATGCACACACAATATATGTTGTTGTACAGTCGCAGTAGCAAGCGTCGTGAAATTCTTAGGGAGATGTAGCGCAAAGGAAAATAGATTAAAAATAAAAAATGTCTTCAAGATGATAATTTTCTGGAATATTAAAGCTAGAAGAAGAAGAAGCTTAAATTGATTAATCCATTGAAATAAAGTTTTCTTTTGTATTTTAATACTTATATAATTATCAAAAAGAAATTAGTAACTTTTCTGTTTTTCAAATTATCTTTAGATTTAAGAGCTGGGCTTTTTGTAGGGCTTTGGAAGTAGTTGAAACGACCAATCTAGCGACAGCGACAAAAAATGCCACGCTCTGAAATTTCATGCATTTGCGACTTCTCGGTGGTCTTCGCAATGTTATCCAATTCGTCTAATTTGTACTTCCTGTTGTTGCTTAATCAATTTCCAATAAAACTACGTACCAATTTCTTTTTTATAAAATCAAACGCTTGTAACTCTTTGGATTTTGAAAGAATGTTAGAAAATATTTTATTTATATAGAAAACCAACTTTTTGCAATCCGTTGACCCGTTGTCTCCGGCACAGTTCGCCGTACAACAGGAGGACGATATTCCGAAAACTGATGTACTGCCATCGTACTGAGTATCCCGGTATTACAATATGATAAGGTAATGCAATCTATATATATAACTTGATTAGGTTATTATTAGGTATAGGTTACAAATGTAAACAGAAGTTGTCTAAATAAATTTCTTTCGCTTAAGTTTAAGATACGTATGGTACCTGTCTACATTTCTGCATTTCTGTTCGCTCTGATTATAAAATACTAAAATACCATTGTTCTTTGTTTGCATTTTTTTTTTTTATGAATTTTTGTAGTTTCATTGTCCGGCTTATATCTTAAACCCTCAAATCTCTTTAGAGTCTCTCTTTGGATAATGATTCAGAATAATATTTTATATTTTGTTACTAGTCATTATAAACATGGACCGTAAATAATGATTTTCTTTTATTATTATTATTATTATTATTATTATTATATCGGTTGTGGCATACATATGTATCTCGTGTTTGACAGTTCACAGCTAATCAATTACAACAAACACATTAGCTAAAAAGTCCTCGAATAGCTTATTGAGAAAATGTAGATTTTTATTTCATTTTCATCTTAATTTTATTCCGCTAGATCACCCAATGCGCTGATCCGAATTCTCTATCCTGACAAAACCGATGAATGGCTTCCTGATGCCGTTTCGCCACTTTTCGTATCATATTTGACTGCCGCTTCGACTTATATTTTCAGAAGCTGAAGCAGAATAATAGAGCTTATTGCAAATTTTCCAACACTCGTTTTTGGTTTCCTTGGACCGAGTCATGGCCCCAGTCTCGAGCCACCAGACATGTAATTTTTTCGTGCTCTTGGACATTCCCTTTTTCGAACCGAAATCAAAATAATGAACACGGCTGATTTGAGGTATTTAAGTAGAGAATGATCAATGGAGCAAAGGACTGAGTTTAAGGGCTAGTAAGGGCCGTGATCTCAGCCCTCTCGAAGACACCTCCTTCAGTCAAATCAAATAACCAGTTTTTCATATCAGTTAACCATATTTATTAAATCAGACAGCATGTAGTCGCAGAAAAACGTAAAAAAATGTGTGGGGTAGTCAGCAGAAGAAGCAGGAGAAGAAGATTACACATAAGACAGCTGGACCGCCGTGCACGAGATGTCAGAAGTTCTGCTGCTCGTGACCGAAGAACGTGAACGTCTCGTTACAGCGTATTTCGTAGCAGTCCGGGAACGACGTGAAGTGCCTCGATAAGCGCAGATCGAAAATGAATTCGCAGTACGGGTAACTGCAATCAGAGAGCAAACACTGAAAACTTGGCTATATCTGGATGCAGGTAATGTTCTGTGTGTATGGATGGGGTGGGTGCTTGGAGCAGCAAAAAATAGAAAAAGCTTATAAAATATTTATTCCGAATGGCGATGGCGATGGCGATGTGGATGGCACTAGCACCTTTCCCCGCCACGGAAAAAAACGATACAAAACGATATGAAACTGCTTCCAGCCATTTTAATTGCTATGCAATTCAAATGCCATATATGTACATATGTACAGTGGACATTTCCATCGCAGAATTTGGGTGGATAAAAGTCCTGGAATTGTGAGTGTTCACAGAAGGGAGCCATCACTGTATGTGTGCATGTGTATGCGTGTAGCCCAAGTCCAAAAAGCAAACCCGAAGAAAAAGCCAAATAAGTTTATTTTAAAATGCAATTCACACCACAAAATAACAGAGGCATGCATAAATTGTAGGTTGTGTGTGCGTGTGTGAGTATACGAGCAATGGGGAGCAATAGGGGGGGGGGGGGGGGGGGGGGGGGGGGTGGGGGGTGATTGGCAGTGATGGGGTGTATATTTCAATGCCAATACGAATGTGCTTTAATGAGTGCGAGTGAGTCAGAGTGAGTGAGTGAGTGATTGCATAACTTACATCGGCGGAAACCAGAGGAAGCAGCGGTATGTGCAGAGTATACCAAATGGTCGCTTAAATTCACCATCTGCCGTTTGAATCGAGCCGGAATTGTGCTTCCTCCAGCACTGTGAGGCCCAGCCTGTGGATGGTACTCAAATATGGTCACACACCCGTACACGTACGACTTTATGTGAGTAAGTGCTAAGCAACCAATCTGTTTGCCAGACCCATCTTGGGGATCTTGGCTAAGGACAGGAAGGACTTCGACAGCCAATTAAGCCGAATATTTTTACTTTTTTCCTGGCTTCATTCTCGTGTTTCTCTTAGGTCGGCAAACAGCTTGGACTCGACAATTAATATGAATTCGACAAAGAGAGCAGGAGGCGGTCTCCCTCCCATTCTGCACAAAAATCGTATGCGAACAGTTGCAATGAATTTTCAGTTTACATATTATTTTTGTTGAGTCTTGGTCCTACTGAGCTGACTATTCTTTCTTTCTTCTCACAAATTCTGAACTGAAATTTATATGAAAGACTTGTATGCATTTCAAAAACCTTTGGAACTATGTTTTTTTTTATATCAGTAGAAAAGTTGGAATATATTTTTCGGGAAAGTTTTCCATGAAATCGGAATATAAATCTGTATGTGTATGCATTTGAGGATACATTGTATAAACGTTCGGAAGTCTATTGAATTTCGTATTGTTTTCATAGCATTTTACACCATGTCTGTCACAAGATCTTTATTGTCTTTATTCAACGGTGCGGAACCCGTCGTACGAGTATCACCCATTTTATATAGAAATTTAAAACACTCATACGCACAAGGGCCGAATTCTAGCCCAATTTCGGCAAAACACTTGAAAAAAAAAAATCAAAGCAAAACAAAAAAAATATCTAGAAAGGAGGCAAATGGGCGGGGTTTACGTACTTCCATAGTTGTAATCGCACAAGCAGCAGAGGACCAGCAGCAGAACAAATGTGACTGTTGTGGTACCCCTGCGTGTATGTATGGTTGTGGCAGTGGCTGTGGTGCTTCCCTTGGTGTTTCGCGCTGGTGCCACCGATTTGGCCATTGCGCAACAATCGAAAGTACAACCCCCGTCCGAGTCGAAGTCCGTTTGTGCCATATAGCGGCTGTGAGTGCCTGCGGGGCTTTGAGTGCTTCACGTGAATGCCTCGGCGCGCTGCTTAACTGCAGCCTGCGATGGGTGTCGCGAATGTGCCGAAAATCGCGAGTAAACAGGAGACGCGGCCGGAGCGACAACACCAGCAAATCAAAATGGGAAAGAAATTCCGGAGGTTTGGGGTTGTGTTTCGTTTTTGTGCGCCTCAATTGATGCCAATTGATAAATTATTGTATGCGCTCATGTGGGATGCCTCTTCCGCCTCTTCCGCCCCTTTGCTTGCCTCCCTTTTGCTGCTCTGTAATATGATTACCAGGTCCGGAGCGAGATGGAAACACTTCATCATCTTCGCTCTCTCACTTTGAATCGTCTGGGTCAGCCTCAGTCTCAGTCTCAGTCTCAGTCGTTTTAGGTTTCTATCTCTCAGTCTCAGTCTCGACTCGGATAAAGCTGCCACTGTCGACACCTTTTTGGGGCCTCAAATACACAGCTATGGGTCATGTTACTGGCAGAGGGAGAGGGACAAGTGCCAAGTGCATCCACCCACCAAATGCAAAACTATAAATAAATATGAACACTGAAGGCACTTAATAATCGCCCAAAATAAGCTTCGAATTTCACAGAAACACCCGCACATGTCCCTTTGTTGGTCAAGTCTGACTGAATGAATCACAAATGATTTTAATAACGGTGTGTATTTCAAACTATAATTTATACTTGTTTAAATTACGTGCAGAAACTAAATGGCGTTCGATCAAGGTTCTGTTTGATGGAATCAAATTTTCATTTTCGATCATTGAAAATATAGTTCAGGTATCCCGAAAAAGTAGACCTATTCCACGAATTCAATGCTGAGAAAGACACTTTTATGCTGCGGCATAAAAGATCGCACGATCTTTACAAAATTGCGAAAGAAAACCTGCAAAAACTGTAGAATAATCTCAAAATATAGCCATTTCCGACCGACATTAAAAATGGCAATTTTCATGGAAAACGTCCAACGACACCAAAAAATTAAAGGTCAATAAAAAAACATGTCCATAAAACTCTGTCGCGAAATTATTTTGTAAATTTGTTGAAACTTTACTAATTAAATTACTTACAATTCATTCTATTTATTAATTGACAAAATGTTGGGTAAAGTCAGATACATTTTAAGGAGACAGTAATGCACATCATTCTGGGACTAGTAACATCGAAAGATTGCCTCCAATTTTTTACTAAATTCGGCGTATTAGTTAACTTTTTAATTTTTCACTTTAAATGTGTACGACTGTCCCGTGCGTCATCATGGAAATCCGCATATATGATACTGATTACGGGTTTGTATACACTGAACGTCGCGACTGGTTATACCTGGTACTCGAAGAGTTTGCGATATATTAGTTTGGTAGTGGATGTGGATTTGTGTAAGGAAGAAGGAATCAGCATCAATATCCGAGTCGATATAGTCATGTTTGTCCGTCCGCCCGTCCCGATGAGCGCCAAAATCTCAAAAACTATAAGAGCTAGAACAACCAAATGTTGAATCTAGACTCTTGTGATATCACGCTGTTACAAACCCAAAGAAAGAAGAAAATCTGTGGCAGCCACAATTTGTAAGATACGAGAAAACCGAGAAAATTAAGAAGCGTAGAAATTTACCATATGTATCTACCAGATTGCAGAATCTGAACTAGATCCGATCAATATTACAGCCAGCATAAACAAATTAAATTGCCACGCGCCTACTCTCTCTTTCTCTCTCTCACTCTTCCACACACTCTTCCTCGTGCAGTGTGCGCCCCTGGCGGAGGGGAGCGAAATGTAACGGCTGGTGTGGGTGTGAGAAGCGAAAACGAGACAGATCTAGCGGAAAAAAGGAGAGAGATAAAATATTTTAAAGTTCGAATCAAATAGGTCATTAGGCGGAAAGGGGAAAAACGAAGTGAAAGCCTTAACCTTAGAACATAACTGCTGGTCGTGATTTCTCTCTATATTTCTTCCATCTCTCATGACAAGTGCGAGAAACATAGAGAGAGTCATCGCGGAGAGATGTGTATCTATGAGTAAATGTTTACATTGATTGGAAAAGAGTTTGTAAATTTGTATCGTTTATACTCTAGTAAGTGTGCTTTCTGGCCGGTCTTGCCAAAAACCTTCAAGGTGAGTATTCGAAATGATAGCTTCAAATTGCCCACCAGATGGTTGCACAACTTTTCGTAATGCTCAATTAATTTGTTCATAACTATTTCAAAATAATCTAATTCCCAGTCCCCAGAAATTGCCGTAATTTGCCAATCAACATTGAAATAGAAGCCAGCCGCAGCCCACGCACCCAAGCCAGCTAAAATGTGATCATGGGAGTAGATGAGTGAATTACGCACTAATTCCAAGCCGGCCGATCCGATCCCCAGTCCATCCCCATTACGTTCCCCCATCAACGCACAGAGCGCAACGCACAACGCACAACGACCACGACCCAAATCCCAGTGACGAATACGAGTACACGGACAGAACCGAAATATACTCGAGCCGAGTTGAGATCACTTGATCTTCTGCTGCGGGGTCCGTTGGCCTTCAGCGATCAATGTCATTTCGTTTGATTCCATTAAAGTGCGGGTCCATCTGGACCAAGCCGAATTCGAGGCGTGTGAGTTGTTTCCACTGTAGTACCTCCTTCGCTGTGTGTTCCCCCTCTCGCTCTCCACAGCTCGCATATGCGACAGCCACAGCGACAGGGATAGCGATAGCGATAGCCCTTCTGTGCGGGCCCTGTATTGGTTCAGGTGCGCAAGTTAACAGCTCCATTGAGTGGAGCCACGAAATTTATCTTATTTTTAGCCAGGTTCTGCTAACGCCAACGACAACGCCACCTCCTACCCTCCTACTCTTCGGATACGCATCCATCTCTCTCCATCCCATCCGAGGGTACACAAATATTCAGGAAACGCTTTGGCATAAGTTTGACTTGCTTATAAATGTCGAACGATTTATTTGCGGCTGTTAGCGGAGGCGAGAAGTTTGCCCGAGCTCAGGTACAGCTCCCGCCTAGTCTAACCGAGTTTGGTTAGCTTCCCATCCCAAAACCTCCATCAACTTAAGCGGAAATATCGTTTTTAACCAGGGGGAAGCCAACAAAAAAGATACGAAGAAATAAGATGAAAAAATGACGTCGGTAACAAAGTGTTTCGAATTTGTTTACTACAAGAAGTGAATTGCTTTTTGGCTAGTTTGCAGGTACATATACGCCCAGGGCGTGGCTCACCATCACAAAGGTCTGGTCGATGTCGAAGTCGATGGGCCGGAGAAGAGCCAAAACGGGCCGAAACTGTATCCACTGACAGCCTTAAACTAAGTCAACAAATGAAGTGAAAATGACGTTGGAGGCTGAGGAGGTTCCAGCCAGTTTCATCTAGGCACTCAGACCGAGCTTTGAGTGCAAATTGATTCAAATTCAAATTGATGATCCACCATTAACGGTGCGTTTAAAAGGCTCGTAAGTTTGCATTTCAGTTTGTTTTTGTTTCAATAGTAATTCCCTATATTTCCATATAAAATCTAGTAATAATCAGACTTATTGCTATAAAAAAAAGCTTAAGACTGCTGCTGAAATAAATACAATAGTTAACAGTATACATATGGCCATATGGCCTGCTATGAAGTGGAGCTGATGGCTCTAGCTAAAATAATTTAAGAGAGTACACTTGACGTTGGTACAGTCGGGCAGTGAGGTGAACAGCACGCAGGATAATTTATAATCGTAAATGAACTCGCAAGTGGGGAAGCTGTAAGAAGGAAGCAATGGAATGAGAGAGGTCACTGATGGACGCACGCCCCAACGGCTCACCTTGTTGTGAAGAACCAAGTGCACTTGAAGTTGCACAATATGCCATAGGGCTTTTTCAGCTGCTCCTTCTTATTGACAATGGTGTTCTGCAGATTGTAGCCATCATAGCGACGCCAGCAGTGATTGATGTTACCTGGCGGAAGGAACCCTTGAGACAGGACCGAGGACGGCTTTCAGTCATAATGACAGCTACTTACGGCGTATGTGATGGCTCCCGCCGTGGTGGTGGAAGTCACGCCCCTCCAGCTGGCTGCCATGTCCGTTAGTGGCCTCCACGCCTCTGCTACCGTCGAATAGCAGCAGATACCACAGTACTACGGAGCTGGCGATGAAGATATAAGTCACAAATTTGGCCATTTTCTTTTTCAAGGATTTGGCCTCAATTGGCGTGGTCTGGTTCGGTCTGGTTTGGTCTGGTTTGGTCTGGTCGAAGCAGCACGAGCCCGTTCCTGGATAAACTTCCTATTCTTCTGGTTACTCCCCCGCCTCGTGCAAGTTTCTCTTCCTCTCAGTTGTCGCTGCCTTTCGCCGTGCTCTCTGTCCGTCCGCAGAGCTCTCATATAGTGTGTGTGAGTGGTTATGGCTGTCGCTGTCGCTTTCGTTGCCGCTGCGAATGTCGCCCCTGCACTAAATACATTTTTTGAAAAAGTGAATTTGCTTTGCCCAGAGCTCTGCTGGTCTATGTGCTCCTCCGGTTGTGCAGCGCCGCGTCGCAGTGTTCGTCACTCAGTTCAACGGGCTCCCAGCGCAGTACTGGACACTACTGGACAGTACAGTGGTCCAGCCCGCCTCGGTACTTCGATGCTGTTTATTTTTGGATCTTTTCGGACACCAGCCGCACAAACTGTCCAATTTGGGCGCGTGTATTTGGTTCGCTCCATCCCGGTCTGTCACTCATTTTGCTAATTTAAATAATCAAATGCGAATTAGCTGAGCCGCTGTGATGCTGTGTGTGTGGCTGATGCTGATGCTGGTGCTGGTGCTAACAACATGCTCCAAAGGGGCTACGAACCCGGGAACTGAGTGGTTCGTTTTTCCTGTGAATGCAGCTGTGGTTTTTATGCAGGGCCAGCAGATGAGCAAGTTCTGAATCGCATGTAGTGGCAGAATTTCATCTGAAGGTGGAGCAGGAAGGGTAGACCCGCAACTAAATTTGTTCGAGTATTCCATTTCATATCTTTCCAAGTTTCCATCGTTTCGAGCGCTCAAAAGAAACATTCGGCACCGTGAATATTGTTTTCTTCTTTCACACCTTGAAAAAACCAAGTTATAACTTTTGTTCAACAACAATAAAAATCGGTGTTGAGGACGCTACTAAGTTCCGTTCAATTCTCTAAGCACTTTATTATAATTTAGCTAACAAATAAAAACCAAAATGTTCAAGACCCAAGTCCAAAATCAGAAAAAATTTAGTTTGATTTCATCGTTTTTTTCCTGTTACATAGAGTACTTATTTCAAAGTAAGGTCTAATAAGGTCTAATACCTATAAATACACATGTATGTAAATGCATGTATATATGTATATGACGGCGGATCATTATGTACCTGTGTTTGCAGATCGGTGGCGTGGTGGATTTATATTGCGTCAGTTGATCTATGTAACATATACACTTCTCCTGGCAACTTGGATTTGAGCTACCAAAAGGATCACACCAGTGAAACACAACAGAATCTAAATCAATATTGCAAGATCGGAAAAAGAAAGTGAAAGAGATGGGTAACACTGTAGGCGTACCAACCAAGTGGGTACATCACACATCATCCGTCCACATTTCGCTGTGGCACATTGTGGTTGCATGAAAGAGAAATGAGGCGAAGGATTCGTTTCATATGAATCCCATTTTTCCCGTTTATCACCTTTCCACATAATAACCTATTTGATCAAAATCTTAGAATGTTTTATCTGTCTCCATGTTTTCCCTGATTCTTATTTATGCATAAAATTCTACCCGAACACTTTTTAGGTTAATTTTATCGTCTAGAAAATATCAAAGTTTTCTAATTCAAAATTCCGAATTTTTTGCGGAATATTTTTTCAACATTTTTACTTCGAAAACTCCGGAAAAGGAAATATAAATGTATTCCTTGTGAGCTATATTAATTGGTATAGGTATCGATGGATAAACGGTGGACAAATCTTCAAATGCCGCATTTTGCCGTTACAGTACATTTCATGTTCATTAGTTGAGCCATTTTTTTCTTTTCCGACAAGCTTTCCTTTATTTAAAATTTAAATGATTTCCACTTAAGTAGAAAAATCTCTTAAGAATTATAATTGGCACAATATATGAGAAATACATATTTTTTAATTTAAAAAAGGTCTAATTCGAAAAACAATCCTTATTGATGGTTGAAGATGTTGAGTCGGCTGTGGAGCGCCACTGTCCTCTGCCTTCTGGTGCTCTTTGCCGCGGGCTGTGTGCAAGTGCTGTACTTGTTATGTGTATGTTGGGGGAAGGGGACTTGAGCCGCTTGCGGGAGCACCGTTCAAATGGTTTGTGGTCTCTGGTATCTGTGTGTATTGGTAGGCTCTGCGGGCGATCCCGTATGTTGGTTACCAAAAAAGAACTCAACCCACGCCCATCCGCATTGTCCTTGTAGCATGAACGGCAATGCTCAGATACCTGGGCGTTGGTAATGCTCAAGAAAATGTTGCGCACTCCAGAAATATTAATGTCATTGGACTTTTCAAAATACATACATATGTACCTCCGTAGACCTAAACACCGTAAAAATATCGGGATGTACAAAAATGGGATCCCGAAGATGAATATGTTCTGCAATTTTTCGGTTCACAGCGGTTCTTCTAGCGGAAGAGTTTTAAAGACATATGACCCATATGACTAGGTACCGTAGTTGTTCTAAGTTATAGTTTTATTGAGCTCCAGTTGAAATAAATTTACATCTGATGTATCACAAAATGCAGATAAGAAATAGGTAATAGTATGTACATAGTTAAATTTGTCTAAAAGAGCATTGCTTATGTCGATAAACTTTTGCTGAAAGCTACTCAAATATATGCTCTAAAATTCATTTTCATTATCGAGGGTTTTTTCGAAGTGACCGTGACCACTGGTAACATACTCGTACAATTCATCCTGCTATCACTGGGCTGTATAGGAGCTGTGGCTGGATGTGGGTGACGTGTGGTGATGTTCTTAAAGTGTGGTTATGGCCATGTGGTGGGTGGCACATGTCATGGGGAGCTGTAAGAAAATGCAATGAAAAGAATCGCCGAAAGAAAGAATGAAGGCATGCATAACTAGCACAAAGCCAAAGTGTCGTATATGTTTCCTTAAGACTATGTACATAGTGCACACATATGTAAGTATATGAGTACATATCTACATTGTACATGTATGTAGCATATCTGATATGTTTTCCTGTCAGCTGGCTTCTGGTTCCGACTGCCGAGTGCCACCGAAGTGGGAGCAGAATGGCATGGGATAGTGCAGCGAACTGGCTGAATGGAGTGTTTGACAACACTTTAACTTAATTAAAAATTTAACAGCCCGTAGGGGATGCATTGTGGGATGTGAGGAGCGAGAAGACTTTAGACTTTATTCAATGGAATTGCTCAAGTTGCCACAAAATTTTCTTGCTTTTCGTATCAGATTAAGCGAAGGAATTCATTTCATTAAGTCTGGTTTTTTTCTTTGCACAAATTGATTTGTGGAAATAGAGTCCCAATATCAGCTTTAGGATAGGAAAATTATCTGCGGGGCTGCAATAAATATCCTTCAATGTCGACCCAATGACGACCCAGGGAATTCTGTATAATCGGGAAAGTCAATTGGACAACAGAGTTATTGTTGTTTTTATACACTAATTAAAGAGCTTGATGAATTTTCGTCCTCGGCAGTTTTAATAATTGTTAAGTACTTTTGCTACAGTTTGATAAAAATATGTATCGTAACAGTAACAATAATTGAGTGAGTAAATTTCTCTGATTTCTGAAAAATGTATCATAGAACTCATGGGATTTCTCTGGCCATCGGATATTGTACATAGAGCATATATTGTACAGCAGAATAATGTACATGGTGGAAAAATTAACAACAAAGATGTGCATTTTTTGAAGGTAAGTTGCGTGGCAAAGCGCCGTAGGGGAACTTAAATATGTATGTACGTACATATTTGAATTTCCGCCGAAAGGTCCACAATGCCATAAAACATTTAAAGTCAATAAAAGCTGATTTCCATACAGTCTTACCACGACATTATTTTCGAAATTTATTGAAAGTTACTTGTTTTTGTACTACTTTAATTTTAAAATAGGCAAGAGTTGACATTTTTTTACACTATATATAAAAAAATCCCAGAAAATTGGCACAATCTCGGCTAACGGAAGGTTTTTAAACTTTTATTAACATGGATTTATGTGAGGTAACGCAACGACAGTAAAGTACTTCAGATTCCTTCGCGGACCTAACGCAAAAACGAATTTTTGAACAACTAATAATCTGGAAAAAACGCTCAATACTTCAAATATTAGCACAAAAAATTGTATACCAATCCAGTTGGCAGAATTTTAAAAAAAGTTTACCCCAACGTCAAAAACCACTCCTGTTTTTTGTACCGTACATTGGAACTTTGTCATTTTTTTGGTGAATACAGGGCTACCCAATTACTATTCAACTAGGAAATTTTCAATCATTTTTTTTCTAGGCTAATTTTTATACCCGATACTCAAAATGAGTATTGGGGTATATTAGATTTGTGGTAAAAGTGGATGTGTGTAACGTCCAGAAGGAATCGTTTCCATCAATAGCCGAGTCGATTGAGCCCTGTCTGTCTGTCCGCCCGTCCGTCCGTCCGTCTGTCCGTCCCTATCAGCGCCTAGTGCTCAAAGACTATAAGAGCTAGAGGAACGACATTTTATATCCGGACTTCTGTGATATGTCACTGTTACGAGAATGTTTCAAAACTTTGCCCCGCCTACTTCCGCCTCCACAAAGAGCGAAAACCTGTGGCATCCACAATTTCAAAGATACGAGAAAACAGAAAACGCAGAATCGTAGAGGATGACTATATCTTCTAGAGGGCACAATCTAAAACAGATCGTATAATTATTATAGCCAGAATCAAGAAATCAATTTCATTCTTTCTAGCTCTGTCTCTCTCTCTAACACACAGGTTTCATGGTTGGTTTTGCCACTTGCAAAATATGAGTTCAAGGATCTCAGAACCTATAAGAGCCAGAGCAACCAAATTTGGTATCCACACTCCTGTGATATCGGACCTTGACCGTTTCGTGTCCAAATTTCGCCACACCCCCTTTCGCCCCCGCAAAGGACGAAAATCTGGGGCATCCACCAATCTCAGAGACTATTAAGGCTAGAGTAATCTAATCCGCACTTCGGTTAGATCTCGATATAAAACGTATATCTCAAAATGTAGCCACACCCCCTTCCGCCCCCACAAAAGACGAAAATCTGTTGCATCCACAATATTGCACATTCGAGAAAACTAAAAACGCAAAATCATAGATAATGACCATATCTATCAGATTGCTGAATCTGTATCAGATCGGATCATTTTTATAGCCAATAGGAACAAATCAATTTGCAGTGGCTACGTAGCGCCCGACGTCACGCTCAGACTGATTTTCTGTCTCTCTCGCACGTACTCTTTGTCGTGTCGTTTAATATTAGCGGCGTCTGCCGGAGGAGAGCCATACTGACTTAGTATCGGGTATAACTGTAGAGTTGCGGTGTCCGCAGCAACTCACAACGTTCCCCCTCGTTTTTTAATATTTTTTTTTCACCGAAAAGACCATTGATGCTGTTGAAGTATATATGTATATACTTTATGGGGTCTGAAATGCTTTCTTCTGGGTGTTTCCCACATCCAGTTCCACTACTAATCGAATATACCCCTGTACTCTTTTTGAGTATCGGGTATAACAAGCGACCGACCTTCTGATGATTTCTGTTCGCCTGGTGTCCTAGATCTGAAAATCGAAATTCTCGGTTTTGTGTGCTACCATATTGAAAGTGGTCCTTGATCAGGATAACATCCTTGATCAAATGAAGTCCTTTTCAAGGACCAAGGATAAAGGATATTTTGACCAGTCGTATGTACATATGTATATCCTGTTTTTCCCGTTATTTGTGGGCCGATATGAACGTTCCATAGGTTCCTAATTGGGAAAACATCCTTGATCCTTTGGTAAGGACTCAAACAATCCCAGCCAGTCATTCGAAGGATGATGATGGTTTGTTAGGATCCGATCTTGCAAGGGGTGCACTTCTGTCTTTCTGGGATACGATTCTGTCTGGCTTGGAAAGGACTCGGTCTGACAGGGGGAAATCGGATGCTGCTTGGTTTGTGGGGTACATAAGTACTCTATGAAGGCACATACGAGTATATTTTAAATATACCCATAATTATATACTGACTCACTTACGCGCTTCTGCGGCGTATGAATGGGGGGGTTGCTGAAATTATTTCCCTTGGGCGTGAACCAACAATTCCTGTTGCAGCGGACATTGTCGACTCAGTGACACAGCAGCGGCTTGGCTATGGCCCGCAGCAGGACAGCCAGTGCTGCCACAGTCCAGCCAGGAGCTTATTCTCTGGACCTCTTGAGGGACGAGGGGCTACGGTGAAATCACCCGCAGAGGAGGTATCGACGGCGAGCGGACTGGAAAGGCGGAGAAAACCGGGTGGGACGCAAGGAAGAGGGCCATGGCAGTGACCGCACAAAAAGGTCGCCCAGGGCAAAGACCACAACCTCGCGCGACAGGAATCATATCCTGAGAGGCGCACGGCATCGTGGCCCCGTGCACAGGAGCCGGCGGGGAGTTCGCCGGTCAGGTGCCTGTAGTAGACAGCCGTCATGCTCCTGGTAATCGATAGTGGGCATATGCATCGGTTTCCTCGGGCACGCAAGAGGTATGCCTTAAATAAAGTAAATTAATAATAACTTAATTACTTTACCTAGCGGGGTAAGAAGAGCGGATCGCGGCATAGCAGTTTGTGGCCAGAGTTGTCAATGGAAAGGTGAATGGAGGGGGAAGCAAGGAAAACTTAACCGATCAAAGCCGATGGGGTAAAGCATCGTGCAGGAGGGAAGACGGTGTCGGTAATGTATGCCCCTGCGAAGCACGTACGTAAATAATGTGCCAGCTGCTGGCGCGATGCACGCGATCTGGTAAGACCGTCCGGGCGCCCGGTTCAAAAAGAGGGCACCCGAAACTGATTTATAGTGGGGAAATCCCCAGAGCGTCGCAGGACACGGAAAAGTGAAGGTTGAAGCCTCTGGCCGCTTATCCGGGAAATATATATCATGAAATGCGCTCTCAGAAGGAATAAACAATTCGTAAATTCTATTGGAACCTGGGATCATTGGTTTTCAATTAGCTTTCAACAGGGCTCTGACGTCCAGCCATCGCCGCGCCATCATAAGTCAGCCAGCAAAGCAACGCTTTTCATGGGTTAGTATAGCACAAACAATATGTTTCCACGAAAATATGTGATTGTATGCTTTTTTCGTTATAAGAGTTCTGGGTTTCTGTTTTCTGTTGTGTCTCCAGCATATTTGAGTGTATAGCATAGTATAGAGAGTATTATACAATATTATAAGAATAGAAATAAATAGAACACAAAATGAAGTCAATTAATAACTTGTTCCCATTGGCTTTTAATCAGCTGCAGAAGATCACGGATTGCCTTGCGAATGTGCCACAGCCTGTGCCGTTTTCCAAGATGCCGAAGGAAGAAATGGAGAAGGCCGGCGCTCTGGTGGCTTCTTGCTTTCTGGATAAACTCTCCGTGAAAGATGAGCAGGAGAGCAAAATTCTAAAGATACATAATGCACAATAGACATGAAATCCAGTCCTTGGGGCCTGCCGGAATCGGGTGACGCCCAGCAACTGGTGGACAGTCGGGGTCTCCAGTGAAAGGCCCGTGCCCGTGTCCCAAATGTTCCGGTGTAGGCTTTCTGTAGGAACTTTATGATAGCGCAGAGGTCCTTGCGCAGCTTTCGATTCTCGTCCAGCGTCTGATGTGGCTCCCCATTGACCGACTGGACGCAGGACATGACCTTTCCAAATGCCTCCTCTTCAAGAGCGGACAAGTTGGCGAACATGAGTCTGTTGACGTTCAGTAGAAAGTCCACCCACTCTTGGAAAGTGATCAATCGCAGCTGGAGTGACGTCACTGCAAGCAAAATTGGGGTAAGGCGTTGGGTGGAAGCCTGTGGGGTGGATTTTGTAGCCTCTCACCATTGACTCTCCGCTGTGAGAATCAGGACAGACGATCTCGTCCAAAACTCGTAAGAACTTGGCACATGTACTCTTCTCCGGATTCCATTGGGAGAGGACGCGGCGTTAGCCGAACGCCAGAGCCGAAGACCCTGGCGATCCAGTTTTCTGTGTTCGATGTGCGACATGCTCGCTGTATAAACTGGCACATCTAGTATATACTGTATGGTTAGTGCTACTATGGAATGTATTAATGAATGTTTATGGTATTAGCTTAGTACTGAGTACTCAGTTCCGAAAAAAGTCTTAGCGAGAAAATGATCAGATGATATTCGTATGGAACCGATAAGAAATTTTTGTTGTGAAATTTTTTCGCTGTGCCTTGTTTGCCGAGCAGTGCTCAGATCAGATATATGAAGTACCGATTAATACTAGAAAAACAGCCTATATAATTTAATATATGTATGAAAGACCTCCCTCTCTATCGTCATTCTGGTGTGCTCTAAAATAATTTAAGACAGTAAAATGATGTAAATGGACAGCCACAGCAACCGCACCCTTTGAGTCGGCTATAGCCGATAAGCCGCCTGACCCGGCCACGCACATGAGACGAGCCGCCAACGCTAGGCTTCGACGCTCTATTCTTCAATTAAAGAGTAATACACAATAATAAACAACAACAAAATGAACGCAAACCCTAATTGACGACTCTCCCAGCGGTAAGACGGGAGGAAACGAGACAGCGCGACGATTCAGCGATTTCTATGTGTGGGTATAGAGCGTAGCGCTGACAACAGCGGATCGGATCTAATCGCATGGGAGTCTTAATCGAGTCGGATTCAGTGCAGTTTTGAACACGAGCGCGGTAGCACCAATGTTCCAAGATCGCTACACACACTTTCTGGCCTGGCTGGCTATCGGCGGTGCCCTGCTGATGGCGCAGGTGAACGCCTATTCAGGCCTGATACCGCCGGACCCATGTAAGCGGATGCGCACTAAGTCGCCATTGGGAGCCATTAGGGGCTACCTATTTATCCGTGTTTGTTATTGCAGCAAATCCCGGCAGATGCACTTATCGGGGCGATGTTTTGGAGTCGGGTGTCAACAACGGTATCTCGCCCTGCCAGCGCCTGACATGCAACGAGGACGGCTCCATACTTATCGAGGGGTGAGTGTAGAGTACTCTGCTTGGCCATGAGCACAGCACGCCACTGATAAGCCATACATATGCACCCATACATACACACACACACACACAAACGCTGACTCTCTGACGTGACTCGATCCCAACCACTTTCGACTTCTCGCCGAGTCTCAAGTTCGTTAAAAAGCGAAAACATGACTTTAAATTGTAGGTCAACCAAGAAGAGATGGATGACATAACTACATGTACATACATACATATTTATGTACATGTAAGTACTATCTAGTACTACAATTCGTACAAACATATCGAGTCCTCCGACACATGGGTTAAGCCAAGCGGGTGGTCTAAATTTTAGAATGCTGGGCATTGATGCCATTTAAAAATGTGTTTGCTTTAATACTGTCCCCTTCGCACGGGATACAAATTTCTTGGGTTATTATAAGTTAAAAAATATATATATATCTACAGCCGAGATTGGGCCATTTTTCTGGGATTTTCTGATAGCTTAATGTCTACGACTTTGTAAAAAACCTTTTAGTATATTTCTAATACGAGATAAAGGAAACATAGAAACAAAACACACTTTCACATCAAGTTCAATGAAATGGTACTGCTTAAATTAGTTAAATTATAATAAATTTAGAAAATAATATTGGGAAAGAACTATCAGGAAATTTGTATCCATGGAAATTCTCATATGATCTTCTTTAAAGACTATAATTCATCACTATCGATAGGGACTGATCACTGTAGGTACAATAGTACCGAAGCGTGGGTGGATATGAAAATTACTTGAAAGTATTTGAAGTACTACTGTACTGAGATTAGCTTCCTTACTGGCTTTTTCCTACTTTACTTTCGAAAGCGAGTTTATAGTTTATCAACTCATTTACGCACTACATACGCACATAAGAAGTTGTTTGAATATATCATATATTTGTACATATTAATGTGTACAGATTCGGAAAACATCAAACTAAAAATTGTTCCATTTTTTCAGCTGCGGCAAACTACGCATTGAGAACTGCAATCGAGGCGAGCGGATCTACCATGGCAAACCCTTCCCCGAGTGCTGTAAACTGAAGTACAAGTGCAAGCAGATCGGGGCTGCGCCCTACTACATTGAGCGGGACACAGCGGAGCCGATTTAGTTTCAGCATCCATAGCTCTTCGTAGAAGCAACATATGTATACTCAGAAAATTTTCTAATTTATTTTTTAACTTCTGATATATTATCAATAAGCACTATGTTTTGTTTTTTTTTTTTTAATACGCGCATGTGTGTTCTACTCATGGTAGATGAGTGGAGTTAGCAAACCAACACTACCAACGCCGCCCCGAAAGAAATTGTTTAATTACTGGGCCAGCCCGCTCATAAACAGCAATTAGGACGAAGCCCGTCCCACACAAGTGCTCCTGGAGTGGCGGCAATACCCGTAGCGTAGCCGTAGCAGAGGCAGTGCCAGTTGCAGGTTCAGTTGCAATACGAGCATCAGCACTTGCAGCACTTGCACCGTTGAAAACATAGAGCGCCACCTTTTGTCGCAAAGCGTTAATTAGTGCGAAATAATAAAAGAGACGGGACCGTGGCGGCGCAGACCTCGTGGCTGCATGCACGAGTACGGCTGTAGGTGATGCACGTGCCAGGATTTGTTTGACAACTCCACTCGAAAGCAATCAAGTTGAGCAAATTACTCAATTAGTTCAGAGGCTACGCGGAGAAGGGCTTCTAATGACACTTCTCTGCACAGATAGCACTATGCAACAGCTCGACAGCTAAAAAAAACCTCTGGGATCAAACTGACTTTTCTGATAGACCGAGGGCCTCAAAAATGTTTAATGACTTACAATTTTTTCTATGTTTATGGTTATATAATTTAAAAAAAATATTATTCGTCTCAGGTAAGTTTATTTTCAGAGGTAAGCTTGCGTTTTTCCATTTCACTTTAGTATGTCACAAATAGTTGAAAAAATATTCAAAAGGATAATAAGTTTTGTAACATACAGGCAAAAATTTAATTTTGAATTTGTTACTGCCAAATAGTTTCTGCATCTATATGTTCTTGATCCAGCCAGCAGACCCGTATATCTAAAAACTACCTATATTTCCTCGAACTACGACAGAGAAATTTTTTATTTCCAACGTACCAAACGGTATGTAACAGTAGCATGTTGTCTTGGAAGGGTTGGTCCAATGCCTGCAGCTTAGCGGTTATCCATAGACTTTTAAAAGAAATACCTTAAACGACACCTACTAAACGTGTCTATATGAATCAAATATAAAACAAGAAGAAAATAATTAATTCCCACTTTTCCTGAGCTTTTAAAGCTAAAATTTCGTAATATATTACCGAAGAACGAGGGGGAACGTTGTGAGTTGCTGCTACGGCCGCGACTTTAAAATTGTGGATGTCACAGATTTTCGTCCTTTGTGGGGGCGGAAGTGAGCGGGGCGAAGTTTTGAAATATTCTTGTAGCAGTGACATATCACAGAAGTCTGGATCCAAAACATCGTTGCTCTAGCTCTTATAGTCTTTGAGCACTAGGCGCTAATAGGGACGGACAGACAAACAGGTCTCAATCGACTCGGCTATTGATGCTGATCAAGAATATATATACTTACTTTATGGGGTCGGAAACGATTCCTTCTGGACGTTACACACATCCACTTTTACCACAAATCCAATATACCCCAATACTCATTTTGAGTATCGGGTATAATTAAAAATCAAATACCAAACGGGTTTTTGTATGTACCGAAAATCCAATTATGTTGTTACATATGTGGAAAAACTTCAACTGGATTAACAGCCAGATGAAAATCATAATACGATTTTGTGAAAAGCAGTAACATTTTTCCAAAAAAGAGTATTTTGCTATTTTAATATCCAGGCTATATCTCAGGTGTCTGCAAAGGTAATAGAATTTTGTTCATCTCTATCAACTACTATGGTCTCCAAAGCACTTATCAAAATTTAATCAAAATCGTACGAGCCGTTTTGGAGCGGGCCAGTGAATTTTAATGAATTTTTTGATAAAATTTATTTATTGATTGATTCGATTTAAAAACAAAATTTTTCTCGGTGTTGACTAGACGTTAAATGCATAAAAACAGTTTTAAAATACGTAACGTTAACATAGACAACGATAGACAACAACCGGAAGTGACACCCATTTTTCCAACAGAGAAACAAATTATATACTGCAAACGAAATGAAATACTCACCTTTTTAGAGAAAATTCACAACCATATATTCTTCGAAAGCAATAAAAATCGCTTTTTGTTTATTTTTGTATTGCAAATTTTCTATATTATACTCACAGCTACTACACAAATTCATATATTTGTTTCGTTATCAGCACGAAAGCTGCGTACTGTCATCAAACACGACTTACCATACTCAGATCAGTAGCGTCTGCTTGCTGTTCAAGTTTACGGGGCGGTGCCCAAAACCAGAACGTGCTCACAACCGGTACACTTCCCATACGCACGATATGTAAAAATATTGTTAGATCTGAAATGAAAAACTATTGGCGGGTTTTTGTTGAGCTGGCAAAAGTTCGACAAAAAGTAAACTACAAAAGTTTAATCTAATTAAATTATGAACTTTCATTTAGAGGTTTTTACATCTATTAAAAATATGTTTGTGACATTCGATTACATGGGATGGTTTAGGTTTAAGTAGTGTACTACTCTGTGCTACTACCATGCTCTCAATAGTTATGATTGTCCTCAATATAAATATAACGGAAGACAAAAACAGAAAAGAAACTTTGTTCAGCAAGTTAGTGGAAAAATGGATCAGATCCCTCAGGGCATTGAAAATATCGAACAATTTAATAAGGAACAGCTATAAGAAGGGCAGAAGAAAGCTATATTTATAGTTTGAGGAGTTTGCAGATTGTAAATTAAAAAGAAAATGAAATAAAGTTTTGTCACTTGCAAATAAAGCAATGAAGGAAGAGCTCATACTCAGCTAGTTCAGATTCCGAGTATATTATTTTGTTAAATAACTAAGTTTATAATTACAAATGTATGTATTTGTAACCTTATTTAACCTAAATACAACTTTTGCTCGTTCATAATGAAATTTTATACAGCCATCCGGCTTTTACCAATCGTCGAAGGTTCCAAATTTCATTGCAATATCTATTAAATAACGTTTGTTATTAATTCAGAGCGAATTCCTTGCCTCGCAATTTATTTCAGACTGCCTTGCTCATGCGCGGACTGGTTGACTCTTTTAATAACCAATTTGCCACATTCAGGGGAAACTTGACGGATAATAGCGTTCGCCGGATCCGGGACCTGTGCTAACTTTTACCTGGTAATCGCACAATGTTGCGTAGTAGTTGCGGCAACGACAGAAGGACCCAGAATCAAGGGGGAGAGGGAGGGCCATTGGCCCACTTACTGTAAGAGGCTCACGCACACAAAGCGGAGGGAGATGTCGAGAGGATAACATAGAGAGGGAAAGAGGAAGAGATTTGGCTTGTATTATGAAAAGCTCATCTAATTTCAATCAATTGTGTCAGTAAGGGGCGAACTTTTGGGTAAAAGGTAATGCAGCTTTCAGGAAAAGTTTTATTTGGAGCTAGTGGGGAAACCGCGCACTGTTGGCACGGATAACATTAAACTGTATCAAAACGAAAGTTAATAACTCCAGCAAGCAGCGAGGGATGAATAGGTTGAGCCAGAAAGAGCCACTATGCTCAACATGCAGCATCAGTGACCAAAAGCCAAGCAATTTCGATTCACCCGACATGGACTGCAAAGAAACTCGGGGCAATTTCTTTGCCATTATTACGCCCTGTACCCACTACCATCCCCAAAAACCGCTTTAAGCTGCCCTTGTGCTGCACTTTTTCCAACCAACGAACCACTTAATCATATCAGCATGTTAATTCCATGGGCGACTCCGCCAAGGGTAATAAAATTAAATCCTCGCAGCGCTTCAAAGCTCAAAGAACACCGTTCCATCCCTTTCTCAGTAAAAAGTTCCAACAGTCGAAATCAATGGTAAGTCACCTTGAAGGCACCGGCATCCCCCCACTCGCTCCGACGGAATAAGGAAATACGTGAAATGCTCGTAACGTAAAAAAGCAGAATCTGGGAAAAGTCAAAGAGTGTATCAACAAGGAACATGAATGAACATTCCTGCCAGCGAACAGCGAATACTGCACACCCTGCGAGCTGGGAAGAACAGTTTGTATCTGGGATGCCGCGCTGAGGCCATTGTTTGTCAGCATTGGATTAAAAAGTAAAACAGTTTGTTGGTAATCATAAACAACCCAATCAATCAAAATGAAACGAGCAAAACATTGTATTGATCTTTTCAACCTATACATTTTTGTGATTTCCGGCTGTAGATGCGCGAATTTTAAACTTTTAAAACAATTCTGGGGGTTCATTGCTGATCTACCCATCCAGATTTACAACCCAGTTTGTCGCCCTGCGATTGAATATACCCCATCGCTGTGAAGAGTAACAAGCAAGCCAGAACAGCTTATGCGCATATTAAAAATATTTTATTTATTCTCCACTTTTTTTCGGTTTACGGGAAACCGTCCAGGTAATCGATTTATGTGAAGCTATTTACAATTCTGATTTGTCCTGGCAAAGTGTTTGTTGGGTGGGTAATGCGATACGAGGCACACAAAACGAGAGCAGAAGCAAATTTTGGCTCTGGCTAAGCATTTGCAACCATCGTTTTGGGTGTACAAAACCGACTCACGCCACCTACATATGCTAGTTTTTTGAATAATTTAATTTTGTAAGACCAGACTCCTGGAATCTCATACTGTTACAGATGTATTTCAAAATTTCGTCCAGCTCTTTCCACCTCCACAAAGAACGAAAATCTGTGGCATCCACAACTTCATAGACTCGCCAAAACCGAAAAAGCAGAATCGCAGAGAATGCCTATATCTACGATATTGCAGAATCTAAATGAGATCGGATTACTATTATAGCCAGAAGGAAGAAATGAATTGCCAGCCAAGTGCTTTCTCATTTTCTGTCTCTCTCTTGCACACTCTTCGTCGTGCAATGTGAGCACCCTCTGACGAGATAAAACGGCTGATGTTGGTGTGAGAATATAAAATAAAGAGACAGATATAAATAAATAATATATAAAAACATCCCGATTCTATACAAGATGGTAGTAAGAAAGCTCAACGCGTAGAAGCCTTTCACCGCAGCTGACCCTTCTATGATGAAACACATCGTCCAAAGCCTATTCCCCACTGTCGACTCAGATGTTAGCCCGAGTCGAACACCGTATCGCCACATCGGATGGAGGGACATAACAAGCCTCCCGAAAAACCCTCATCTTACAGACCTTTCTGTCTGATAGACAATGTTGGCAAAGCACTTGAGCGATGCATTTGCAGGAAGCAGTAATAGACGCAGGTTTGACCTGACTTGGATGCAGTTCGGCTTCAGGAAAGAAAGATCAACGACGGACCGGATCCGTATTATAAGGGATATTGCTGCGAAAGCCATTGAGGGAACCAGGTGGCTTTGAGGTCGAAAGCAGTACTGCCTCATGGTAACGCCTTGGGACGTCATCCTCAGGGCCCTAACTCGGTAAGGAATCCTAGATCATCTGGTAGCTATCATCGAGTACTACTTCAGAAACTGTATTCTGCTATACACTACCAACAGCGGCGCCGAGGAGTACCAGGTGACATGCTGCGCTCCCCAGGGCTCTGTTCTTGGGCCAACCCTATGGGACGTGATGGATGACGCTATCCTCAAGCTTCAGCTACCAAGCTACCAAGCAAGACAGCCGATCTTGGTGGAGTACTTTCACGGATGATGCTGAGCACGAGGGGACCCAAACGAAGCCGCAGACTTCCTCTCCATCTGCGCAGAGGTGGCGAGGACTAAGTCCCGCAGGAATACAGGAAATTTTATACTCGATACTCAGAAGAGTATAGGGGCTTATTCGATTTGAAAGTGGATGTGTGTAACGCCCAGATGGAAGCGTTTCGACTAAATATATTCTTGATGAGCATCAATACCCGAGCATCAATAGAGCCATGTCCGTCCGTTCGTCTTGTTTGACGCCTAGTTCTCAGAGACTATAAGAGCTCGAGACTCCTGTGATATCACACTGAATCAAGTTGGTTTCAAAATTTGGCCCACACAAAGGACGAAAATCTGTGGCATCTATATAGGGTAAAGTATAGGGATATATAAGTTTGGTGTGGATTTTTGTATCACCAAGAAGGAAGCACTTTTTTTTAAGCATATTCATTCCTAGTACTTATATTCGAATGAATTGAACACGCAAAGCCGGTCGCGGAGAGGGGCTTTTTATAAATTGAATTGTGAAGTATAAATTGTATAAAAGTGTAAGTATAAATTTTAGAATCATAAAAAAAAACATTTCTTCAGATTTGTAGCATTATAAAAATTAATTTTTACAAAAAAGAAAATACTGTTTTGACCTTTCAATATCAAAATTATATTATTTTCCCTGCTTACAAAAATGCATGCATATATGTATACAATTTATAATCAAATCTAAAACAATATCGTGTTGATGTTTTAATATCAAACTGAGATGCTCGAAGGTATCAATTGGAAGTGCTCGAAAATATAGCGGGAACATTTTCGAGCATATCATATCGATATGCTGGTATCGGTCCAAAATATCATATCACACTCGTATCAATATTTTTTGGTAATAAACAGACATGGAACAGTGTATGTTCACTTTCTTTCAGTATATTCTTGTAAATACATTTAATCCAAAGGTTTAGCTTAAGCGTAAAGTATAAAGCTAGTTCGTTAGCACGTGCCCAACCAGTTTTGGCTTAGAAACTGATTTGTTCTGGCATCGGAAACGGAAAATGAGACGAGCTCTGCAGGGAGTCGATGGCCTCCTACAGCCGGGATATCCCTTCATTGGCATACAGCTGCTGAGATGGACTGTGACTGGGCACATTTCGAAGGGACATACTCTCTGTCTCCTTCGTCTCGCTCTCCTGCCCCGCAGACTTCTTCGTGTGCTCATCGAAGTGCACCTTGAGCTCTGGTCTGATGCAGGAATCAGCTTCCGAGCTAGATCCCGTAGTTCTTGAGTCGACTGGCGGCATTTGGATGCGGCGGAGATCCGTGTTAATGGCATGCAGAGCATTAAAGCAACGCCTGAAGCTGGGTCGTTCCGATGGATCGGTGCGCCAGCACAACAAAAGCAAGGAATGCCTATCAAGAGGAAGATCAGTTTTAGAAGCAGCCTGATAAGGAGTAAAGATACCAATTACATTTTGTCGGGACAGATGGTGGGTTGGTGGAGACGTCCACCTTCCTTGACGTGGGCGAGCACCTCGAAGTTGTTCCTAGCCGCATACGGCTGCTGGCCCAGGGTGAGAATCTCCCAGCAGAGCACGCCGAAGGCCCACACATCTGACTGGGTGGTGAACACCCCATCCACGAGACTCTCCGGGGCCATCCAGCGAACCGGGAGCAGCCCCTCGCCCTCTTTGCGATAGTAGTCGCTCTTGTAGATATCGCGGGCCAAGCCGAAGTCGCCGATCTTCACCATTCGCCGGTGCCCCGTCTCTGTTCCCTCAGAAACAAGGCAGTTGCGGCAGGCTAGATCCCGATGAACGAAGTGCATGTCCTCCAGATAGCTGCAGCCGTTGGCCACGTCAATGCACATGGCCAGCAATTCCGACAGCGACAGTCCCTGGACTACCTCCTTCAAGATTCAATGGGAAAGAAAAATTGGGTGAGCAAAAGCTGTGAGAAGAACTATGGCGTTACACCACCTGGGAATTTGGCCGAGCAGCCCTCAGGTATGAGAGCAGATCGCCCGCCTCCATATGTTCCATGATTAGAGAGATGGAATCAGTGTCAAAGCAGATGCCGACGAGGCACACAATATTCTCGTGCTTAAAGTTGCTCATCAACTGCGCCTCCTGCAGCAGCTCCGCAAACTCGCTGGCACCCTTACGCAGGCTCTGTGTATTAGCAAGGGCTTAGAATGGCTTCTATATCTTAAGACTGTTGCCTAGTTTAATCACCTTGATAGCCACGCGCTGCGTATCCTTCTTGTCCTCGGAATGCAAGTCTCCCTCGTAGACCTCGCCGAAGGCACCGCTCCCGAGGAAGCGCCGCAGGGTCAGCTGACTCCGACTAATGTGCGGCAGCAGGGCGATGTCCGCGTCGCTCAGCGTCGTGGAAAAGGCGCGGTTTCGGGCGGCCAGTAGCTGCTGCTGCGTATGCAATGTGGACAGGTTGCTCCAGATGCTTGGACGGCTCTGCTGTAACAGCTTCTTGGCCCGCACTCGCCGCTTTTGCACTACTTGGATATAATGGTTTATAAATAAACAGCTAGTAAGACAATAAGACCTGTCAAAATAGCCTGACTGGGCTGCATCGTTCAGGAAGGCACGCATATCCTCCGGGATATGTCCTTCCTATATATGTACATATGTATGTACTTTAATAGCTTCAAGCTTTAAGAAAGAGTCGCCCCATAAACTAAGTATGCTCATTACTACACTATATCCTTTTTCAGATCGATCTATGTGGAGTGTGTTCGTCCGTATTTCTTGTGTGTATAAACAGTTTAATTGCTGAGAATATGAGATCTGTAAAAACTACCTCGGGAACTACCGCATGTGTTGCCATGAAGGCGACATTTTGATCTACCATTCAAAGAATCTGCTAGGATAGAAAAAGCAAGAGTCATACCCGCATAATGACTACACCTAATAATAACCTAACCTAAGAATAATAGCATGACTGGGAAAATGTTACCTTTGCGGACCAGGAACAAGGCCAGCACACAACTGGACACAATGGCCGCTGGGGCAATGATGGCCAGCACCAGTGAGCCGCGCTTCTCGGGAGTGACGAAAGGCTCCGACACCCGGTCGCTGTCCTCGCTGTAGGGCCCCCAGCCATGCTCCTGGCTGCGCGCGCGAACCCTGAACAGGAGTAGCCGGTTCGAGTGCAGACCTCGCACGATGCAGCTCAGTTCGGTAGTGTTGCAGTAGTCCAGCCACTGGTCCTCCACGGCCGCCGGCTCCTCGGCCCATGGCAGAAGGGCTAGCCGGCCCCCTCTCGCATTCTCCCGGCGCCTCCTTCGCCTGACCCTGGCCTGCAGCGCCTCGAGACTGTAGAGGGCAATGGGGTCTCCATTACCGCGCGCGGCAGTCCACTTCACCCGGAAGATCTCCCCGGCAATGTGCTCAAGCTGTGGCCGGCCTGGCGCACTAGGTGCGTCCCCGAGTGTCTCGAACTCCTGACTCGGACCCGGGTAGATGGAGGCTCCTGGGGAGGACGCAAAGCCGAGGAGCAGCTGACACTCATAGCGAGTACACGGCTGCAACGGTTGCACCACCATCCAAGAGTGGTTTCCGGCTACTTCCCAGCGCAGGTGTTCCGCCTTTGAGCGACACTCGAGGGCCAGGGAACTCAGCGAGTCCGAGGTTCCTGCCCATGAGAGGGTCAATGAGTAGGGTCCCAGCTGAAGCAGCTTCAGTTCCGGTAATCTCACGTAGGTCCGAACGTTCAATACCGTACTGCTGTTGAACTTTGCGGGCGTGGCATGGGCCTGCACCCAGAGCCGGTAGCCGGACCCGGGCCGCAGCCCTCTCAACTGGTGCATCCCCGAAGACTCCACTCTGTGTTCCATTTCCACTTGCTCCGTACGGTTTCTATTGGAATCCTCCAGCCAGTGAATCGTGTAGTGAACACTTTCGCTGCGGAGATGGAGAGGTGGTGCCCATCTGACCTCCACCTCGCTGGGACCCAGCACGCGAGCGCTGAAGTTCCTTGGGGCCGAGGGAGAGGCCGAGGCGGTGCGCACTTCCATGGAGGGCAGCAGGAGGGCGTCGAGGCCTAGACGGGTTTGGTAGTAGCTATTCAATGAAGCTCTGAGCTGGTATCTGGTGTAGGGCTGTAGGCCTGTGATGTTGATGGTGTCCCCCGATCCGGTCTGCCACTGATGGAGTGCATCTTCGCGTGGGCCTCCTTCCAGCGAAGTGAAGTTCAGCTGGTACCTCAGACCAGGCACGGGCAGCGCGCAGTCTGGAGAGGCATGCAACTGGGTCAGGGTTAGGATACACTGCACTTCGTCGCACTGGATGGCAGTAGAGTCTAGGGCAGCGGAGGCGGGCAGCAGCAGGCAGCGCTTGCTGGGATACGCCTGGTAGTTGTGGGCCTTGAGCAACCGCACCTCCTCCGGCTCCAGCTCAACGAGGTACTCAAGCTGGTAACGCCTCCGGCCGTAGGCGCGGATGCTGCCGTTTCGCAGGGCATAGAGGTAGCCCGAATCCTGGGCCAGTTGTCCGCCGTCCTTCGTCAGCAATTGGAGCTGGCTTCGCAGGCCTGTGACGGTGCAGAGCTGGCGGGCCACGTCGTAGACGCAAAGCTTGCCCTGATGGTCCACCAAGTTTAGCGTCTCTGTCCCGGGCTCCAGACTGCCCTCGTACAGCCGAAAGAGGGCGGTGGAAGATTCGAGCGGAATAGGCGATCCGTCGGTAAGACTGCGGCCCCGCAGCGTGGCATTCCGGGTACCAACCTCGTGCTCAAGCCAGACAAGTGCCCGGCTGTGTGGCAGGGCCACTAAGTCCCTCAGCAGGTGGCCCCGCGGAGTGCTCCATAGTCGCTCGCCCTGCAGGATGCGCCCCTCAAAGCGGCACAAGTCCAGACGGTATATTGCAGCTACCTGCGCTGACGGCACCTCCTGGCCGGCCTCAAGCTCGGCCCAGTAGACGATGCGCTGCACCCAGTCGACGGTGAGGGCAAGAACCTCAGCACGCATCCTGGCGAGCTTTGCGGGTGTGGATCCCGGCACGTGCGTGAGCAGCTCCACGTGCTCGTTGACCCAGAGGAGCCTCTGCTCCCCCTCCATGATGGCCAGGTGCTCCACGGGACTGGCGGTATGTACCAGACGGCGCCGGAGCTGACTGTCTAGATCCAACTCACCGATGAACTCTGTGTTAGCAAAGATAAAGCGGGGCACGGCCTGCACCTCAGGCGCCACGTGAAGGGCGTGGTTTGCGGCGCCAGCAGCTGCCCCTGTCGATGCCACATGCGCCTCCACCTGGAAGCGGTATGTTTGGTCCGGCTGCAGGTTCTCCACTCGAGCTTCAAGGCTGCTCTGGTTTAGCAGCAATTCCGCGTGGATCTCCGATCCCAACCAGCAGCTAATGCGGTACTCCAGAGCCTGCACCGGAGCTGGAGCCTGCTCGGGCGCATCCCAGCGGAGTAGGGCACCGATGCTAACCGGCAGCAGAGGCGTAGCAATGCGCTCCACGAAAACGCGCAGGCGCCGGGGCTGAGTGGGAGCTGCGGCGGGCGTGCAGAGCTGGACGCGGGTGGTGGGGCCCATCCGCCAGGCTGTGCGAGGCGTGATGCTGATTTTCAGCTGGAGTTGCGCCTGCGGAAGGTGTGTAAGACGGGCGAACGGAGTGGCCAGATCCAGAGTCTGCAAGCGCTGGCCATACTCGATGAGCAGTCGGTAGGAGATGCTGTGGTTGCCTCCACTTATCGCTGGCTGCCATCGCACGTGAAAATCATCCCAGTGGCCATCATCCAGGCGGACGCTGTCAGTGGGCACGGCCAAAGGTATGACTCCAGCATCGGGGGGTGGCGGGGGTGTTGGATCAATCAGCTGGAGCGAGGAGACGGTGGAGTCTAGCCCCTGGGGCCACAGCTCCATGGTGTCGTTAACGGCTGCTATTCTGGCGAGGACTGCTCGGCGACCGCCCCGCTCCAGCCAGAGCAGAGCTCCGAGGGGTCGGACCAGTTGGAGGCTGTGGGGCAGGGCATCCCTGTCAGGCCAACTTTGCAACAGCTCAAGGGAATCCTGGGTGGTTTCCAAACCAAGAGGAGCTTGGTAGAGGCGCAACGCGGTGGGGCCTGATACCAGCCAATAGAGCTGGCCTTGCTCCAGATCGATACTGAACGAGACGATGCTACCCTCAAGGCCATTGACGTGGTAAAACTCCACCTCATTCACGTGCTGGGGGTGGCCCGGGGAAGAGCTGAGAGGCCGACGTGTCAGACGGTTAGCGGTGGCGTAGTAGAGATGGCCCTGCCGGGGATCGATGGCCAGCTGGCGGGTCCCGAAGATGGGCAGCAGTTCCCGAGCCCCGCTCCAGGGATCCATGCGCACTACACAGTTTCGTGCCAAATCCGACCAGTAGATTCGGCCGCCTCTCCAGTCGTACGTCACGGCCCCTACATGAGGCACCTCATCTGGAACCAGGCACCTCAGCTGCGGCTGCTTCAGATTGATGCAATGCATGACCCCGGACCCGGCGACGTAGTAGCCCGCACTGGCGTTTATCATAGCCAGGGGTCCAGGCCGCGCTTGCAGCTGAGCGTCCTTCCGCTCCAGTTTTCCACCCAGTTCATTGGTCTCGTAAAGGGCCCCCTGAAGGGTGGCCCAGCTGAGGCGATGCGGCCCAAGGGGCCAGGTGCGAGCCACGTGGGGTGGGGTCCAGGCACCGGGTTCACCGGCCGAACTCATGGCCCGCACCCGGAAGTGGTAAAGATTGTCCGGCTGCAGGCGCTCGAGTCCGAAGTGGGGGCTACGGATGTTGCGGATGCTGAACGCGCTCTGGCTTGCCACGTCCAGGACCTCTAGCTCGTAGCTCAAGTCCAAAGCGGCGGCGGGTGACTGGTAATGATTCCTGGCCGGCTGCTCCCATGATATGTGTGCTGCCTGTGCCCCCAACACGGCGCTGAGCTGGCGAGGCACCCCTGAGGGATGAGCCGAAGGATAGCGCTCTGCGGTGAGAAGGATTAGGCCCCAGCAGTCAGGGAAGTGACGCAGCGGCCAGGTGCCCAGCCCTCTGTGGTTAAGCTGATCCACCAGCAACAATTGTATCTGGCTGGCACCAGCTAGGAGCAGGGAGCGGCCCTGGAGAGCGAAAGTCCGCCATGAGTTGTCGGGCAGGACGATCAGAGGCCTTTTGTGATTTCCATCGTAGCTGATTTCCAGAATCTTCCCCTCGTGCGCCACCAGTAGGTAGAGCAGCCAGTGCAGCGGGTCCAGGGTGAACCATCCAGGCTGTCTGATCCTGGCAATGCGAATTCGTTCCTTAGTGGTCAAATCGAGGCGCCAAACGCTCTCGGCATCGGTCCAAAAAAGCCAACCGTTCAAGGGGTCAACCTCCAATTGCTGGACAGGGTCTAGAGCCTCGGACAACACAGCAATGTCTATGCTCTCCAGATCCATCTTGAGCAGGGAAAATTTGAGATTCGGCGTCTCCACAGCTAGGTAGAGACGTCTTCGGAGCCAATCCAGGCTAAGCTTTCGGGGAATCCATTTACCGGTAATGTTGCTTCGTCCATCTAGCTCCACTCTGCTAATGCCAGAAGTGGGTTGGCCCTGCTCCAGTCTCAGGCTGTTGAAAGGGAGGATCAAGAAGGGCTACTCGTATCTATTGTTC
Organism: Drosophila miranda; assembly: GCF_003369915.1. Classification (NCBI taxonomy): domain Eukaryota; kingdom Metazoa; phylum Arthropoda; class Insecta; order Diptera; family Drosophilidae; genus Drosophila; species Drosophila miranda. The sequence goes on from NC_046673.1 coordinate 6,302,252, forward strand.
TTTGCAGATTTTTTGATGACTGCCCACCTGCGCATCTCTCCCAGAACGTCCACAAACCACAGCCGTTGCTCCCTCTGCTCCCAGGTCATATCACTAATTGGTTGATCAGACTGAAGGACGAGTCGTGTCTCCCCGCCCGGCGCCAAGGCCTGCCATACGATGCTCCGATGCCCGGCAACAAGCGCACTCGGGTCCTGATCCTTATCCTGATCCTTGTGCAATTGCGGAGCCTGAGCGGTATGGGTCTCGACGCTGGCAGAGGCCGCTGGGCCCTCGCCCTGCTTGTTGATCATCGTCAACTCCAGCCTGTACTTGGTACGGGCCTGCAGCTGAGAAAAGATAAAGTTTCCCCGCTGCACCGTCACCAGCTGGAAAAAGAGTCGCAAACTGTACTTTTCCTCCTGGAGGGGCAATTATGGGATTGATTACCTGCTCGATGGTTCGGTTATCCCCAGGACTGCTTAGGCGAAGGCGGTAGCCCTCGACGGGGCCGTTGGTGAATCTGCCCGGATGCCAGTGCACGGCCACATGGCTGTCGTCGAGTGCCAGCACCTCCTCGATAACCGGTGCCGAAATGGGCGCGCCCTCAGGAGGCGTCTGGTAGGCGGGTGTAGCCGGCGAGTAAAGCACATCGTCGCTGCCTTCGCCAAAGGGAAGCTCGAAGCGGAACTGCATGATGAATGGATGTAATTATTTTCCAAGAAAAATATATTTTAATAGACGAAATGCAAGTTTTGGCCTCTGTCTGAATGCATTGCCTGAACATACAGAAAATAAAGATAGCCATATAGATAGATCATAGGTAAGATATAGGTACATAGATATATCTAGAGGAAGCTACAAAATTCATTATTTTTGGACTATGTATGCGAGGTATGGATCTGAAATATATTTAATGGCTTTTTTTTGTATTGCACGTCTGCACTTCTGGATCGCTAATAGCCATTAGACTAGGCTAACTTTGCTGCGAAGAGAGTTCGTAGTTTTCGTAGCCGTCTCCAGACACGCCCTCCGGCTATTAGTAAAAGAACTAAGGCACTTTTGGTGACAAAATGATGGTTTTCAACACGCACAGCCGGCCAGCCAGGAAAATTGGATCAGAAAAGTGTAACAATCGATCACTTCTGCTGCAGCGCTGCTCCCAGCTCCAGTGGAAAGCAAAGCTGGCGCATATATATCTCTCGCTCTCACTGCATGATTTTCCCATAAAGCTGTCTCTTGCTCCATCGACTCCGCTTTTGATGCTGATCAATAATACATATACCTAATAGGGTTGGAAACGCTTCCTACCTAATCAGATCGGAAAAGGATTTACACTGGCTGCGCAAAGCATTCCACGCGCTTACTCATTGCCCCTCTCTCTCTCACACACTCTTTCTCGTGCAGTGTGCGCCCTCTGGCGAGAGAGCGAGATAGCAACACACATACTGACTGAGTATCGAGTATAAATGTAGAGCCACGGTATTTTAATGTTTCATCTCAAAATTCGATGTTTTGATAACCAAATCGGATTGCGACAGCTGTTAGCACGAAAACGTAAAGTGTTGTTGCTCTGACCAATTAGTTCAGAGGAAAATTTAAATTTAAGGGCAAAAGCTAAATTTTCCTGGTAATAGTGTCAATTAAATGTTAATACATCAATAAGTCATCTATTTCTTTCCTTTTGCTATCAATATTCGGTTTGTTGTCAGACATTGTCGTTTTGCCTAAACGAGAGGAACAAGGATTTGCGTATTCAAAAGTACATTTCGTATCCGTATTTCATCATTTCAGAGACAAAACAGTCTTCTTACTTACTCTGTACTGTGTGTAAGGCATCAGGGGCTCAAGGATCTCGCAGACGTAGTACTCGTCGCAATCGTAGTCTGCCAAATTAAACCATTTCTCCTCTTTTTTCTCCTTTTTATTCTCCTCATTATGGAGATCCGCGTACTGGTACTGGATGTTGAAGGGTCGACTGGACAGGTAATGCTCCGGGAAGTGCATGGCCCACTTGATGGTCAAGGGCGTGTCCTGTCGATCCTGACTGGGGGCCTGCACGAACTGCGGTTGCGTCCTCTGCACGGGCTGCGTCATGGCCAGGCGTTGTAGGCGCCAGTAATTGCGCTGGGCCATCTCGCAGGACCCGATGCAGGGCATGTCATGGGAAAAGAACTGTAGCGAAGACTGGCAAACCAGAGGGAAACGGTGGTGATCAGCTGGTCAAAAATCTTTAGGGATGTATGAGATGAGCTCTCACTTACACAAGCTTCTTGGCAGGGCTCCAGCTCCTTGAGGGCTCTGTACCATTGAGCACATCCCTTGGTGCACTGCGGATTTAAATGGATTAGAATTGTTTAAAAATACTTTATCTGAAAGCGGAGGAGGAGCCTTGAACTGCGCAGTTAATGTCAGTCAGTCAGCGTAGTCAGGCACATTTTGAATAAAAAGGAGTCCCGTAGAGGCCATTCCGGTATTTGGTTCTGGCATTGGTCATCTCTCCGTCCCGATGAGTGCCTAAATCTCAGTGCTATTGAAAACGACATGCGTGTTGCTATGAAAAAGACTCATAATGAATTCGCTGCCCTCAACTCTAGATTCCGATTGCTTCAAGACAAGTTTCTCGCGATAGAGTCTCACTTTGAAAACCTAAAAATTTTAACTGATTCGCCAAAAATGAAAAAGGGTTACAATTATTTGCCCAATAGAAATAAAGTCCTTGAAGTCCCTTGATGCAATGGAACTTGGAGCTAAAGGTGCCCTTGCACCGACAGCGACTGCAGTATCTGCATCCTCACCTACCGCCCTTCCTGTGCCCGTGTCTGACCTCGATATCCGACTGGAAGTCAACGACAATCCCGGGACTGGCAATTAAAACCGCTGACTCTGCTGTCCGGAGGGATGTTGAGGCACCTTCTACCCCTCCATCTATTCTTACTGCTATTGACCCTCTAAAGTCTCCTGTCGTTTCTCGTCTATTCTTCAGGTTTGTTAACTCTAAACGAAATTCTTCACACTTTCCCTCATCTTTACCCATATGCTGATAACGATTGCGATACTGCTGACCTACTCGCTTCATTTTTTCAACTTTGCAACTCTGTCCTTTCTAAAACCCTTCCCTCTGTTCTCGCTTCTTCTAGCGACTTTCGTGCCATGCACTTATATTCTTTCCCTTGAAATAGTTCAAGTTGCATCTATCCCACCTTCATTGATTTTAATAGCCTATTAACCAATTTAGAATCGTGTAAATTTTATTTTTCCTTGAACCAGATATGGTTCCCAGTGGTGTTCTCCAACTGTGTGCTGATTATGTCGAGCTTATGGCGATTTTCCCACCGTCTGGAATGAATCTATCATAATTCCCACTAATAAAAAGGGGCATAGTCTCATGTTTCAAGTTACCGTTGTATTTCCAATTTATCTGCCACTTGTAAACTCTTCGAAAAAATTATTACTTCTCAGCTCCAACATTTTTGTAATCCTTGTTTTCAGAATATCAGCAGAATCTTGTAAAACATCGCTCAGTGTCTTCTAACCTTTCCACCTTCTTACTTGACGGACTTGCACAACAGTATCAGCCTGAAGTCATTTATACAGATTTTAGTAAAGCTTTCGACTAAGTTAATCTCAATCTTCTTATCCACAAACTATCTCTCCTCGGGTTTCCGACTAACCTGCTTCTCCGTGCTAAGGCTTACCTCTGCAATCGTTCTCAGCGTGTCTGCTTCAACTCTCTCTTTCTAAACAGTTTTTTGTCTCGTCAGGTTTAACTCAGTCTTAACTCATTCCCGAGTCCTAATGTATGCTGATTATTTCATCTATAGTGATTCCGTGTACCCATTATTTCTTCAATCGGATCTTGACCCTCTAAATAATTGATGTTTATTTAACGTTCTTCCACTTAATATTTAAAAATATAACATCATGACCTTCCTTCGCAGCAAGCCCTACCTTTTTGACTACAACGCCTGTGCAAAGTTAATGACTTTTCCTGAGATTTTAAAGTTTCGATAATTAAAAAAAAAAATATATGCTTTTCTGAATAATTCTCTTTAAATATTTTGTGACACATCCATCCACACCTAGTCGAATACATTTCTGAGGATCACGATCAAATTCAATTACAGTGTCTTGAATATTTACGATAATAGTTTCGGCATTCAAAACATGAAAGTCCATAGAGCCAACAAACTCTTTTCTAATTTGCATTTGGACTTGACAAAAGAAGGAATTTATTTGATTCATTAAAAAAATAAAAGTTTTATAGAAAGATTGAAACATAAGTTTAAAAAAATAAATTATAGTCATAATAAAGGTGGGGGCAGCTTCAGAACTAGGCGTCAAATATATTTATATATTATATATGTATATAATAAAATCCTTCGCTCTAAGAGTACCAGACATACAAAATATTTCCCTTATATGTACACTTTCCGGGGACGGGATCGCTTCCTTCTCCCTTAGAATTCGACTCCGCACTAAAATAAAAACTCAGTCAAATCGAAAAATACATTCCCTTTCGCGGTTAACAAGTGTCTCGCCCTCCTTTTAAGCCTGGAGATGGTTCAAATTACTGCTGCTCATTTTGCATTGGGGCCTGCTTTTAAGATTCCTTTCATTTAATTTGGTCTGATGGCTATCAAATGTCGTTTGGCACCCTCGTTCCTCGCTCCACTTACGCGTGTTTTGTAGCACTTCTCGCTGCTGTCCGCCTTTTCGCACTTGATTCCGAACTCGTCCAGAAATAAATCCTCCTGGAAAAGTTACAAAACGAAATGAAAATAACCCAAACCAATTAGTAAAGTAAATAACATTGTGGGTCATGGGAACGGAAGTGGCTGCTGCTTTGCATGGGAAAAGGTAAATACACAAGGACTATAACAGCAAGAAATCGAATATGAACCCTGTCACAGTGTCAGTAACCAGCGTTAAAAAGACAATTCATTTTATTTTGATTTTTTGTATACCTGGTTCTCGTGGAATACAAGTGTATATTGTTTCCCTTTAAATGTAAACACAATTGTGCATCCGTGTACATGTTGTATATATTCAAAAGACCGTTTTGCTCATCCATCCATATATGGTATAGCAGCAGTGTCCATGGCCATGTCCTTCTGTCTGCAATGCCAATTCTTTTCGACTAATTGTCAAGGGGTGTAGTAAGTTCCCGAGTCGCAGTCAGAATATCGACCATTCTGTCTTATTATTTCCGAGAATAAGTTCAACTGAATAAGTTCTAGAGCAAGAAAAACAGGAAGACAAATTTCATGCCTCAGATTTAAGCATACAATAAAGGTTCGAAGGGGGGCTGGTTGATCGATGAACCTAAATTAATTTGCATAAACTACATGTTAGCCGAGGCGTATTAGCCCAGACCGCCTTCAATCTTTGGGTTCATCACTGGGCTGCGATCGTGGGTGAAGCTCAAGACCTAGCTAATGTGGGTCGTGGCACTAGGGGACAGAGATGCTCTGAGGACTGACTGAGAGAGGACTTAGCCTCCAGATGCATAGCGGGAGAAGATCAACTGAAAATGAGAACTGCCACTGATCAACGGGTGACGGGTACCAGTAGAGGTACGTTTGTTGACAGAGTTTTCTTCGCTGTTGCATAGTGTATGTTAATTAGGGATTTTCTTTAAAGCAAACTAATTGCTTCACGCATTTCTCCACACACTCGGAATATTTCTCTAGTGTTTGAGCTTTAATTTTTATTTTTTTCTACGCAGTATTTTATTAATTTAGCTTGATTAGTTTTTTCACAAACAGAAATAGCTATTGAGAGCTGAGGCTCCCCAACTCACGATGGCAATGGGACAAGGAGAATGAGAATGAGAACGAGAACGAGAGCGAGAACATGACAGAGATGGGGTGGGCAAGCTCTACGACTAATTGGCGTTGGGGGTTTTCATGTCGTTATTGCTCATCTTTTGTTGTACAATTTCTATTACATTAACTCGGAAACTCATGGACTGGACCGAGCCCCACACAGCACTCGGACTAGGTTGGTGTGCTATTGACACCATTGTGTTCGTGTTGCTCTTGCTGCCTCGCCAGGCTCCGTAAAGCAAGCGCAGGAATGCGAATATACGAATATATGCCAAACCATTTTTATACACACACAAATTGGCTAAGCAAAACATCTCAGCGAAATCTCTTTTGTGTGCACAGCTTTTCTGTGTAAAACGAATTCCAGGTCCACAATCTTTAGTGCGGCCTGCTCCAGTTTCAAGCGAGGAATGGCGAGCAAAAATTCTTACAGGGACTCAATTAGCAATCAGTGGACTGGACAGTGAAGGCAGGCCGAAAGATGGTGAAAGATCTAGTAGCCAACAGTTTTTTTTATGAATAATAGTTGCATGTATTAACCGGTACTCGAAGAATATAGGGGTTTACTCGATTTGTAGCGGAACTGGATGTGTGTAACACACAGAAGAATCCATTTCCGACCCCATAAAGTGTATATATTCTTAATCAGCATCAATAGCCGAGTCGATATAGCCATGTCTGTCTATCCGTTTGTCCATCAGTCCGTCCTGATCGTCACTTTAAGAGGTAATACAGTATAGTATAGAATATTATAGTTAAGTAGTTTCAGCTCTGCTCAATGCTTCATTTTCCACTCATTCGAAATATCCCCTTTATCGAATATCTGATAATAATACATAAGAGCCAGTGAGTTGCCAGAAAAGTGAACCATGGAACAAGCGAAGAGAAGGATTAAATGTAAAAAACTACAATAACTACATTTATATTTGAAAAAAATCTCTGACAATCCTTTCTTTCAGTCTGCCCCTTCCTGCCCAGAGCTATCCATTTAAAGCAATCACTGAACACGATGGTTCATCATTAATTTTAATTGAACCAAACTACAGTGATGGCCTGGATAGGATTGGATTACAGAGGCGTTTCGCTAATGAATGAACTGTAACCGAACCACTGATTAATATGTAACTTCACTCCTATTACACACTCTCAGGAGCATACGTATAGTACTAAATGCCATCTAAATAGATTTATAAATTTAAGCACATGTTAACTACACAAAGAGTATAGGGATATAGTAGTTTTGTAGTGGAGTGGATGTGTATAACAACCAGAAGCGGTTCGGACCCTTTTAGGTATAGAAATTCTTGTTTTTTTTCGAGGTAATATCATACAAACTACCCTTGATTAGGGTTCATTATCGAATGAAATATTTCCAAATTGTAGATAGTGCTGCTCCATCTTTTGGAGAATATATTATAGTAGAGCTACATATGTGTGACACGCTACTGAAGGCTGCGATCAAACTGAGATGTTATTATTAATAATTTTAAGATCATTACTATGGCAGCTACTTACATATGTATGTATGTACATATATGGTAATCGTTGCACCTTATGGAAATAGTTTCACTGAGCAAATTTTAAAAATGGTCGATCAACTATTGTTATTTATTATTTTCACTCATAATCAGATTGTATCCATTTATAAATGGGAATTCTCGCTTCAAATTAGAATATGCAATTTCTCCACTACTGAATCACAATTTAATGCTAACGTAGAACTAACCTCAGTGAGAATGGCTAATTATATACTCAATCTATCCACACTTACAAAATATTTGATTACTTCTCATTAGTTTGTTAGTTTTTTTGGTTTTTTAGTTGTTTAGTTTTTTTTTTTAATTTCTAAGTAATAGTGCTTTAAGGGGTATGGGGCTTATGGGGTTGTAAGGGGATTTTGTACATATTTATTTTCCCTTAATCATTATTTTTCTTAAAAATCAACTTCTTTATACTACTGCACACCACTATACTATGTCTAAGCAGAAAAGGTCGAAGGCCTGTACTCTTATAAATTCATGTAAATCACCCACACTTGTGTAAATTAAATATATCTCAGATAAAGTGTTCCTGATAAATAAATAAATAAAATATATATGTACGTGCGTTGGTTACCTGACCCATGACAACGGGTTTGCTATTTAAAAAATAGCCAACAAATAGAGGCATTAAATTAAATATGAAATGTCGCAGCAGAAAAGCTCCATGTGACGTTAGTTTCGCAGAGCAAGTTTCACGACCGACGCGTCGCTGCAGTTCTGCGACCCATTCAAATGGTCTCACACATCTGTATATACATATGTACGTATGTACTCGTACGAGAATGTACGGCCGTTCGTACGGAGACAGGCACGAATATGCAAATGGCAATTAAGCCGAGCAACGGTAACCCAAATAATGATAAAGATTATATTTTGATACGGAGCCAAGTTGCTGTAAGCTGTAAATTCTAGCCCAAAAAAAAACCCGAGGGTTCGCGCACACTCCAGCTAAAGGAGGAGCTGAACTCCAGAAGCTCTCAGAATCTAGAGCAGAGCTGTTTTAAGCCAGCATCAGCTGGCCTGGGTGCGTATTCCGCACACTATCGGCTGAGCTGAAAGTCCGTCTGCTTCTACTTAACCTTTCTCTGAGCTTTTATAATATCACAAGGAAATGATGTTATTCAATAGTTCGTTATTAAGGCAGTTGTATGATATTCTAGTGGTTCGGTTTTCACCAAATTTTGTGGGCTATGCACTAACATGGGACGACAAAAATGATTACGATGGTTTGAATATCTTCAAAAACAAACATTTGCTTTTAGAAGAGCTTGTGAAAATATTTGTAAGGACAACGAAAAACGATTTAAAAATTCATAAAATTCATAAATTCATTCTAAATTTTGAAAATATCTTTAGCTCTGTTCCGGCTCCTATTTGAACTATAGTGTGCGACAGGCCATAGCAATGATTAACTAGACGATCTTCAATTATCACATATGTACGTAAATATGTATGTGTATATATTAATTAGCCGTTACAGTATGTGTCCAGCCTCTCTGCGTGTGTGTAAACGATTAACTTTAACAATCAGCAAGCTAGATTGGTGTATGCCGGATAAAAGAATGAAAGCGCAACTGAGTTTTGATACCCGATACTCAAAGAGTATAGGGGTATATTAGATTTGTGTTGGAAGTAGATGTTTGTGACTCTTTTTTTCAGAATTTTGTAACGCCCCCTTCCACAATTTTAAAGATACGATAAACCGAAGAAACAGAATCATAAAGAAAGACCTTATCTACCAGATTGCCAGAATCCGGCTTAGATCGTATCAATTTTATAGCCAGAAGGAACAAATGAATTTGCGCGTATTCCTTCTCTTTTCCACACTCTTCCTCGTGCAGTATGCCCCCTCTGTCGAGATAGCAACACACGTACGGACGGAGTATCGGGGAAAATGTAGAGCCGCGGCCCTAGCCGCGCGTGTTACAACGCTCCCGTTCGTTTTTGTTTGCATTTTGTGCGGGTACTACAATTACTTACAAGTATGTGCATATGTAGGTATGTCTCTACATGATGAATACAATATTTTGACGACACTGGAGAGCTTAACTCATCGAATCTGTCGTACAGCTGCTCAGGTTTTGTGCTGATTTAAGGTACTAGCTTTAAATCGAATTTTAGGCGCTGCGCTCATATTTTACTTAAGTGTAGTTTTAATTTCTATTCCTGATATATTCCTGAGCGAGTCTGTCATCACTTGTAGGCAGTTACTCACCTCTACAATACAACGCTGCACACACTCACGTGTGACGCGTTCCAGGACCACACGCTCATCGATTCCATCCTCTGGTAACTCTGGCAGCGCCGCTGTTGGCTTGTGTGCTGCCATTGGTTCTGGGACCGGTCGGGATATGCTGCTGATGGCAATGCCCTCCACAATGCTGGGGGGATCGGCTGTCGCGTGCTTGTGCCAAATGGCCACTTTCTCCACCACGTCACTGTCCAGCTTTGGCAACAGTCCCAGGCGGTCCTTGAACTCGTCTGGCAGGCCTGAGTAGTTGTGGTGCCGGCCATCTTGGGAGCGACACCCATCGCAGCAGATCGACAGCAGGATCAACAGTAGGAGATTGATAATCAGAATCGTGGATATGCCCCCATGTCCGTCCTGGCCGCTGGCCAACTGGCGACCCAGGCGCGCCAGCTGCTGGCGCAGGTCGAACTTGCTGCTCTGATGCTGGACGCTATGCTTTCTGTGGCATGTCGTCGATGTCGGGGTCGACTGCTGGTTGATGTGGGTGGTTGACGTCTTGGTGTTCACGTTCACAGCAATTTTGACATTGAAGCTGATGTTGAAACGTTTCCCCATCGGTTGACTAGTAGTCTTCTTCTGCTGCGACTGCTGCTGTGCCTGGTCTACATTCTGATGCCAAAACATAGTCACTGATGTGGCAACGTGTGACCTTCACCTCAGGTTTGCTAGCTTTGTTTTGCTAGGCTGAGTGCTTGCTAATGTGCTTTTGTGGGTCAGGTTCTATTTTCTAGTCGTTCGCGCTTTTACTGTTGTTCTTGTTGTTGTTGTTGTTGCTGCTCGCTGTTGTTCGCTCTGCCAACTGGTATTCGCCGAAAACCGAAACTGAAAGGCAAACAAATAAGACAAAAGAGAAAGAGAGAAACAACATTAAAAATCAAATCTCAAAGTCAAAACCCGAATTCAATGGGCATGTAAAGTGCATTAGCTAATTTCCATTTTATGCAAATTAAAAGATTAAAAAACGCGCAAGTCTCCAAGTTCAGCGCACCGCATCGATTGATACCGAATTTTTTCTGTACAATCTTCCTAAATTTCTAACTAGGACCAAGTCTTCAACCGTGAATATTTTATTACGAATTTATTCTTTGCTTTGGTCTGAATATGGGCTTTTCCTTAATACATACAATATATATGTATGTCTAACGTCACGGTCGAAAACATTTAAAGGATATTTAAGTCAATTAATATGGGATTGATTTTCTTAAATTTGTTTTAATTAATAGATAGGTGATTCCGACTTTGTGGAAGAACTTGTTCATATATCATTTTTCCAATAGAAGATTATAATAAAAGGAAATATGGTATTCAAATCAAACTTTATTATATTGTACCCGGCTGGGCGCCGATCGGAAGTCTGAGCAAATCGAATCTGCCAAATCATCGCCGGATTCGCAGTCGCCGCCGCATTAATCTGCTGACGCGGCTCACGCAGGGGTGTTGTGTTACGCAAGGGCTGTGTCCCAGCATTCTTCAACCCCGAGCTGTTGTTGGACTGCCTGGACATTGCCCGCAAGTACTTTTGCCGACGCTGCGCCTCTTGAGAGTTCTGTTACAAGAGGAGGCCCATGTAGCACTTGGTCCACTTGAAGATGTTTATGCCAGATCAGTAGCCAAATGCAGATGGCAAAGTACTAGTAATCTTGTTTTGTTATACACTTAAAGCTTGTTAAAAATGTTGGATCTCTCTGTGAAAATGTCCATATCAAGAATATACGAGCTCACAAAACTGGTCCTAGCAATCTACATTGCAACAGATTCGTTTCTGTATTGCAAAACGGTACAATAAGAGGGAATTTTGACCCCAAGTGAAGAACCAATGGCACCATCGCTCCTATGAAATCGAATACAATATACAAATCTAATATCTAATCTAATACGTTGTGCCGTTACGTTAATTTCCTACGACAAAATGTTAAAAAATCATAATGAAATAAAAATGAATCCATTCGTAAGTAGTAAGTGGATATCCATCCCTATATAAGCCACAAAAAAATACAATAGTCGAACGTACGGTTTAAAATGAATAGGCCAAAATATGGTGGTTTTTGATGTTATGGTTATCAAATCTCTGCGAATCGGGTAGAACTATCTTTACATATTTGGTACATATATTGAAATAAACAAATAAACACTTTTCCTTTTTTTTATTAAAAATCCGCGGAGACATCTGACGTAAGTTACTGGCGTTACGTTACCCAATTTCGAGGTGATAAAAGTCTAACAATATACCGTTTGCCGAGGTTTGACCAGCTCTCTGAGATTTTTTTTAGATATGTTAAAGAGACTAAGAAAAAACTTTTATCAAGAATTATCCTTTTAATAGGTGGTAATAGTAGTAGTATATTACTATACAAAAACCGAAAAATACCGAAAAAGTTATGGCGGAAATTCCATAATAGGGTCGTAAGTTTTGTTTCATTCGAGTGATTTATCTATGTATGCAATAACACACAATAAATATTATAATATTGTAAGCTAACAATCGATAGCAATCAGCAATGTTTAACTGAAATTATGTTGAATAAAATATGAAGTTATTAAATTGAATCATTTGAATTATATTCAATAAGTAGCATTAGCTTATGGGGGTTTTTTTCGCCAATCATTTTGAAATTGCTTTAAATCCTCCTACTTTATGTGTTCATATGTATGTAAACATTTTGCATAGCCAAACTCGTTGTACGGTAGAACATGACAAAATAGATATACCCTTTCCAATAGGCAGAAGAGACGAAATGAAATCATTTCATTAGCGGCAGCTCCAAGGTTCAACGAACGCTTTCCGAGGGCGAATTTGTGCAAGTGCAAGCCGATCAATATTCCAACATATTACTAACGATTCGCATCCAGGTTTCGGAACCTCCCCAGAACATTCTCATGGCATATCAAGCGACAAGTCTCAATTAACCCGGGCTAATGCATAGTCAATAAGTCACACGCCCTCTCAAAGCATCAAAGGGAAGGGCAATAACAAAATTATCCTCATTGATATGCAAACAGATTGAGTGGAGTGGAGTGGAGTCTGCTCTCCAGACGAAAATCAGCCACTGTTTGAAACTTCACAGAAAATAATAGTTAATTGCACTTTAATTTCATATTCACCAGGAAAACAACAGCGCTCATAAAATGATAAATAAATCGCATCGACAAACACTCTCGCACACAGCACATAACAACAAAAAAAACGGGAGACAAAAAGGCGAAAATAAATTGAAAATAAATTGAATAAACCGCTAGAAACATTGAAAATATGAAAGATCACAGGAAATTAATTGCATAAAAGCTATTCGGAAAATGCACGCAAATTCCGTTCAGCGATTTTACATTAATTACTGTAATACTGCTGTATCAGGCCAAATTTTATTTTGAATCTTTGTTTCTGCCATACGACCGCCGACCGGCCGGGAGTCAAATTTTCACAATGTCACACAGCACATGCGTCCTACCCCACATTTTGCTCAGCCTGCGGTGGAAGCTGTTCAGCGCAGTTGTCGCAGTTTAATTCAATTTATTGTTGATTTGAGCAGCTTAATTGCATTTTATTGCTGCATCTATTTTCCCCAACTTAGCAGCAACTTCAAACTAGGGACAGGCAGGGCAGAGAGGGCCCCACTTACTAGGCGAGGCGTCAGCGCGCAGATGGTGATGACTCACGGTACTTCTCAGTGGCGCGATCGGAACACAACTGTTTGACATGACGAGCAACATGCTTTAACCAGCCCAATCCACAGCAACACATACCCCAGCCCCAAGCCCGAGAACAACTCGCCGTCGCGCTGTTGAACCGAAGCAAGCCGCCCAACGGGCCGACCCGATCCGAGCCGCCCGCCGATCTTCTTCGCTTGTTTGCGGTGACGAAGAAACGATCGCGTCACGGTCAAGGCAACCCCTAAGCTTAAAAAACTGAACTTTGACAGAGATCTCTTCAGTTATTTTGCACCAGCAACACATAGAACGCCTAAAGCATTTAATAACGGAGATGCAACAGAAAACGCTATATTTATACCCGATACTCAAAATTAATATTGGGGTATATTAGATTTGTGGTAAAAGTGGATGTGTGTAACGTCCAAAAGGAATCGTTTCCGACCCCATAAAGTATATATATTCTTGATCAGCATCAATAGCCGAGTCGATTGAGCCATGTCTGTCTGTCCGTCTGTCCGTCCGTCCGTCTGTCCGTCTGTCCGTCCCCTTCAGCGCCTAGTGCTCAAATACTATAAAAGCGAGAGCAACGATGTTTTGGATCCAGACTTCTGTGATATGTCACTGCTACAAGAATATTTCAAAACTTTGCCCCGCCCACTTCCGCCCCCACAAAGGGCGAAAATCTGTGGCATCCACAATTTCGACGATACGAGAAAACTAAAAAAGCAGAATCGTAGAAGATGACTATATCTTTTAGAGTGCAAAATCTGAACCAGATCGTATAATTATTATAGCCAGAATCAAGAAAACAATTTCATTTTTTCTCGCCCTGTCTCTCTCTAACACACACGTAGCATAGGCGGCTTTGCTTAGAGTAAAACATTAGCGCCTAGATCTCAGAGACTATAAAAGCTAGAGCAACCAAATTTGGTATCCACACTCCTAATATATCGGACCGAGACGAGTTTGTTTCAAAATTTCGCCACACCCCCTTCCGCCCCCGCAAAGGATGAAAATCTGGGGATATTCACAAATCTCAAAGACTATTAAGGCTAGAGTAACCAAATTTGGTATCCGCACTCCTGTTAGATCTCACTATAAAACGTATATATCAAAATTTCGCCCCACCGCCTTCCGCCCCCACAAAGGACGAAAATCTGTTGCATCCACAATATTGAGGATACGAGAAAACTAAAAACGCAGAATCATAGATAATGATCATATATATCAGATTGCTGAATCTGGATCAGATCAGATCATTTTTATAGCCAAAAGGAACAAATCAATTTTCACTGGCTACGCAGCACCCGACGTCACGCTCAGACTGATTTTCTGTCTCTCTCGCACGCACTCCTTGTCGTGTCGTTTAATATTAGCGGCGTCTGCCGGAGGAGAGCCATACTGACTTAGTATCGGGTATAACTGTAGAGTTGCGGTCTCCGCAGCAACTCACAACGTTCCCCCTCGTTTTTGACTCGAGAGGATTGCTAGATTCCGTAGGTGGAATAGGATCTCAGGGGGTTTTATTTTTCTTATCTTTCTTTTGGAGTTCAAGCGCAACAATGAGAAAAATGACTGTTGTTCTCATTTTTCTCATTGTTGCGCTTGAATTCCAAAAGAAAGATAAGAAGTTTGTATTTTGTTTATTTCATTTCATTCATGATGGATCAAAGAAGAATAGGATAGTATTGGGTTACACCAAAAACTACTATAATATTTTGTCACTCGCCGCTTTTGATTTTTAAACAACAAAAATACGACTTTTTTGCTCGCATATGGTTTTTTTGTTGCGATTGTATCTGACTGGTTTCGCTAATTTTAATCTGATTGAGAAATATGTATATTTCAGCCATTCTGCAATTGGCAAGTGTGATACATTTTTTAGGTGTTTTTAAAAAACTCATTGGGTAGTACAAGGATTTCCTTCACTAGGCAATCAGATCTGTAGTCCAGATCTTCAGCCGGATGTGTTCAAAATTATGCACATTTTTCTCCGTATATGTACATATATATGTACATTTATCTATGTATAATCAAAATATTTATGTGGCCTATCCAATATATTTTATTCATAAATATACATACGTAAGCGGATCCGATCAGAGAGGGAAACCCATACAGAGGGACCACGACCGCTAGCTATGTTCTAATGTTAATCTTGCACTCCGTTTATCCACTTGCTACATCATAAATTATTTGATTCGAATTGTTAAATATTTGTTTCTACATTTCCGCTTCCAATTCGTTTGTCCTTTTTGCTCATTAAAGGGGAAGTATAAACACAACATTTTTTTGTCTCTGAGATCTAGGCGCTCATCGGGATGGACATAAGAGTTTTGTTTATTTAAATTGTATGCACTTTTAGGTGGAATAATTCAGTAAAATTCATTATTCAATACATAAACTGTTTAAAAAAAGAAATGTATGTTTCAAACAATATATTTTAGGCACCTTTGACTTCTGAATATGTAAATAGGTAAATTATGCTTAAAAGCCCAACCCGTAGCTATGAGCAACTTGGCTTCTGGACCGATTTAAGCTGATAAGCTGGATACTCGAAGCTAAATATTATATATTGTAGGATACCTGGGTATCTAATTTTTTTTAGATTACAGGTTAAAACAGGCCTTACTTGAAATCAAGGATGGAAAAACTATTATTATGTTATAATTTATTATCGGAATGAAGACAGGTGCTTCGGGTTCAAGGCTTGCCCTTACTCCGAGGCGGCTGTGCTTAATGCCCTAGGATAAAGGGGGCTACGAGCGAACCCTTACCCGTCATAACTGTACAACTGTGCGAGTATACTCTCCCCGTGAGGTCGGCTGGAAACGGGTCTTGGTAAAGTCATGTCTCTGCCATGGATGCCGGCTAATGATAGTCGGCCGGAGGGAAGAAAACTCCCAGTGAAATTAAAACAAACCCGAGGGGACACTGGGTCATGACCAACCTGACCCTCCTGCACACAAGCCCCTCCGTGAGCTCATCGCAGACTGCGAGGTCAAGGACATCGGAATAATTATAGGATGCGAAGCCAATGCACATCGCTGTCAGCGTTGAAGCACTGTCACTAATGAACGGGGTGAGTACCTTTCCAGTTACCTACTGACCACTAAGATGGTAATTTTAATCCAGTGAAATGATCCCACTCTTAGTGCCAAGAATTGTACGGAAGTCATGGACCTTACACTTGCCTCTCACCAGATACAGAGGAACATAAGATCCTGAAGGCAATTGTATTCTCCTTCCCTCTACCGAGTTCCAGTTCAATTCCGGAATGTCAAGCGGACAAACGGTTGTCGTTGTTGAGATCACTTGAGCAGTATTCTCCCTGAATCCCCACTAATGAGGAGTTTTACAGAAGGTTACGACCGGAAAAACCAGAGTCCAGAAAAAACCTAAATGGTGGACTCCGAAAGTAAGGAAAGTTTGGAAAAGCTCTTCAACAGATAGAAAGCTCTTAGAGCTCGTGCAAACTGTAGTTGAAAGCGGAGCTGGAATCCGAGCTGATCTGAGAGCTTATTGCAGGCAGAATCTGCTGGCAGGTGCATACCTTGTCGGTTGAGCTGAAAGATGATCTGATAGCTATGTTTCTACATATTAAACAATTATTTGAGCTTAAGAACTATCTCAACGAAATGCAGCAGCATATGTATATGTAGGTATATTTTATAACTTTGCCAATCACTTGTTGGAATGGAATGGAACATCTGTTTTTATATAAACGAGGGGGAACGTAGTGAGTTGCTGCGGAGACCGCAACTCTACATTTATACCCGATACTAAGTCAGTATGGCTCTCCTCCGGCAGACGCCGCTAATATTGAACGACACGACAAAGAGTGCGTGCGAGAGAGACAGAAAATCAGTCAGAACGTGACGTCGGGCGCTGCGTAGCCACTGCAAAATTGATTTGTTCTTTTTGGCTATAAAAATGATCCGATCTGATACAGATTCAGCAATCTGATAGATATGGTCATTCTCTATGTTTCTGCGTTTTTAGTTTTCTCGAATCTGCAATATTGTGGATGCAACAGATTTTCGTCTTTTGTGGGGGCGGAAGGGGGTGTGGCTACATTTTGAGATATACGTTTTATATCGAGATCTAACCGAAGTGCGGATTAGATTACTCTAGCCTTAATAGTCTCTGAGATTGGTGGATGCCCCAGATTTTCGTCCTTTGCGGGGGCGAAAGGGGGTGTGGCGAAATTTGGACACGAAACGGTCAAGGTCCGATATCACAGGAGTGTGGATACCAAATTTGGTTGCTCTGGCTCTTATAGGTTCTGAGATCCTTGAACTCATATTTTGCAATTGGCAAAACCGACCATGAAACCTGTGTGTTAGAGAGAGACAGAGCGAGAAAGAATGAAATTGTTTTCTTGATTCTGGCTATAATAATTATACGATCTGGTTCAGATTTTGCACTCTAGAAGATATAGTCATCTTCTACGATTCTGCGTTTTTAGTTTTTTCGTATCGTCGAAATTGTGGATGCCACAGATTTTCGCCCTTTGTGGGGGCGGAAGTGGGCGGGGCAAAGTTTTGAAATATTTTTGTAGCAGTGACATATCATAGAAGTCTGGGTCCAAAACATCGTTGCTCTAGCTCTTATAGTCTTTGAGCACTAGGCGCTGAAGGGGACGGACAGACGGACGGACGGACGGACGGACAGACGGACAGACGGACAGACAGACAGGGCTCAATCGACTCGGCTATTGATGCTGATCAAGAATATATATACTTTATGGGGTCGGAAACGATTCCTTCTGGAAGTTACACACATCCACTTTTACCACAAATCTAATATACCCCAATACTCATTTTGAGTATCGGGTATAAAAAGGTCGGGTTGGAACTCACAAGAGTCTGGATACAACATTTCGTTGATCTAGCCTTTATGCTCTCTGAGAACTAGGCGTCAAAAAAGACGGACAGACAGACTCGGCTTTTGATGCTGATATTACACACATCCACTTTCACCCAAATCTAATATACCCCTATAATCTTCGAGTACCGGGTACTCATACATATGTATGTATCTCCCGAACAATTAGTCTGGTTTTAAGAAAAGCTGATTTTTGCAAGCGCTGGAAAATTGTTTAGGTGATCCTTATATTCATACTATCTAAAGCCCTCACAAAATCCATTGACTTTTGCCAGCTACATAGATATAATTTAGCTCAGATAAATATGAACATGTGTGGGACTTGTAAGGAACCCTTATTCGGCCGTCTGAATTAGCTTGAGCTTGTTTAGCGGTCTGTGGGCTCTATGCAATCAATTTATAATATTACCTGGGCGACAAGCATTCGTGTTTTTATTCGTTACTGTTAACTGCTATTTATACCATGGTAGTCAACTTGAATCTTCTCCAAGCGCCGCTTGCTAGTCAGTTCCGCATAGGGATGCTCCAGGCGTGCCAACGTCGGCACTACTGATAAGGGACCATTGATCTCGGCGCTTGTCTTGATCCGTCTCACCATATCCGTATTTATATAATATTAGCCACTAGACGGTCAACTAAGTGTTGCGACGATGTGCTGCCTCCGTGATCGATTCCTCTTCATACCTTGAACCTCATCGGTTTTCTGATCCTTCCTGATCCTGTGCTTCTGCTGCTCCTCTATCTCCCTTCCACGCCCCCACAAAGGACGAAAATCTGTGACATCCACAATTTTAAGGATACGGGAAAATAAAAAACGCACAATCAGAGAGAAAGACCATATCTACAAGCTGGATTTTCCGAGTCTGGATCAGAACGGATCATTATTATAACCAAAAGCAACAAATCTACGCAGTGCACACACTCTTTGTCGTTCAATGTTAGCACCGTCTGGCGAAGAAGAGCCGTACTGACTAAGTATCGGGTATAAGTTACGGTCGCAGCAGCAACTCATAACGTTCCCCCACCCCCCCGTTTTTACTAATAAGCATGCTAAAAGGGGACAGCAATACGTTGTCAGAATTTCCGTTATAATCTATCGCTAGAGAAGCGTGCAGAAGTAAATGATTGGAGATGTGCCCTTATTGCACAGGTTCGCGCTGCACAATTACCACCCCAAATTCGACCATTAAACATAAATCGGCAATCGCCTACAAAGATCGTCGCTGCGTTGTTGTCGGCTTATTGTCCGTCGTATGCCATAATTTTCATACAAATCTCATATACCCCTATACTAATTTTGAATATCGGTTATAACGATACAGACAGTATGGCTTCTCGCCGCCAGAGACGCACACATTGCTTTTTGAAGTGTATGAGAAAGAGAGCGAGACAAAGCGCTTGGACGGCGTTGTCCTTCTGGCTATAATAATCCGATCTGATCCAGATTCGGCAGTCCATGGTCTAGATACGGTTGTTTTCTAACGATTCTGCGTTTGCAGTTTTCTCGTATCTTCAAAATTGTGGATATCACTGATTTGCATCCTTTGTGGAGGCGGAAGGGGCGGGGCGAAATTTGTAAATACACTTGTGACGGATACTCTGATATCTAGACGCTTATATGCAGCGGCAGACTGGCAAATGCGAACAGTCGAACAAAATTTGAGCCAAATCGGACCAGCAGTTCTTTCTATACATTTTTCTCTCTCCATTTATATATATACAGTGGCGAGCACGTGTGGATGGATACATGTTTATCACTTTTCACTTTAAGCGACTGTAAAATCTTTAAAAATGAATCAATCCTTGTGATTTTTTTTTTTAAAGATTCCTTAAAAATGAATCAATCCTTGTGATTTTTTTTTTTAAAGATTCATTAATTTATTGAGAATGAAAAAAGACAACAATTTCAATTCAAAGAGATCCTTTTTCTTAAGAGATTTTAATTTTTTCAAAAAAAGAGCATGTATACACTTTTGCACGTTTCAAATTTTTTTACTTTAATAATTTTTTAAAAATATTTGTTCCAAAGGGCCTTAGCTTTTATCATATTCCGAATAGGTATTGGCATGCTCTCGACTAAATTTAGTAGGTGCTGGCAAGGTATCATGCGCCACTCCGACCTCTCGCGCTCCCAAAGACTCACCCAATCACTTTGGTGCAGACTCCTACTTTTCCAGTGTTTTTTAAACAGAGCCCATCGATTTTCAATGCGATTTAGATCTGGGCCATTGAGCAGGCCACTGGATTAAGTGAAAACTCGAGTTATTGGGACGATTTTTCACGAATCTAGCCTTGTGCGTCGGGCTACCGTCTGGCTGGAAAGTGATCTCGGATATGGGGAAGTCACATTTCTCTATAAAATTTGACAAAATGGGTTCCTAAATACTAAGATAATATTCTTTCTTCATTATTCCATCGATTTTAACCAATTGGAGAACGTTCCACCAAGTGCAGCAGCCCTACACCGTCAGGCTTCCTCGTCCATGCTTTATTGTTTCCTTGACTTGATGATTTTTCAGCTTTCCACTTGAGCGGTAACAGTAGTATTCATTTCGATCAGGCTTAAAACGGTTTATTTTGGTATATCTGACCCAATTACCTTCTTACAATCTTCCGTGGTCCAGTTCCTATGCTCCTCACTAAATATAAGATGCGCAGCCACTTTTTGTGGGAGAGGGCAGGTTTTTTCTGGCTAACTGCCGGTGTCAGGCCGATCGTACGCAGAGCGTCCACTCATGGAACGTTCTCCAATTGGTTAAAATCGATGGAATAATGAAGAAAGAGTATTATCTTCATATTTAGGAACCCATTGTGTCAAATTTTATAGAGAAATGTGTCTTCCCCACATCCGAGATCACTTTATAGCAAGACGGTAGCCCGACGCACAAGGCTAAATTCGTGAAAAATCGTCCCAATAACTCGAGTTTTCACTTAATCCAGTGGCCTGCTCAATGGCCCAGATCTAAATCGCATTGAAAATCGATGGGCTCTGTTTAAAAAACACTGGAAAAGTAGGAGTCTGCACCAAAGGGATTGGGTGAGTCTTTGGGAGCGCGAGAGGTCGGAGTGGCGCATGATACCTTGCCAGCACCTACTAAATTTAGTCGAGAGCATGCCAATACCTATTCGGAATATGATAAAAGCTAAGGCCCTTTGGAACAAATATTTTTAAAAAATTATTAAAGTAAAAAAATTTGAAACGTGCAAAAGTGGATACATGCTCTTTTTTTGAAAAAACTAAAATCTCTTAAGAAAAAGGATCTCTTTGAATTGAAATTGTTGTCTTTTTTCATTCTCAATAAATTAATGAATCTTTAAAAAAAAAAATCACAAGGATTGATTCATTTTTAAAGATTTTACAGGCGCTTAAAGTGAAAAGTGATAAACATGTATCCACACGTGCTCGCCACTGTATATATGTCGATTTTGTTTATTTTATCTGTCATTATGCCAGGACCAGCTTGCAGATCTTCATCCTGTCTTCACTCACTAGGGTAAAAAATGTTCAATTATTTAGTTACTATAAAACGCACAGTAAGCTCAAGAGCTTTACTCACTCAGTATAATCGGTTCGCACTGCACACCGAATGGTTAAGTAGAGTGCGAGTGTGAGAAGACTTTCGAGAGACGCATTGAGACTCATCTGCAATTCTGTAGTAGCTTACTACTGCTTCGTACTCTTTTTCCGGGTCGTGATCCGGAATGCGGTCGTTGAGGCCACCGACGCTGGTCATATAATTTCTTGAATTGATTACCCGGAGCGCTCGTTGAACACATAGAGGTGCGCCTCAGGCTATTCTCAATGAATTATACGATTCGTTAAATACATACATATAGCAGAGTGCAGCACTTTTGATGGCACGTGTAAATCGGATTCTACTGGTTGTTGAAATACGGGAAAGTACATAAAAAGAAAATGAAAAATAAATTAAATAATGCCTCGTGACGCATGTGCTCCAGTTACCCATCATCTGCAATGGTGATAATGGCGATGGATGGCATGTTAAGCAGGCAAAGACCACCCGTGCTGTCGTACCGAGAAAAAAATATAAATATAAACAAATTTTGAAAAATGAACTTCTAAGAGCTATGTATTTACATACATACTCATTTCTTACGCACATGAAAATTAGCATATTTAGATGTATGTATTTACATTTGTGCGTAATATAGGTACTCACATGCATACACAGGCAAAACGTTAGACGGACACAATCGCAAACATGGATTGGGATTTTTTGCTTTTTTCTTGTTTTTTGCACATTGCGCAAAAAAGCAAGAACGACTGTTTTTGTGACCAAGCGATAAGAAGATCATCGTAATATGCGCTTCAGAACCGTAAGGGCGCTGTTCGCGAGCAGTGGCAAGAGAACAAGTGATGTGTCCAGCACAAATGGATTAAAACAATGGGTTCTAAACCTCGATTAAAGACTTATTTCGATGGGCATCCATATCCTAAAAATAAATAATTTGATTCATTAAAAACACACTGTACACACACGAACATTAACACCCTCAAATACAAATTGGAAATGTGGGAAGAGTGTGATTTTACACACAGACACACTCTCACGCAGCACGAACACAGCTGTTCGTGTTGTTTAATTTAAAAACGAAGAAAGATATTTGCGCGGAACTCAGTTGTGCGCTAAACTTTGCAATCGTCGGGCCAGACCAGTTTCACCAGGCTGATCAAGAGAAATGGAATCGTCAGCGCTTACATCTGTTGTCATGCTCGTGCTGCTCGCCATCCTCGCTGGAGGGGAGGCGGCACTACCGTATCGCTGTAAGAGAATATGCCACGCCTCATTTGCCGAACTCACCCAACAATTTGCTTCCCTAGCAGCTTCATCGTATCGCTATAGTCAGCAGTTCTGCATGGACACGCAGACCGGGCGCCAGCTGTATGTTGGTGAGGTTTTCACACGCCTGGAACAATGCATGAGGGTTCAGTGCCTGGGCACTCTGCAGCTCTGGGAAGACAGGTGAGCATTAAATGTTTTGATATATGTATACTCTAAAATATGTTAACTTTTTGCCCGATTTAGTTGTCTAGTGCCCAGCTCCATCAAGGGCGACTGCAGGTCCATTCCGCCAACAGAATCTAATCTTGAATACCCCAGGTGCTGTCCGCTGTATGAATGCAAGACATACGAGTCGAGCGCGGAAGGAACACTGGAGCAAACAAACACTTACGACCACAATGGCTCGCTGCGCAAGTCACACCTTACCGAAGTGATAGTCATCAACAAAAAGCCGCGATTAGATCCGGAGGACTCTGCCATGGGAGCCATACGCAGAAACTATGTGTAAACTTGGCAACAAAACATTTTTGGTTGTAATTGATATTGTGATTGTGTGGAATTAGGCCTTACTTAGTTGTAGTTTCAGCTGTTGCGTTGTAATTTGATGAAGGAAAACAATAAATCGAAGGAAATATGTATTGTATACACGTAGGTTCCCTGGCGCAAAAGTAGTGTTGCGTCGCTCATGAGCGAATGGACAAAAAGAAATATCACTTAAGTGAACTAACTGAACTATAACCTTAACCTTATGACACTGAACTAGCTCACTTATCTTAAAGACAGAGATACCCTTACAGGAAAATCATGCAGTGAGAGCGTTTGAATGCATTATCATGCATTAGTTTGAATTTTTAGTCGATTGTTATAGCTAATCTAACCGGCTGCGGGTGTTGAAATGCCCATAGTACCACAGCTCTTCGACTGTTGGGAGACAAGACAGGAGATGATATTTAGCGTATTGTCTCAGCCTATGTCTGTCTTTCAAATAAGAGAGGTATAGCCCATTTACACTAGGGCTGCGTTCCAGCTGCGTTTCCTCAATTTTCCGAATATTTCTACGCTTTTCTGCCTATCGTGTTCATTATCACCACTAACAACAATAAAAAACAGCTTTTTTCCTTTTTCACTAATTGTTGTGGTCGGCCTATGCCAGTATAACAGCAAATAACGTTAATTGTAAGCTGTTGTTTAAACGTAAATTTAGCGATTTATGGAATCACTTCGACACTCTAGGCGATCGATGGTCTAGCGATAAGAACAGAATAATTGATAGCTTGTCCAATTTTATGTAATAGCCTCTTTACACAAGGGCACATTTTTTCGTTTTGAAAACGCAGTTTTATTTAATAGAATGATCACGGGGACATAGTGGTAAAAAAAAGTTACGTTCTTTTCAAACGCAGGTGCGTCTGAATATTCGACTATTTTTGCGCTTTACAGCACATTTCTGCTCTTAGAGCAACTGTCACCACTAATAACTACAAAAAAATATCACATCAGATATCAAATTTTTGGCGCGTTAATATAGGAAGTTGACACAATATATATACGTATTCTTAAATAGTTATTGTGTGATTTTTAAAATTATAACTTATAATGACTACGGTCCTTTAAAATGTCATTAGCATGTAACACTAAAAACAAATAGTTTACAATTATGCTTCTGCTCGTGCCCAGAATATACCATATTTGCTTTTCCAGTTTGTATCGATTGCCTTTCCAGTATTAATCGGATTTTTATTTTGCTGATCTGAGTACCCGTTTTCAATATACCTGCTGCAAAATTTTCAATCGAACGAAATACAGGCATGCATTCAATTAGAGCTGCTCTTTAAAACGTATTTTCTTCGTGGTGGTCGCAAGCGGTCACATTTCATTGGCAATAAAATATTAGGGGAGCTACAGCCGAAGCCATTAACCTTGTTCACTTTAAATACATTTTTTACAGCTGACTGAGCAGTGTAACCGTAGAGCATGCACACCTGGTCACTCTGCTGCTAACTAGATATGACACCATGATGAAATTATACATATAATACATGTAAATTATACATGTATAATTTCATCATTCATTCTAATTTTTCTCGCGTACACTTTTTTCGGATCTGAGTACTAGGATTTAAAGACAACTAATTGATACAATATAAATGAATAGAAGCGATAGAATATTAACAGTGTTAAAGCATATATTAATATAAAAAATATACAAATTTCGAGAAAAAACTATAATACCGCAAAATATATCGAAACATATTCCGATGTTTTGAACGATTTTTTCGGTAGAAACGAATGCAGAACAATAAAAACAATACAAAAGTGCAGTGAGGTTAATCTATTCAAGGATAGGAAACGAAACAATACAACACAAAACTTTGCACCAGATAACGAGAACTATACACTAAGAAAACAAAAAAAGTTATTGCACAGTCAAGGCCCGCGAATTTCATCACAATAGCATAATGTTAATGCGACTTGCTTTGTCGGCAGCCCGTCCGGGTAGCAGCCTTCTTGGTCAGCAATCCTCGCAGGGCTTTCTGAAATCAAAACTTCAGGTGGCTGTTGTGCGTAACTATGCTCGTGGCCCGGTACGCACACGCGCTCCTGTGGTGGAGCAGCAGGTACGCCATCCATCTCTCAAAGAGAAACTGATGGGTCCACCAAGTGCTAACGGTAGGTAACTATAATATGTATGTGCAGTTATTGTGTAATCAGTTTAATTTCACGAACTTCTAGCGTATTCGATGGGCAAAGGTGCTGCTGCTGGCGCCGCAGTTGTCGGGTTGGGAGCGCTCTGCTACTATGGTGTGGGCCTGGGCAAGCACACGAGCATTGCCGATAATGCCATGTGAGTTTCGTTGGTTTGCAGATGTTATGCATTCTACATAATAGAATTTTAATAAAAATAATTATTTTTTTCCATATAGAATGTGGCCGGAATATGTAAAGAGTCGCATCCAGAGCACCTACGCCTTCTTCGGTGGATCCTGCATCCTGACAGCAGCCTCTGCAGCTGCCGTCTTTCGTTCCCCCCGCCTATTATCGTTGGCCTCGCGAGGCGGGATCATGGTAAGTACATACCAGCGCCACTGGCCTCAACACAAATCAAAGCAAACATAAAACTTTCACTTCATTCGAACAGTGGTCTATTGCTTCGCTAGCGCTCGTCATTGGCAGTGGGGCAGTAGCGCGTTCAATTGAGTACCATCCAGGAATTGGACCGAAGCACCTCGCATGGGCGGTCCACTGCGCCATCTTAGGTGCTGTCATCGCACCTCTTTGTTTCATTGGTGGTCCGGTTCTGACTCGTGCTGCTCTTTATACCGGAGGCATTGTTGGTGGCCTGTCCACAATCGCTGCATGTGCGCCAAGCGATAAGTTCCTGTACATGGGTGGCCCGTTGGCCATTGGTTTGGGTTTTGTCTTTGCCTCCTCGTTGGCTTCTATGTGGCTGCCGCCAACAACAGCACTAGGTGCTGGTAAGTAGTAAACGATGCCTGTGATATGCAATCTTATGAATCCACCCTCAAAATAATAATCTTCATCTAGGTCTGGCATCCATATCCCTTTATGGTGGTCTGGTGCTTTTCAGTGGCTTCCTTCTTTACGACACACAGAGAATGGTCCGCAAGGCTGAGGTCCATCCCCAATACTCCTATACCCCCTTCGACCCTATCAATGCGTGAGTCAATCTTGTGTGACACTGTGTTTCATAAGTAACCCCAAATATTATTTTTTATGCTCCAGCTCGATGTCTATTTACCTAGATGTATTGAATATATTCATCCGTATTGCCACCATCTTGAGCGGAGGGCAGAGCAGAAAATGAGTCCCCTAGGGTACATGTTTTGAAGATAGATCGATAATATATTTATACCACTATTGAATAAATTTATATACCCTAAATATGATCCATCTCTTTCAAAAACGCCTTTTTAGGCTGCGAGAAGCACACTATCTATCTATATGTGTAGACCACTGTATGTATCCCCATAATATACTATTATTTCGATGTTGACAAAATCATATTGAGCTATGTATATAAAACGTACACATAAACATGAATGGGAACGTTTGGTCTTATTGGCCCTAAGATGTTTCTCCAAGAGACAGGAGGTTATGATGTAGTGCAGAGTGTTTTTCTAGCACCACAACTACCGTGCGAGTACATGCTTTACAATAAATCGGATCGGTGAGGTTTTTGGTACCACCTTGTGGTGATCGGTGCGCGAAATTAAAACGATTTGTTTCTTTTTATGTATGATTAATTTTATATGTATTAAATTTTGTATCTTTGTATACATTTACATTAAGACATGCTGATGCTGATAATATACATATAACAAAAGAACCAAAATAGTTAGTCGTCTACAGTTTTCGGTCCTTATCTATTCCGTTCTCTGTTAAAAAATTGTCTAGTAAATCTGCTGTTGAAGGAATGGACATGGATATGCATATGGAAAGCAGCCGATCCGCGCATAAACACCCCGGATGACCGCTGTGATTCGCGATCTCTCTCACTTTTTGTCGCACTTGTCATGAGTGATGGAAAAAACATAGAGTGAAAGAGAAGAACCACAACCGCTAGTTATGTTTTAATGTTAATTCTTGCACTTCATTTATCCTCTTTCCTCTCTCACCAATTTGATTAGAATTTTTTGTTTCCATACCGCTACTTCCATTTGGTCTGTCTCTCTCTTCTCACACCAACACCAGCCGTTATGTCTTCTCGGCAGGGGCATACACTAGAAGAAAAAGAGTGCGTGAGTGAGAGAAAGAGAGAGAGAGAGATTGTAGTTCGTGCAGCCAAGCGAAATGGTTTTCTTCATTCTGGCTGTAATAATTATCCGATGAGACCCAGACTCGGCAATCTGGTGGATATCTCTATGTTTTCGGTTATCTCCTATCTTCAAAATTTGATTATGCCACAGATTTTCGGTCTTTGTAATGTGGGGGCAAAATGTTGAATACTCTGATAATACAGGAAACGCTTCGTTCTGGCTGTTAAATGCGTCTAGACTAACCTAATAGGTACTCTTTGTGTTCCGGGTTTTAATAATACCTATTTATGTTGGGACAAATGGTCATGATTTTAGTTTGTGTGTTGTATCAATGAACTACGGACGTCAATTTTTTTTGTTAATTGGAATTCAAAGTAACCACTCTGTATACTTATGTATGTCATGTGCTATAATATTTTAATAGATGATGATTAAGTATTCTAAAACAAATTTTGCCCCAAGAAGTCGCAAAACGAAACAAAAGGAATCTTAATTGCAAAAGGAAAAACTAGATAACTTATTAATAAATTTAGATATAATTGACACCATAACCAGGTCAATTTAGCTTTTGCCTTTTTAATAAACTGTTTTTCTAACAAAAATTTCAAATTTTGCCAAACTAGCAACACTGCGTTTTCGTGCAGCCAGCTGACGCAGCCCGATTCGGTTACCGATACATCGGAATAAAATCCGAGGATACACTGCAATAAACTAAATTTTGCGGTTAACAGTACTAACTGGTGCGTTTAACAGGACATGAGAAAATGAGAGACAAATTTTAGAAACGGGAGCACCTAAAAACTTGCAGAAAAATTCAAACAAAAATTATCGCCAATCGCAGCAAATGGTGTGACATAAGCTTATCGCTGTGTCTGTTATTTCAGACTATATTGGCCTTGAAGTGTAGTGGAATACAACCATTAGAGAGCCCCAGGTGGCAATAAGCTCACGAATACATCGATAAACATATCTAGCAAACGATAGTCACAGTCTCAACTCGCCCCTTTAGCAAACTTTACCAGGGCGAGAGATGCCAGGATTTCCAAATTGTGTGTAAATGTTTCAAATTGAGCTGGCTAGCACTTGACAAAGCGTGCTCTATAATTCCAAATTTTTACCTACTGTGAAATTATTGTCATTGCGTACAAATCTACACATTAGTGGATTGAAATATTTTTCCAAAGCTCAACCCCATAACAATATTTCTTGGCAATATAAGGCAATAAAGAAACAACAAAATTGAGCAATTCAAACACTTCGCAGACTAGCCAGACGATACGCATTACAGGTAAAACTACCGTTCGTACCTGAAACAGGTGAGTGGGGGAGAGACAGACGCCCGACCGCGCCCTAAGCCGGCAGATCGATTGGCGACTTTCCTTATGTTTTCTTTGCATTGACAGGCACAATTAAAAATATTGCAAACCAGGACGTTGAACAGAAAAGTCAATTGACCCCCAGCCGAACGAAGAAAGTGGTAACAATACGGCCATGGAGCGCCGATATTTAAAGAATCCGTTCCAAGATTTCATTGGCGGCGAGAACACAGCATTCGCCAGTGATGAGGAACACATAAAAAATCTCATCTGTACCTACGTGGATACCATTTTGGAACATTGCCACCCCAACAATGACGACGAGGACGACCGCGGAGATTTGTATGTGGGCAATGCCGGCATCGCCTTCATGTTCTGGAAGTTGGCCAGCTGCGAGCAGACGCGAGATCTCTACCCCCCAGCGCTGCAGCATGCATCCGCCTTCATTCGAAACGCCAAGGCGAATGCCGAGCGCTTTAAGAAACGGTCTGCCGAGCGCTACTCCTTTCTCTGTGGCAATGCTGGAATCTATGCCGTCTCCGCAGCTATATCACAGGCAGTCAAGGACACCGAGGAGCTGTCCAACGACTTGGCGAACTTTAAGTCGGGCATTCCTTCCAGCAAGGAGTTCATTCACACCAAGAACGGCTGCGATGAGGTGTTGGTGGGACGAGCCGGCTATCTCTCCGGCTGCTATTGGCTGAACGACGTTCTGCCCGATAAGAAAATTACCGACGACGACTTAATCTCCATTTGCCAGCTGATTGTGACAAGCGGTCGCGAGTATAGCAAGATGAACAATTCCCCCTTGCCGCTGATGTTTCAGTACCATGGAACAGAGTACTTGGGAGCTGCCCACGGACTGTGTGCTATTCTGCATATGCTGCTAGACAGTCCCTGGTTTCGCACAGTGCCAATCTCGGCTCCGGCAGCCGAGTTGCGTGAAATCAAGCGCTCCATTGACTACTTTCTCGTGCTGCAGGACGCCGAAGGCAACTTTCCGGTGGCCCTAGAAGACTTGCGGTCGGGAAGGGACAAGCGCCTAGTGCACTGGTGCCACGGCGCTCCGGGAGCTGTTTATATGTTAGCCAAGGCCTACTTGATATTTAAGGAGGAGAAGTACTTGACGTCCTTGCGCCGCTCGGCCGATTTGGTCTGGAAAAAGGGATTCCTTCGCAAAGGTCCTGGAATCTGTCACGGAGTTGCTGGCAACGGCTATGTGTTTCTGCTTCTATTCCGACTGACCAACGAAATGAAGTACCTGTACAGGGCGCACAAGTTTATGGAGCTACTGACCAACTCTGAGTTCAAGCAAAGGGCTCGAATCCCAGATAACCCACACAGCCTGTATGAGGGGGTGGCCGGCACCGTCTGCTTCTTGGTAGATATACTAGAACCGGAGCAGGCCTACTTTCCCTTCATGGATGTCTTTCACTAAGCTCCCAATATCCGAATACCTCAAGGCCAAGGACCCAGGTCCGCCTATGCTCAAAAAAGGCTTCCAAATCGGGAAGTTTATCATTATTTCTAGTCATTTCGCCTACTTTTATATTTTAGTTCTCTCGTTGCAAAACGCAAATGTAATTGCGTTATCCAAATCGGGGTGGACTGCAGTTTAGGGGGCCTTCGATCCACCAGTGAGCGCAGCAAATGCAGGAATGTTCTCAGTCATTCGCATATCAAAATTATTTTCGCTTTAAGCCAAACAATTAACATAATGCATACAACTTATACACACAGATATTACATAAATATACATTATATTTATATACATATTATATACATATACTTGCGATGACATCTATATATATACACAGACACACGCATACGATTACTTACATGCATAATAGGCTTTATACCAACGAGTAACTCCCAAAGAGCT
Source organism: Drosophila miranda (assembly GCF_003369915.1). NCBI lineage: Eukaryota > Metazoa > Arthropoda > Insecta > Diptera > Drosophilidae > Drosophila > Drosophila miranda. The sequence goes on from NC_046673.1 coordinate 6,333,167, forward strand.
CCAAGTCTTTTGTCAATGAAAATCAAATAAATAATTGTGCTATTTTATACAGATATTACAATCCTAAATAACTAGTATCTGGGTTGACTTTTGATAGGGTCAATAGGTTCAATAGCTTTATTGACAAGAGTAATTTCGTCTGTCGGCAGATGCAGTATCGTCCAGAGCACTATGTATGTATATATATAACAACACCTAATAACCTCGGCCTCCATACCACGAGTTTTGTTTGCATTACCAGCTACAGCAAAGCAAAAATAACAGCCCCACAAAAAAAACCGGTCGAAATACTACATAAACATATAGAAACAAGAAAGAATATTCGCTGGCAGCGGGGCCTAAAAGTGAGGGAGAATCGTCTCAGCCGAGCGTGGCGCGGTGGTGTTGGTGTCTCTGAGAGAGAGCAATGCGAGGATGCGCCCCCCAAAATGTAATCCTCAAGGAAGTAAAGGAAGTGAGGAGTAAAAGGGAATTATAATTGGATCGTTTTCACAGCAGTGTGAGCGCTATTATGCTGAGGTGAGCAATATCCTATTACGGCGTGGACCAGTTGATTATTTATCAAGGCGAGTTTATCAAGTATGCTACAAAGTTGAGGTGTTTTTTAATAATTACAGTCGCTAAAGGTGTGGAGTCTTCGGAAAAACACGTTTCATTATTGTAGCACTAGCTTAAAGTACAGTTTTAGATTTTTAAATCGAGTTTTAGTCGTGTATTTTAGATGCGTCTCGCAGAACAGATTGCATAGCGGTCTCGGATGTAGCAATTTTGGTTCGGTTTTGTTAGTTTTTACCATAACTTGATCCGTTCTTTATGAAATCACTCAGAACACACCTAACACACCAATTTTCTCATTTATTTTCATTATTAATGGGCCTACTTCCTGCGATGCATTTTTTTTTTTTTCGATTTTTCGTCCTTTGAAAAAGACTTGCCATAACTTTCTCATAATAAGCACACTCTAATTGATTTTTGAGAATTTTTTCGATGTCCGGTCGCGACCACATCCCAAATAAAAAATGTTTCAATGTGAGTATCGTATTTAAGTGTCGCATTTTTTAAGAACGGCAATTTGAGTTATTTCAATTAAATTGTTTTCCTTAATCTAGTTAAATGAATATTTCTATTCTTGTTTTTAAATTTATGCTAAATTGAATAGAGATATGAGGAAAATTCAAATTCACCGTTTTCTTTGGCTTGTGCCGGAAGTATTAGTACCTGAAGTGTACATTTTTGGTGTGTCTTATTCAAGTGTCGGGGAGTGTACTTACAAGTTCGTTTTCAGCAGCTTCTTTGCTGATTTTTTGCAATCGTTTGTTAGTTCTTTTCTGGCTAAATGGTTATATATTTCGTTAGCGGCAAGTTCGCTTTGTCTAACGAATCCTGTTTTTGAGCTCTGACTAACACAGCATCCGCGATGTCCAGCGTTCGAGACCGATTCCGACCAACCACATGAGCAGAAAATTTTCGAAGGTTGTTTTCGAAGTCCACAACGTCCTGCTTTCTGACCCTGCTCAGTGTTTGTGTTTTCTTTTGCTTCCGATTAAAGAAGTATTCAGTATATGCGATCTCATTTTCATTCCGGATTACTTCTCGCTCCAGCCTAGTGTCGCCTAGCCCCTCGCAGCTGATCAGCGTTTCGAGCACATCATTTATCTCTGTTTCACTGAGCTGTGCCACAAGGCCTGGTAAGCGAGATCTAAATGTCTCGATACGTTGGTCAACATGGTCAGCCGAATGCTTAGTCTCTGTAATAGCACAGGCCATCACGTTGTAGCCGGCGCATTTTTGTAGGCTCAGACTGTAGCCCAACTCTTGAGTGCGCAGCTGGTTGAAGAAGGGTTCTTTCACAATCTGCTCTACCAGATCCATCAGGCACTCCAATTTACGATCACTTGGTCCCATTTGATAGTAGTTTCTTACAATCGTATTCGTATCTTTGTGGTTTAAGGCTTTCGCCCGCAAATAATACGATCCAAGTGGTATCTGCACTAAGCTATTTTCCAGTGAGGATGGATTATTTAATTTTTGGCTATTGAAAGTGGTAAGGACTAGTTGCATTGCCTCAAGTGCTTGTTCTTGTTTTCCTGTACGAGTCCTTGGACGCACATTTGACGCTTTTTGACGACTTTGGAGGAAATCACTTGAGCTGGATCTGGAGTGATTCATGATTCTTTTACCAAAAGAGGTAGTTTCTGGTTGTCCCTTGCCAGCTATATAGAGGCCATAGGATAGACCAGCTTAATACTCGCATACCTTTCTCGTAATTAGTAATTGTATTTGTGTTTTGAATGCGTGCTAATGATTGAAGCCATTAGTAGGGTAGTTGACATTGCTTCCAGTGCAATTGCCAGCACTTAGTGGAAGGGCGGCGGAAAGGAGTACTGCCTTATGGTTACCCTAGACACTAGGTGGACATTCAACACAGCTAGAAGGAGCTGCAACCTAAGGCTTTGATGGTTTCAACACACCCATGTACCTACAGCAGATGGGACAAAGCTACTTCAAGAGGAGGCTACTTTTTTACGCCACAGGATGCAGGAGGGAAAGGAGCAATACGAGGTACCTGGAGGAGTCCCGCAGGGGTCAGTGCTGGGCCCCCTACTGTGGAACGCAATGTACGACTCAGACTCCTCCACGGAGGTGGTGTACGTTGCGGATGGTGTAGCAGTTCTAGTGGTAGCAAACGACTTGTCCGTCTTGCCCGCATTCATCAGTGGCTGGTGCTGGTTGGGCTCCATTGGACTGGACCAATGCCCTCCAAACATCAAGCTACGCCCAGGGTATGGCAGCCACTCACCGCCTCTCTGCACTGGGCATAATCTGCGCCTTCCGGACCGTCTTGGACGAGGCAGTCCACGTGATCGCAACAGAGCCTCAGAAAGTGGCAATACCGCTGGGATACGGCCACTAAAGGACGATGACCCACCAACCCATCCCAACCATCGAGTGGCATCGGTGAGCTCTAAATGAGTGAGTCCACATAGTATTGTAACCAGAGCTCGAAAAATGGACAGAGAATAATGAAAAATGATGCAGACTTGCTCACTCTCTCAACAGAACACGTATTTTTGTTACCCTCGTGTTTTCCGCCATATTCTGATCGGCGAGAGAAACACAGGCACGAAGAGACTTTAAAGAAGGGACTGTCCTTCTGCTCAGAAGCTAAGTATCAGCAATTACAATTTGTAAGCCCTGAATCTTTTGTTTTTCTCTAATTCCTAAATAAGCAGCATGGATATGACACCTTTCCCACTTACTCATTGTTCGGTCAAACTCCTTTAAGGAACAAGTATTCAAATGACCCTCGTAAAATAGAGAGCCTACGCTCACTTTTTGTATTTACTCTCACCATAATTGTACTAAATTCACCACTGTATTCTCTCTCTTATGCCCAGTACTCAAGCACTAAGATTTGTAATAAAAGTTATTCCCTAATACTCAACTGGATCGATCGACTTTTCTCTTTCTTGTATAGACTTTGATTCGTTTGCAGAAAAAACTAACACACCCCCATCCGTGAATTAACATTAATGCGGAAAACGCTCCGTGTACAAACACTCTTAAGTTACAGCTATTGTGACACGACGGTGGAAGTTACTTTAAAACCAAAACAAAAGGAAATATCAACTAAACAAAAACGAGGGGGAACGTTGTGACTTGCTGTTACGGCCGCAACTCTACATTTACGCCCGATACTCAGTCTATGGCTCTACTCCGCCAGACGGCGCACACATTGCACGACGAAAATCAGTCAAAACGTGTCTTCGGGAGATGTGTAGCCACTACAAATTGATTTGTTCCTTCTAGCTATAATAACAATCCGATCTGATCCAGGCAATCTGCTAGACATGGTCATTCTCTATAATTCTGCGCTTTTGGTCCTCTTGTATCTTTAAAATTGCGGAGGCCACTGATTTTCGTCCGTTGTGGGAGTGGAAGGAGCTTGGCACAATTTTGAAACAAACTTGATTCAGTTTTAAACCGAATTCCATGCATCTAATTCCTGCATTCAAAGCGGAAATACCATATACCAAGTATTCCTCTTCAAATCTTGAAAGTCCTTTTGTGTTTTTTTTTGTTTACACAAAGCTCATGTCAAGGTCGATTTAGTGTTTGTGAGATCGTTTATAACTTTTCCATTAATCACAGTAAAAGAAAATTCATAATTCACAAAAATAGTTGTACCTTCCTTGATTTCCAGTGATCCCGGCCTTATATTTGCAATTTGATTCTTAGCAACATTTACAATGGACCCGTACATTCCTTGTCGTATAATATCGGGCGGCAATAGTGAGCAGACAAGGTCGAGGATTTTTCAATAGGTTTTTAGGTTTTTCTTGAAAAGTTAAACTTCACGAGTTTCAGAAAATGCTGAACGTTGCAAAGGAATATTCTAGTCAATATCCATTGATTAATAAAAATAAAATAATATACAAGTGGAGTGTAAACTATTTATTGTTGGCTTAAATATTAACCAATCGAGCTGTAATTGTAGGTGCTGGATTATACATATATCAATATTCTAGATCATTAAACAAAAATTCAATCCACATTGAGCTCAAGTCGGCACCTCTAAGCGTTGTCGAATCGGGCTAGAACTTTTCATTTTATTATATTATACCAAAAGTAACATTTCAGACCCTCAGACATTTGATTCCGACGCATTTTGTTTCGCCAATACAAATAAACGCAGCGATATTATACATAAGTACAATATATATGTACAAATAGGTATATTTTTCATATGGAGCTGCTTTCTTCTGTGCGTTGCAAGTTACAAATTTAATAAGCTCTTCAAGGGTATAAAAAACGTAATGTTTGACATGAGACAATACATATGTATATGCATGTATGTATGTAAAAATTGTTATAAATGATATCAGGGATTAAGGCTTAGTTTGTTGGCGTAATTAAATGTTTTTCCCAGACTGTAATAACCCAAACTGCCTGCAGAGTTGCGATTAATTGTGTACGAAAGCCGGAGCCTATCAGGTGCCTGCTGGGCTGTCGGCTCATATATCAACATATATATTATATTACCTAGTATATCAAAACGTTATAAACACGCCTATAGCTGTTGGTCGGGCCGGGTGGTTGACTGGTAGGAGTGGGGAATTCGTAACATGTGTCATGAAGAGGGCAGTGTTCACCGTAACCACCCGCTCATCCATATCAGAAACGAAGCACAACGATTAGCACGAAAGTGCATTCAATGCAAAATTGAACAAACCAGTTTAATCTCTATGAGATGGTGGCCAGATTTTACAACAATTTTGATGAGCTGTATAGAATCACAATAGCTTACAGTTGGTTGGATTTCCTTCTACTGTCCCCAGAAACAAAGCAGATCCTCTTTTTATATCCAGTATTTAATAAAGGCGGGTGTATTGTAAATTCGTGTAATTGTACATACATTTAACAGTCAGAAGGAAGCGTTTTATAGAAATAGACAGACAAGAATATACAAATATAATACCTGCACCAATGGTAAACAAAATAAATACATGGCTCTACCCCAACATTATATACATAGATTTCTGCAATAAAAATTATATTTTCACAATCGGTTTTCGATCGATTTAGCGGAAATAAAATTTAAAGAAAGCCTATAGACCTATAGGGGACAGTCGCGGTTACACGGTCCGAACCAAACGACGAAAGTAAGTTTCTGCTAATCAGTATGCTCGAAGCGAGGAGGGAAGGGATAGCTGATCTGGTATCTGTCATTTCAGCTCAGAGAGCCCGAGTTCCATTCAGTTTTTGCGGTCAATGAAGTGCTTGAAGTTTTGGCCGTTCAGTTGCTTTATCGACAGCACTTGGGTTGGGTGGACTAATTGAACTGTTTTGCGGTTTTTGTTGATTAAAGCACTTGTGACCAAGCAAAAAATGCAGTTCATGTTCATCCGACTGATGGGATCAGTGATGATCCTGGCACTTGCGACGATTCCTGGAATGGACGCTGCCGATAAAGGATTCCCACTTTCCCTAATACACATAAACGACTTCCATGCCAGGTAAGGCATAGCAGGGCCAAGCCAAGAGCCTTATAAAATTCAATCAAGTTTATGGCGCCTCACATCAATGCCACAATCGCTGAGGTGGCCGTTAAGTACGGCAATCCATGCCCGCGGCTTATCGAAAACAGTTCCCGCACTCATAAGAACCAGGCTGATACCGATACTGATTCTGATAACGATAAGGCCATGACGAAGATAGCTGATCCGAGTCCCAGCACCAGCCCAGTCACGAGTGGATTCTAACCCCGATTACGATCTGCAGATTCGAGCCCACGGACACCAGCGGCGGCGTCTGCGACAGCGGCGAGGAGTGCATCGGTGGCTATGCCCGCACCGTCTACACTGTGAAGCGCCTTCTCGAGGAGCAGAAGGACTTCAACCCGATCTACATAAATGCGGGCGATAGCTTTCAGGGTACGCTCTGGTACAATATTGGCCGCTGGAACGTCACCCAAGAGTTCCTCAATATGCTGCCGGCCGACGTCATGGTGAGTAGGAGCGGAGGACACTAAACGTTTTCGGAGCCCCAAGTCTAACAGAAAACTGGCTCGAATACCAGAGTAATTTGGCTACTGACTAGTTTTATTAACGATGAATCCATTTCAGACGCTAGGCAACCATGAGTTCGACAACGGGGTCGAGGGCGTCGTGCCCTTCCTAGAGACCATTGACACGAACATGCTGGTGGCCAACATGGACTGCGCTCACGAGCCCACCATGGAAGGTTTGTACAACAAGTCGATGATCATCGAGCGGGCAGGTCGCAAGATTGGACTGATTGGCGTCATCCTGGAGACTACATACGTGAGTAGTAGATCCACTTACATATGCTCTATGGCCGACCACGACTGAGTTTCGTTCCTATTTAGGACCTGGCTAACACAGGCAAGTTGAACTTCCGTAACGAGAGCGACACTATTCGAGAAGAGGCGCAGCTGCTAAAGGCCCAGGGGGCCAACATCATCATCGTGATCTCGCACTGCGGCTACGAAGTAGACAAGGAGATAGCGGCTAACGCCGGTGACTGGATCGATGTAATTGTCGGCTCCCACTCGCACACCTTCCTGTACACGGGCGACCCGCCGGGTCCACATAGACCAGCAGGTGACTATCCCACCGAAGTCATTCACAGCTCCGGACACCGCGTGCTCATCGTCCAGGCATCGGCCTACGCCAGATACGTGGGCAATCTAACCGTCTATTTTGACGACAACGGCGACGTCCTGGACTTCGAGGGTGCCCCTCTTTACATGGGATCGGAGGTACCGGAAGGTGAGTATGGGGCTAAAGCTGGGGGTATATCGCGCTCCGCAAAAGCCCGGGACTGATCCCCGGCCAATTCTTCCGGGCGTTGTGCTTTGTGTTCGCCGTAGATGAGGCCGTGCGTGATGCTATTGAACCTTGGAAAGAGCTCATAGATATGCAGGGTAAGGTCGCTATTGGCACCACCAAGGTGGATTTGACCAAGGACAACTGTGGTGAAGGCGAGTGCAACCTAGGCAGCTTTTTCTGCGACGCCATGGTGCATTCGGTAAGTTGAAGTCTCAGCTCAGCGCCGTACTCGAATTACACCTCCCCCTCACACTTTTCAGTTCATCGGACTCTCGCCCTTCGATCAGAAGTCCTGGACAAACGTGTCCGCGGGACTCATGAACATTGGTGGTCTGCGGGTGAAGCTCTCCCGGGGCAGTGAGTACATTGGGATGGCCATTGTCCATTGTCCATTGATCGTGAGTTGACTACATTTCCTCCATACAGATCTCACCTACGCCCACCTGGTCAGCATGTCCCCGTTCGAGAACACGCTAGTGGCTTACAACATTCCTGGCAGCACGCTCGTCGCGGCTCTGGAGCACGCGGTGAGCAAGATTGACCTAGAGAACGGGGTGACCAGCTCCTACATTAACCTGCAGTTCTCGGGCATTAAAGTCAAGTACGACTACACCAAGCCCGTATCTTCGCGAGTCGTTTCCGTCCACGTTCGCTGCGCTGACTGTGAGGTCCCCGTTTACGAGCCCCTGGATCCCTACAAGCTCTACCGTGTTACCTCGCCCGACTTTCTACAACAGGGGGGTGATGGCTTCACCATGCTGGCAGCGGCCACAGACATCCAGTGCGTCCGAATCTCTGAATCTCTATCCAATTACACTGATCCAATCTGTTCGTTTACTCTTTCGTTGCAGGCGGGGCGTTACGGACTTGGATGCCTTGATCACTTACACGGCCCACCTTGACCCCATCTACGTAGGTCTCGAGGGACGCATCACTGTGCTCAACTGAAGCTTTCCGAGGGCAGAAAAATCTGTAATTGATAGCAAGAGATTTATTTAATTTATCACAATATATATATTTTTTTTTACAAATTTACAACAAAGGTTTTTTATACCCGATACTCAAAATGAGTATTGGGGTATATTAGATTTGTGGTGAAAGTGGATGTGTGTAACGTCCAGAAGGAATCGTTTCCGACCCCATAAAGTATATATATTCTTGATCAGCATCAATAGCCGAGTCGATTGAGCCCTGTCCGTCTGTCCGTCCGTCCGTCTGTCCGTCTGTCCGTCCCCTTCAGCGCCTAGTGCTCAAAGACTATAAGAGCTAGAGCAACGATGTTTTGGATCCAGACTTCTGTGATATGTCACTGCTACAAAAATATTTCAAAACTTCGCCCCGCCCACTTCCGCCCCCACAAAAGACGAAAATCTGTGGCATCCACAATTTTAAAGATATGAGAAAACCAAAAACGTAGAATTGTAGAGAATGACCATATATTTAAGACTGCGGAATCTGAATTGGATCGTATTATTATTATAGCCAGCATCAAGAAAACAATTTCATTTTTTCTCGCCCTGTCTCTCTCTAACACACACGTAGCATAGGCGGCTTTGCTTAGAGTAAAACAGTAGCGCCTAGATCTCAGAGACTACAAAAGCTAGAGCAACCAAATTTGGTATCCACACTCCTAATATATCGGACCGAGACGAGTTTGTTTCAAAATTTCGCCACACCCCCTTCCGCCCCCGCAAAGGATGAAAATCTGGAGATATTCACAAATCTCAGAGACTATTCTGGCTAGAGTAACCAAATTTAGTATCCGCACTCCTGTTAGATCTCACTATAAAACGTGTATCTCAAAATTTCGCCCCACCCCCTTCCGCCCACACAAAGGAAGAAAATCTGTTGCATCCACAATATTGCACATTCGAGAAAACTAAAAACGCAGAATCATAGATAATGACCATATCTATCAGATTGCTGAATCAGATCAGATCATTTTTATAGCCAAAGGGAACAAATCAATTTGCACTGGCTACGCAGCGCCCGACGTCACGCTCAGACTGATTTTCTGTATCTCTCGCATGCACTCTTCGTCGTGTCGCTTAATATAAGCGGCGTCTGCCGGAGGAGAGCCATACTGACTTAGTATCGGGTATAACCGTAGAGTTGCGGTGTCCGCAGCAACTCACCACGTTCCCCCTCGTTTATTCTTTAAATTCTTAATATTTCTTAATATTGAAACAAAATAAAGCTGCTTATATCATATGCTTCTAAATGATATGACATAATTTGGCTTGATTTCAAGATGATGTGGTCCTGCAGGCCCTGCGTCCCTGGCAGGCCGAGCTGGAAGCCGCATCCAATAGGATTGTGGGACAGAGCCGAGTGTATCTGCAGCAGAGCCAATGCTCCAAGGGCGAATGCAACCTGGGCAATCTCTACACAGACGCCATGCTGCATGCAGTGAGACAACCATTCGCTATCCAGATTGCAGTAGTTGTATTATTGCAAGTATCGTTAGTTTCTTAGTGATGCAACGCCTTCCGGATCCAATTGGAGTAATGTGACCATTGCCTTAACAACGCAGGGGAATTTCCGGGTGCCCATCCCAGCTGGCAGTAAGTTTTTCAAACAAAATCCATCGAGAAGTTAATTTAAATCCTTGCTTACCCAACAGACATAACATATAAGCAGCTGGTTGCCATGTGCCCTTGGGAAAATCGCCTGGTTTCCCTGGACTTGCGGGGCCAACATTTATGGGATCTGTTAGAGGACAGTGTGGCGCCCATGGATTCCAGCTCGTCGGCGCCGAGGTCGTCCAGATTCCTACAGGTGTCAGGACTCCGCGTTAACTACAACATATCGGCTACCATGGGTCAACGTGTGGTCAGTGTCCGCGTTCGATGCTCCAACTGCGAAGTTCCCGACTACAGGCCCCTGAAACTAGCCAACACGTACCGTTTAGTGGTCATGGAGTACCTGGCCAACGGCAAAAACGGGTTCAACTTAATTAGCGACAATGCTGAGCATCTAGAGTACTTGCTTCAAATAATTAAGTGAGTGAATTAATAATCAAGTCTTTGCTTTCACAGGATGGGACCTCTTGACTTGGATGCCTTGATGTACTATATGCACGCAGTTGGACCTATTATAACAGGCATTGAGAAGAGAATCAATTTTGTAAATACTTAAAACTGCACTGGCTTAATAATATTCAAAACAAAAAAAACTAGGGGGAACGTTGTGAGTTGCTGCGGAGACCGCAACTCTACATTTATACCCGATACTTAGTCAGTATGGCTCTCCTCCGGCAGGCGCCGCTAATATTTAACGACACGACAAAGAGTGCGTGCGAGAGAGACAGAAAATCAGTCTGAGCGTGACGTCGGCGCTGCGTAGCCACTGCAAATTAATTTCTTGCTTTTGGCTATAAAAATTATCTGATCTGATCCAGATTCAGCAATCTGATAGATATGGTTGTTATCTATGATTCTGCGTTTTTAGTTTTCTCGAATGTGCAATATTTTGGATGCAACAGATTTTCGTTCTTTTGTGGGGGCGGAAGGGGTTGGGGCGAAATTCTGAGATATACGTTTTATAGTGAGATCTAACAGAAGTGCGGACACCAAATTTGGTTACTCTAGCCTTAATAGTCTCTGAGATTTGTGGATGCCCTAGATTTTCGTCCTTTGCGGGGGCGGAAGGGGGTGTGGCGAAATTTGGACACGAAACGGTCAAGGTCCGATATCACAGGAGTGTGGATACCAAATTTGGTTGCTCTGGCTTTTATAGGTTCTGAGAGCCTTGAACTCATATTTTGCAATTGGCAAAACCGACCATGAAACCTGTGTGTTAGAGAGAGACAGAGTGAGAAAGAATGAAATTGTTTTCTTGATTCTGGCTATAATAATTATACGATCTGGTTCAGATTTTGCACTCTAGAACATATAGTCATATCTGCGTTTTTGGTTTTATCGTATCTTTAAAAATGTGGATGCCACATATTTTCGTCCTTTGTGGGGGGCGGAAGTGGGCGGGGCGAAGTTTTGAAATATTTTTGTAGCAGTGACATATCACAGAAGTCTGGATCCAAAACATCGTTGCTCTAGCTCTTATAGTCTTTGAGCACTAGGCGCTGAAGGGGACGGACAGACGGACAGACGGACGGACGGACAGACGGACAGACGGACAGACAGACATGGCTCAATCGACTCGGCTATTGATGCTGATCAAGAATATGTATACTTTATGGGGTCGGAAACGATTCCTTCTGGACGTTACACACATCCACTTTCACCACAAATCTAATATACCACAATACTCATTTTGAGTATCGGGTATAAAAATGCAAATAATTAAATTGTGTTGAAACGAAGCTGTCCCGAGTTTGCTTCTGGGCTAACTCAGGAATTATGCCTATGCACAATTTTTTCAAAAAAAGTTATTTTATGTAGAATTTGATTGATTAGGAAAGTCAATGTTTTAAATGTGCAGTCACTTGTTTATTGTCGCGCCTTGTCCGCCTAGTGAGTTCTCCGGAGCATTCCCTTATGCCCTTCCCTGCCTACTTCCCTTCCCAACGTACGGCGCACAGTGGGGCCTCCTCCGAAAATAGTTGGCAAAAGTCAAAGTATTTTATGATCGCTTTGGATAAAATTAAAATGAGTGGGCAGTTGCAGACTCTGAGGGCGCAGTGATCAGACATCAAGTCGAACTCGGATTGGGTGTGGATGAGGCTGGTGTTGATTCCCCTGGAGAGTGCAATGCCAAGTACATCGGAGATCCTTGCCGGTTCCGTTGGCCAGAGGGTGGGTTGGCCGGTGTGTTCAAGCAGGGCAGAAGGGCGGACCTATTGGGATTGTTGAGTTTGGAGCCCCACCAGGTGTGCTTGGCCTTGAAGTCGCCTCCAACTATAAATCTGGTGCCAAAGCTGTTTAGTTTGTGCATGAACATACGTGTCTTCCAGATAGCGTGGGGGAGCGTAGCAAGAGGCAATTGTTACTCGGCCGGTGCTGGTATTAATGGTGAGCGATGCCGCTTTTCGATGTAGTTGAGACTAGATTTGACAAAAACTCCTGCCCCTCCTCCGGCTCCGAGCACTTTACGCATCTGAAGGGCTTGTGGCGAATTTTTGTGTGTGCCCAAACTCCTGGCACCGATGGCATTGTAGAATATCGTCAAATTTCCGGAGGGGTGACGACAGCGCTGCACAGTCGAGAGACTTGACTGACTCCAGGCTTAAGGAGTCGGCGTCCGAAGAATTATCTGAACTTTGTTTACTGACCGTTGTTCTCTTCCTGGTGAGTATCGGGGATGGTCCTTACGCTTTGTAGCAGCAGTCTGCCAAACATTAGACTGTTATTACCTGTCTCGTTTAACTTTTCAGCCGATGGTATGACGGCTGGGAATGCTTGGAAGCTGTTGCTGTTTGTGTGGTGTGTTGCAGTAATGCTCAGTAATACTGCTGCAGTAATACTGCCGGCAAGCGCCGGCGAACATTTGGTCACAAGATTTCGGCGGCAAGGTTGGGGTCACAGCTCCAGAGAAGTTGGACAGGCCGCTACAAGTTGTTACAGTCAGAGCGGCATCAGTACCGAGCACCAAACGTAAGAAAGACTAGTTAAATAAAATGAGATATCGTTTTAAATTAAATGTTTCAAACCAAAGGCACGAAAGGAGCAACATTCTGCATACCCTAGGGAAGAGGATATTATAAAATTGAGTAAATTTTTGTCATCTCAGGCTCCAATGAATGCAAAAGCTTGTCAGATTCTGTTTTAAAGCTATCTCACCGAAATATTGCAGTGAGTGGTCTTCTTAGAGCGAGAAAATATGTGTGGGGTTCGTGATATATAAACATACATATACAGGAAGCATATACATACATATGTATGTTGCATGAATATTAATTAAATGAAATAGGGTATAAAGATGTCCTTTTATGCTTTTACTTATTTTTAAAACCAAATTTGAGACACAATCAAAACAAAAAATTAGCCGTTCATCAATCGGATAAAATGATGTGTTTAGGGTCCTGCCTAGCTAGTTATATGAAATCGAATATCAAAATCGACGAATTCGACTTTCGATCATGGAGAGAAAAAAATTAGCCCATTGTCGACCATAGGGTATTAAAATACTCTCCTCGAAAATTATGTATCTTGAAAAATGTTAGCGCAGTGAAAGATATTGTGGTATTTTTTATCAAAAAAAATAAGGAAACGGTGGACGGTAGTTTAAGTCAATTTGTTATCCATTTTATATAAAGGAAGATTAAGTGTGGTAGGTTCGTTTTCCATCGGTATATTTCGGTATATTTTGAAAATGAGACGATACTTTGGTACATTTCTGAGGGTCTGACGGTATATCTTATCGATAAGTGCTCTATAATGGGCTATAAAAAGGGCTGTACAACAGGCAAAACCAGCAAAGGCAAATTGCAAGGTTCCTACAAACTCTCACCTCGCTTGCGAGGACAACATACCTTGAAGACAAAATCGGCTTTTCGTCTCCAAGGTATATTGGGAAAATGAGGTGGATTTCGCCTTTTAGGCGTTGCATTTTCTGGGCCGTGTTGCCTGTTGTCCATACCGTCTTTTTCCTTCCATTATGTAGCAAATATGTAGTAACCGTGTAGAGTTTTTTTCTTCACAGTGTGCTATCGGTGCCCATATTTTTCTTTTTTGTTGAAATTGAAATTGCACTGCCAAAGGAGGAGATATCATGACTGATAAGGGCAAACTGTCTGTGGCTGTTGTCTGTTCCTCCAACATGAATCGCTCCATGGAGGCGCACAATTTTCTGGCCAAGAAGGGTTTCAACGTGCGCTCCTACGGCACCGGCGAGCGCGTCAAGCTGCCCGGCATGACCTTTGACAAGCCGAATGTTTACGAGTTCGGGACCAGCTACGAGGACATACACCGCGACCTAGAGTCTAAGGACAAGGAGTTGTAAGTTGAATGCATATGCCTGCTGCATTGATTACTTTTCATTTGGTTCCCCCCCCAGCTACACACAAAACGGTCTGCTGCATATGCTAGACCGCAATCGCCGACTGAAAAAGGCCCCAGAACGCTTTCAGGAAACCAAAGAAAAGTTTGATATTATTGTTACCGTAGAGGAACGTGTCTACGACTTAGTGGTGTTGCACATGGAATCCATGGATTCAGTCTACAATCGCCCCGTTCACGTGCTAAACGTCGACGTGGTGGACAATGCCGAGGATGCTTTGATGGGAGCATTTCTGATAACAGATATGATTAATTTAGTATGAATATGATAATTAATATGAATCTGAAACATTGATATAACACAATTCACTTTCAGCTGGCCAAATCAAACGATCTCGATAATGATATTGATGAAATGATACAGGAATTTGAAGAGCGTCGCAACCGAGTGATCCTGCACTCAGTTCTCTTTTACTGACGACCGACATTCATCAATGGTACTTGTATTTTTCTTATCCATCACCTGCGCTTTAGCTACATATACTACAGTCCATTTGTGAGACGGAGTGAGGCGGGATTTGCAGCATACCAACTTTAATAATGGGAGCCATAGGAAATGTACATAAATTGACCGCGAAAGCGAGATTTAGATTATTTAAACAACAAATTGACAGATACACACACAGACAACTGACAGCCCCATACATCATTTGACACCGTTGTTGGTTTTTAGAAACTGCATTCGCCCCATAGATATATGTATGTGTGTCTTACGACAAGTGACAGCCATCACAATACGCCGAAGGGTTATCGGCTTGAATACTTTTCATTTATGTCATATGTTTGTATGTGTGAGCGTCCAACTCTTAATACTAATTACCAATACGGAGTACCATCGGTGGTACTTCAACAATTCTAGCTAGTTCCATCATTTTCCCACCTGGCAGCTCTGGCTGGGTAACGATCTGGCTCCCCTTTTTTCACAAAAAAACGCATGCGACGACGGCGTCACACAATACATCCATTCTTACGATTTTCGTACAGTGAATGCGTGTGTATGAGTATGCACAACAGAGAACCGGCACTGGCCGAACAGACCAGGAGCGCATTCAGCCCTCAAGGGTGGGGGCCCATAGCTTTTTTATTTAAAGAAATTTAACAATAAATAAAAACTAGACACCTAATCGAATCAGTGGCAGTAGAGCATTGTAGACTGGCTGTTAGTTTCAAACAATCGCCGAAGCCCCACAATGGGGAGGGGCGAAAACAATCAAGGCAAAATAATACAATTATTGAAAATGCTGTACACGTAATAAATTATTATAAAAATAAACCTCATTTTGTTTTCTCTCAACTAATAAAAACCCTCCCTTCTAGCTTCGTTGGTGGAACATTCCTTTTGATTTTCTTAGATATGAATACACTGCAGTTTTTTGAGTTGGCTGGGAAGATTTTGATAAAAAAAAATAATGTACAAAGAGTATGGTTTGTTCATTGGGCATCTGCCCACAATAAAAATACTTTCGGCAAGGGTATGAAATGATGTTAAATGGAAGGTAAGATAACAGCATTTTATTCGCCGCTCTCGCCGCTTACGTTGGTTCCGCTCCTGGTGCCGATCACTGGTTTGCCAGTTTACAAAGCGTCGCTGGTTGTTGTTGCTCCCATGGGCTCTGCCGCCGACGCTTCATGCACGCTTTATGCGCTCGACCTCCGCAGTCAGGGTACGATCGCGGCTAGCTTCATTACTCAATTTCGGAGGGCTCCGCGCTCCAACATCAAGTCAATCCAAACACCAAACATTACGCACCGTTTGCACAACAAACAAACCAAAATATAAACTCCGTTGTAATTGCATCATTTCTGGGCTTTGTTTATGAAATTTTAGCCAAGTCAAGTGTTGATTGTTTGAACAGTAACCAATCCCGAAACCTTAAGCTTTTTTATAGCCAAATAGCCAACGCAAAAAAGTCGGCGGTTCTGTTTATGTGCTATTTGTGAGTCTTCCTGTTGTTTGGTTAACTGTTAACGGAACACCGAAGAAAAGATGGCAACGCTAAAAGAGGGTAAGTCCAAAGCAGTGCGTCGATGTGGATTCAAGCGTGCGTACATATACTTGATGTGATCACTGTCGCCCATCAGGTGAATGAATGGACGGTTCGCTGGAGCAGTGCGCGCGCCCTTCAAATGTGTGTTCTTTTGCCTCTGGGGTCACCTACAAAATATAACGGACGGTTGTCTTATCACAAGAAAACGAAACGAATTATCTATCAATGACGTCGAGTTGTAGCTGTGGCTGCTGCTGCTGCTGCTGGGGCACTCACTCACTCTCAAGATTAGAAAAGACCCCCTACTTGGCAATAACCTTTCGAAGTATAAAGTTTAAAGTAACACCAGCCACACTCTCTTTTGCTCTACCTACACATGTATAGGGGAGACCCTGTCTAGCTCCACTCTCTTGTGTTCTGCTCCACTATCTGTTTGGCGAAAACCCATTCTCTTCTGCTCTCTTCTGTGGTAATGACATTGAAACTTGTACACGCAAATAATTAGCACACACATGCATACTCGTATCTGTTCATGTGTGTGTGTGTGTGTCGTTGCGGGGGTCTTACAATAAGCCTTTCGAAAAACATGTTTTAATATATTCAAAAATTATCTCATGTCCATTTTACCTTGTTCTCCTTCTCCCCCTGTCTCTCTCTCTCTCTCTCTCCCTCTGCTTCTCCTTCTCTTTCTCTCCTCTTCCTCAATCGTCTGTGTCAATGTCAAATTCGCGACTTTGCTTTCGTTTCCAATGAAGATTGAAAGTTTGATTCACGATATCGGTCAACCAAAGGAGCTTTACGACCTTTTACGTACATACAAACATGACGAGCGGGAACCTTGTTTTTTTTTTTGTTTCTTCAATATTGTGGGCTCCACAGATTTTTGCCTTTGGTGGGGGTGGTAACAGTAACACTTGTAACAGTTTGATAACACAGGAGTCTGGACACAAAATTTGGCTGCTCTAGCTTTTATAGTCAGACGGATAAACAGACATGGCTATATCAACTCGACTATTGAGGTTGATCAAGAATATATATGTATTTTGTATGGGGTCGGAAACTTGTATCCACTCTTACCACAAATCTAATATGCTACTCTTCGGGTGCCGGCTATAAATATATATATGTACATATGTACGTATACTAGTATTTCTGAGTCATAGGCCCCCTGATCCAATCAGATAGTTTTTGGCAATGTCATAGTTACGTTACTTCGGATTTGTAGTCGAAAAGTATACATTAAATTTCTTGGGTATCCTTGGGTTTTCGTAGAATAGAACTGATCAGAGATGTATTGAAAGATAGGGGATCTCTGACTCAGATTGATTGCTGATTGCTTTGAATAAGCTCTTATTACTGATATCAAGTCAAAATTGATCTAGATCAAGAGTAATAATACTCGTACGTAAGCTTTTGACCGGACTTACACTCGGATGCCGCTACACACAGATTGATCTAAATGTTGGGGCTTGTTCTGGTTCTGGAGCCCCCAAGCAAGTGATGCCAACTGAATGTCTCGGCCAAGCTGGGCCGATCGGGGGGCGAATATTCGCGATTGGGCGGAAATGTTCGTGCCACGCTCTTCTGATGCCACTGGCTGCGTCTCGCTCCGTGATGGGTACATAGTGCCTATGTGTGCCCTAGGTACATACATGTACCATGTAAAATATATACTCGCAACTGGATATGTACATATGTACATATCAAATGGCAGTGTCGTTGTGTGTACTTTGTGCCCCTATTTCCCATACGACCGTCGCTCTTGACGGCGCTGCCGTTGGCGTACCTTTTCAAAGTCAAGTAATGCACAGGTAAGTGGCACTCGGTTATTCGTTTGTTTGCAACCGTATCGGAAGATAGTCACTCGTACGAGACGCGCAATTGCACCGATCTCTGGCAACCCCATCTCAACCACCCATTTCGGGTGACCTCTAGAAGCGCCCGAGTCGCGTTCCGGGCTCTTTCTCTCTCCCACGGATAACCTGTGGAGTCATTATCGATTAGACAAGAGCCTGGAGAGTCTATTCCGAGTGCTTATCAATTTTCCATGGTGGCGGAAACAGACACAGTGCATGACTGCCACTTAACTTCCATAAATAGGGTCATATGTAGCTCTGGCAAGGCCAGAAGTATTCACTCCACTCCGGGCACTCGGTGAGCTCCCAACGAGTTCCAAGCTCCCATCTCCCAGCTCTCCTTGGCAATAAACGGAAAATTCAGTTAGGTAATGGGGAAAGTGTGCCGGTTTTGGTCACCCTTTTGTTTTTGCCTCATAACTATTGATCAAGTGCATGGTATACGACTAAAAGCTGGGCGTCTTAGGTAACTGTCAATGAAGAAACTAAATTGATTCCTTCAAATCAAAATATTGTATCAAGAATTTAGTGAAGTGAAAAATCAGCTAAAAATGAAAAAAATATGAAAGGATACCACCGAAAATAAAAAGCAAATTAAAATGTATTTACCTGGCATAAAGAACTTAAAATTAAATGATATTTGTGGTGTTGACTTGACTAGTCAACGATATTACGGAGTTTCTCAACCAAAAACAAACACATGCCCACATCCGGTTACCTGACGGAACCAGGAATGACAGCCATATTTCCCAGAGTCCCAAAAAATGGTTAAACAATGCCAACACTGCATCCGCCTACTATGCTGACTGTCAACAAACACGCCTCAATACTCCGATCAGCAGCATCTTCTTGCTGTCCAAGTTTACTGCACTCTTTCCCTACCCTACGAGTATCAGACTAAAATCTATAAAAGACAGCGATAGGAATGTTTAAACTGACACCCTATATATGTATCCTTCAAGAATGTTCATATATTCGATTACTGGCGCTATTCAATAACTGAATATAGACGATCCCACTCTGGGAAATAATTTCTGTTTTCAAGATGTCAAATTTTCTCGCCAAAATGTTACATCTATGTAACTGGGTATAGGGATATATTATTCAGAATGATATTAGAGATATCTGATCTGCATATGGGCATTTCCACCGAAAGGTCCATCTAGACCAGGAAAAGAACAAAGAAAGAAATCTTAAAAAGGGCTTTATAATGCTTTAGCTTCGTACTTACTTAATACACACACGGTAATGTACTGTACTGTACTGCTTTGGCTATATCTGGACTTATCGAATAACTGATTCGATTCGAAGATGTATATATATGTAACGACCACCATTCGGCATACACATGACCCTCTCTGAGCATTCGAAACGCAACGTGTTCAAGGTTCGGCTAAGTTGAGCTTTGCTTTGTTTGTCTTTGATCCGAAACACTGGAGCTTTGATCTGTCTTTCAGTCCTTCGTTTTATATAGTTATAAGTATACGAATATTATTTGAATTATAATTGTAATGTAATAATTGAAAATGTCCGCAGATCACACCGCTCTTGATCTGATAATCAAGTCGCTCAAGTCACCCAGCATGGTATGCGAGGGAACCCACTTTGATGGTAAAATTCCGCACACTTTTGTGATCTTTGGCGCTTCGGTAATAATATTGGAATAACTCATATTGAGATTGAGATGGGTTATTGGCTTAATTATTTTTTGCAGGGCGATCTGGCCAAAAAAAAGATCTATCCGACCTTGTGGTGGCTGTACCGAGATGACCTGCTCCCCAAGCCTACCAAATTCTGTGGATATGCCCGCTCCCAGCTGTCGATAGCGAAGCTCAAGGAGAGCTGCAAGCAGTACATGAAGGTGCGTACATAGAATGTCACATAGGACACAGTATCACAGAACCACAACTTGATTTCCTGAGAGCAGGTGCAGCCACACGAGCAGACCAAATACGAGGAGTTCTGGGCCCTCAACGAGTACGTGGCTGGCAGCTATGACGGACGCACAGGATTCGAGCTACTCAACCAGCAGCTGGAGCTCATGGAGAACAAGAACAAGGCGAACCGCATCTTCTACCTGGCCCTGCCGCCCAGCGTCTTTGAGGAGGTGACCGTCAACATCAAGCAGATCTGCATGTCTGTCTGGTAAGTAGATCGGATCGCATCGAATACTCGTACCATACCGAATTGATAATAAAATGTCTCTAAAATAGCGGCTGGAACCGTGTGATTGTGGAGAAGCCGTTCGGACGGGACGATGTCTCCTCAAAAGCGCTGAGCGACCATCTGGCAGGGCTCTTCCACGAGGAGCAGCTCTACCGCATCGATCACTATCTGGGCAAAGAGATGGTACAGAACCTGATGACCATACGCTTCGGCAACAAGATCCTCAGCTCCACGTGGAATCGCGAGAACATTGCCTCGGTGCTGATCACGTTCAAGGAACCATTCGGCACACAGGGCCGTGGCGGCTACTTCGACGAGTTCGGCATCATACGTGACGTGATGCAGAACCATCTGCTGCAGATCCTCTCTCTGGTGGCCATGGAGAAGCCGGTCAGCTGCCATCCGGACGATATACGCGACGAGAAGGTGAAGGTGCTCAAGTGCATAGAGGCCCTGCAGCTGGACGACATGGTGCTGGGACAGTACGTTGCCAATCCGCAGGGAAAAACCGAGGACGAGCGCACTGGCTATCTGGACGATCCCACAGTCAGCAAGAGCTCGAGTACACCCACTTACGCTCTGGGCGTGCTCAAGATCAACAACGAGCGCTGGCAGGGCGTTCCCTTTATCCTGCGCTGCGGCAAGGCACTAAACGAGCGCAAGGCGGAGGTGCGCATCCAGTATCAGGACGTGCCCGGCGACATCTTTGAGGGAAACACGAAGCGCAATGAGCTGGTGATACGCGTCCAGCCGGGCGAGGCGCTCTACTTTAAGATGATGACCAAGAGTCCCGGCATCACGTTCGACATCGAGGAAACGGAGCTGGATCTGACGTACGAGCATCGCTACAAGGACTCGTATCTGCCGGACGCCTACGAGCGTCTCATTCTCGACGTCTTCTGCGGCTCCCAGATGCACTTTGTCCGCTCCGATGAGCTGCGCGAGGCGTGGCGCATCTTCACGCCTATTCTGCATCGGATCGAGAAGGATCACATTAGGCCGCTCACCTACCAGTACGGATCGCGGGGCCCCAAGCTGGCAGATCTTAAATGCGAGGAGAACAACTTCCAGTACTCGGGATCGTACAAATGGCACAACAGCAAGGCCACTGCCCCTACCCCCACCCCCTCAAATCACTGACCGATGAATTCCAACTTCACATTTAATATGCTTGGTTGGATAATGGGCTAATGGGGTGGTTCTCGACATTGTGATCGTTGTTTACATACATCTTAATCATAATATCATTTAAAGCAACTCTCCCTCTCGTTTGGCACTCTCTCTCTTATTTACTTAATACTTTATACGAGTATACTATGTACATATTCGCTTATGTATGTATTCTTTGGTTATTTTTAATTTTCTTATGGTCTGTAGGAGAAACATTTTTTTTATGAATAATATACGAGATAACATTTAAAATCAAACACCGGATGCAGGGCTCATGCTCAGGCATATGCTTTATGTGATGACTCATTCAATCCTCTACTCCCATTCTTCCTATACTTCCTATGATGATGATATATGTATTACGTAGTGATGGGAGCCCATGATTATCTGAAAGGCGGAGGCATTACGTATCCATTACCGTTGGTACTTTTATTCAATTCAATTTGCACATATCCAGGGTTGGATTTTGGCAAAAGCTTCCCGCTGTCGCTCGCACTCCCACTCCCGCTCTTGCTTGCTCTCGCTAACATGCCCACGTAGCCGTCAGGAGTAGTCCTTATGTCTGAAACAGTCTCAATCTGATTCGGTACCGTCGGTGGAGTGATGCCATATTTGGCATTTTGTATCGTACCCATTCTGCCGGGTATCGTCTTTATTAATGTGTTTTCATTTCTAGACTCGGTGGGAAGCATAATATCCAGATCTGGGTTCGGGTTTTTCCCATCTCTTACCATATCAGCCATTCTGCCTATAAGTGCATTCCAAGGTTTTACAGTAACAGGAATTGGCCTGCAGTATTCCTTAGGATCTTCTATGACCGCAAGTTCAATCCCAGAACTTGGCTCCGTTGGGATCTTAGCGTTCACAGGAGGGTCTTGGGTTGCGTCTTTGGTGTCATCTTTGTTATAATTCTCTACCGCACTACCTTTTACCATTCTACCAGGCTTTTTTAATGTATTTTCAATTCCAGATTCGGTAGGACACAGAGCTTTCAGATCTGAAATCGGTTTTGTCCCATTTTTTAAGGTATCAGGCATTGTAAGGCCTGTAAGTTCATTCGAAGGTTTAACAGTAACAGGAATAGGTTTGATGCATTCTTTGGGATCTTTTATGACTACAAGTTCAATCCCAGAATTCGTCTCTTTAGGGATTTTATGGTTTACAGGGTGACCTTGGGTTGGGACTTTGGTGACATCTTTCTCATCATGTTCCACACCCGTTACACCGCGCTGTCCTTCGTATACGCCATTTGGGATTTCAATTTCAATACCTGAACATCTATGGAGCTTTCGGTAAGAGATGAAGATTAGGCAGAGCACGATCAGGGCGACAATGCCCTCCAGGTACCGGCTCTTGGCCACTTCAACCTCTGTGGGCAGTCCCACCCTTAACCATCTCATACCGCCGCTAAATGTGTGCCCGTATGTGGCCGCTACGCCTAAATTAATCAACTCCATCGATCTATTGAAGTGGTGCTCTTGCCGGGAAGCACCGTCCAGCTCCAGCAGTTCAATGTCTTGGGAGTCGTCGCAAATCTTTTGTGTATCGTTGACGGGGGAGCACCAGTAGACGGTGTAATGCAGAAGGCCAGAGCTCCTCTCCGGCGCCGTCCAGCTCAGGGTGTTTGTGGCCTTGTCGTATTTTAATGCTGTCGGCTGTCGCTCCTTTGCGTTGTCTTGGACTGGCACATATAGATCGCTGCAGTTCAACGACCGTCCCTCGGAGTTTTCACTGCATACGGATATAGTGGAGTCGGTAGAGCCGTCCCAGTGGGGGAACATGGCAAAGTTCCGGCCGACGTGAGTCACATGCTTTCTGGAAGAACTATTTGGATAGATCATGAGCAATGGGTGGCAGACCAAAAATTAAAGCTTACCCGTCGGTGGTTGCGAGACTGTACGTTAGATTGGGTCCGTTGTGCTCCAGCGGCTTCAGCTGCTCCCAGAAGATGTACAACCCCTTGGACCTGGGATCGAAGAAGAACCCATTCGGCAGGAGTCGTGGCGGCCGGCTGGGTTTTGATTTTGGTACCCAGAACTGGCGCGTAATTGTTTCACTCCAAGGCGCCTCTGGCAGGTTAAAGCGGCGTCGCAAGCGAAGCTCAAACTGCTGGTTCGGATAGGGCGGCGTTTTCAGGCAAAACATTTCACACCGTGTGCCAGAGTAGCGCACTTCGTAAGGGGGATTTTCGATCTCGGTGATCTCATCGTTCAGGGGAATCACCCGCACATGCCAGTCAATTGACCCGCTTTGGTGGTAGTGCTCAGACCAGACGGAATTCTGCCAGATCAAGCAACTCTGATTGTCAAACGGGGTCAGAGGCTGCTTTTTATTGGGCCAATCCAGGACCAGCACCTGGGCTTGCGTCCGATTGAAAAGCTGCGTCTGGTTGCCGACTGAATCTCTCATGTTCAAAGTGTAGCTGTGACTCGTTTCAAATTTTGTCGTTGGGGTCAGGCCCGGGTCAATCCTGCACAGTATCTGGGTGGAGTTGTGCGGGTAATCCGTGCACTGGACTGGCGGCAGTTCATTGTCCCTCAGATACAAGAAATCCTCTTCAAGCTGGTAGCCATTCGGCTTGCTGAAGCTGCAGCTTGTCATCATTGCGGAATCGTATAAATCCATGCGGCACTCAAAGTCCTCAACCTGCAGTCGTGCCCCCACACGAACATACAGCGCCTCGAGGGTCTTCCCATCCCACATGCACTCGTAATGCCAATTGCCAACTGTTGCATTATCCACCCTTTCCACGACCGTTGTGGTAGTCTCCATTCTGTTGCTGGCTCGATTGCCAGGGGGGGCCACCTTGATTTTAATATGCTCAGGGCTCACCGATTCGTCATCCCAGCTGCAGGTGACATTGAACGAGTCGCCGGCGCGTATTTCTTCCCGGGACACTGTTAGCGAGGCCAGGTTCAGCTGGCAGTTTAGGCTGAGCCCCAGCACCGCCAAGTATGGCCGCCAACTCCAATGCATTTTTTTCTTTTCTTTGTAGACTTGTTTCGTTTTTGTCATACCGACTTGCGATAAGACGCACGCGGTTATAGTGGATGCTGCTTGCCGGCTCCAGGGGATTGAATGTTGATTCGTTATCAGCTTTTCCGTCTCTTCATCCAAACTGTTTTTATGAAAAACAATAAATGAATTTAAAATTCTGAGAATTTAGGGGTCACAAATGGGGACCCAATGATCCATTGAACCGCGCCTCATCCTCCGTTTGTTTAGTTGCGTTCAGATAAAACGGTTTTTTTTCCTTTTCGATATGCCGATAAATTACAATAACATCGATAAGCGCACCATAATATGGCTCTTTATTTGATCAAATTTAATTTGGTTTAGTAGTTTTTCACTTACCATTTTGATAGGATAGGTTGTAAATTATTTGCTCAATAAACACTTTGCACACGCAAAAGCAAAGCGGTGTCACTCACTGGGATTAACAAACCCAACAAGGCCGGTATCGATCATCGAACAAGACACTCACTTCACTGAGACATTTATCGATAGTTGGCTCTCGATCAACTATCGCAAGAGAAACGTCTTAAAGCTGTATGACATTAGACGTTGCTAAATGACTACTTAAGAAGCTTAAGCAGTCACAATATAGGAAAAGCATACAGTGAGAGCTTTCCAGTTAAGGTGAGAGAAGCGATTATTGTTTGTTTGTTTCCATTTTCAGAGCCAATTTTGCTGTCTTGCTGCCTATGTGTGCTGTATAACATTATAAAACACTATTTAAATTTCGTAAAACGACAAAGAATAACACAAAGAAGATGTAAACCACTCACAAAATGTTAAGCATATTATTTGAACAGAAGAAAAATGATATGGCAGCATTTCTATTAGTCCAAAACAATAATAATAAGGACAAAAAACAAGAGAAAGTTGGTCCTCAAAATGGCTTCTATAAATTGACTAAAAAGAATTATTTTCAGGCTTCACATACAAACTGGGGATAGAAATTGTGCGACGGCTCAGTTTCACATAATTTTGGAGAAAGTGCGGTGTTTTATTCGACTGCGTCCCGCCAGAAAGCAGAACAGTAAAAGTTCAAATGCTGCGCGACGCTTACCAGCACTGATTTACCGATGTCTGTCATGCTATCTCTCGCAGAAAGTTTAGCAAAGTCTTATGTCGTACAGCTATTAACGTAGTGGAATGAAGACGCAGGGTTGCAATGTGGTGCGAGTGTATGTTATGCTTAAAATTATAGTTTTCTTTTTGTATATTTAGTTTATAATATATATATATCATATATTCTTGATCTGCTTGACGCGGGCTAAGAGCTAAGTAGGTAAGTGTACAAATACAATATAAAAAAATACTACAGCATTAAAAATACTTGTTGTGCCTCACACGCTCGCTCGCATCGCAAAGAAAAATAAATTATAAAGAAACGTTGTCGTTCTTTTTGCTCCAATTTGGGATGAATGGCATTATTACTATACAAAGCTGCCCGACAAAAGTCTGTGGTGAATCGATGTGCTTATGCGGGGATGGTCAGGATGATGGATGAATGGAATATGGATGGATTGATGCGTAGATGCCGATGTCGTGAGTATGGGTGTGGACTAAAGTTGTTATTGCTTGCATTTCCATGCAACATTAACTCTCTCTCTCTCTCTAACTCTCTCTCTCTCTCTCTCTCTCACTCTCCCTCTCTCCCCAACTTCATCTCCCGGCAATTCTCCCTAGAGAACGTGTCTGTTGTGGGCCAGGGCATTCAGATCATGGGGCGTCACATAGCCATTGATCTGCGGCTTCACTCGCGGGCCCGTCGTAGCCCCAGCCGCAGCTCCTCCGCTCGGTTGTGCGGATGTGTGCATGCCAATGGCCTGTGGTAACGCCTGAGGCTTCATCAGGCCGGTGCGCTGCAACTGCTCCATGGTCGTATAGCCGGTGTCAACGTTCAGCTTGGGCGCTGCTGATGGACTTATGGCAGGCAAGAACGCCTGTGGCTGCATCATTCCGGTGCGCTGCAGCTGCTCCATGGTCGTATAACCGGTGTCAACGTTAAGCTTAGGTGCTGCTGCTGATGCACTTATGGCTGGCAGATAAGTCGGTGAAGCGGCTGCTGCAGTGGGAGCAGTATTCAGGGGCTGCAGCTTATGCAAGTCGGACGCTGCTTGCATCGAGTTTTCCGCATTGAGCAGATGCTCTGGCACAAAGAAGGCGGCTGCATCGGGCGTTGGCGCAACACGGGGCCCACCGTTTGGGTCCATCTGTGGCTGCGACTTCAGAATGTTCACCGGCACATACCCATTCAGGGGCATCCGGGCCATGGACAGTGGCACCGACATTGGCTGCGTGGATGTTGCTGCGGTAGGAACATTGGGACCTGGCAAGGTATTGGCATTGGACGAAGGCCAACTCTTCATTTGGGTGGGCTTGATGTAGCCACTTGACTGGTGGTTCGCCTGCAGCTCCTGCATGCTGCTCCGCTGCTGCTCCCTTTCTATGTCTCTGTCCCTCTCAATCGCGCTCTCCCTATCGTTCTGAACGAGTAGTCCGTGGCGCATGGACACATAACTAGTGGGTGGGGCGGGGCTGCTGTTCATGGCGGTCATGGTGTTCATGGTGGTCATGGGATTCATGCCTACTATTTCCGGTTGGTCGTCGTAGCGGTCGTCGCGATCCGTGCACCCTCCACTGCTGGAAGTGTTTCGCAGAAGCAATTTGGAGCTCTCGCTGCCGCAGCTGCTGAAGTCGTGTGGCATGTCCTGTTGCGTGTACTGCGGGGAATCGTCTACCCGTGTACAGATGATGCCACCGCTGGAGGCCATATCGGGGCCCATGCCCAGTCCCAGGCCCCCCATATCCTTCGGTTTCTTCAGCGTCTCCAAAATGCCCTGCGGCAGCACCAGATCGATGTCCGACATCTTTCGGTACTTCTTGTACACCGTGTAGAAGATGACGCCCAGCACTAGGATGGCCAACGACACCTCGATCGTCTGGTACATGGCCTTCACGCTGTGGATTTCCGGCGTGCAAATGAATCCGTACGTTCCCCACTCGGATCTGTGCAGGCGGTAACCGGTGGCATTGCTGCTGTATGTCTCGAATGCGATACGATCCTCCTCCCCGAGTCCGTCCAGGTGCACCTCGCAGCTCTTAGCCGATACCGCCGGTCGTTCTCCATTGGCATCCTCTTGGAGGTCGCCTGTGTGGAGCAGCCGCTCTACGTTGATTGCGCGCACCGCCAGCTGGAAGGGATTGTGGCTGGTGCATCGCGGTGTGGCCATCACATGCGAGCGGTTCTGACCGGGGAGTATGTAGCTGACCAGGCAGCTGGAATTGTTGTCGCGCAGGGAGATCTCGTAGTAGTCCACAAGTCCGGCCGGCTGCCTCGGCGCCTTCCAGTCCAGTCTTGAGCTCTGATCCTTGTTGTTCGTCACCAGCAGCGTCGGTGGCGAGGGAACTGCAAATTAATGGAGACAATGAGACACACTCACACCCTCGCCTCGTCTATCTACTCACCTCCAATGGCCGTACGGAAGCGGATGACATTGCTGGGCTCCGATGGATACAATGTTCTCGCCCGGATGCTCACCTCGTAGTCGGTATAGGCGGTTAGATTGCCCAGCTCGAAGGAGATGAGCTTCTCCTTGTCCACCAGCTCGTCGGCCGAGGCCGGAAGCTTGAAGTAGTCCGTCGTGTTGTCGTGATGGAAGATACCCTCGTAGGCACGCACAACGCCGTTGGCCTTCAGGGGCGGCTTCCAGGCCAGTTGGGCACTTAAATTGGTCACGTTGTGGAGCTGCAGTTCACGCGGCTGGCTGGGGGCCGCCTCTCCGGTGCGCTTGATCAGCTCGTCGCTGTATTTGCTGGCCCGCGTCTCGGACTTCATCAGCATCTTGACGCTGTAGTCGGTGTAGGGGACTAGGTCGCGGATAACATACTGCTTGGCATCGCGATCCTCGATCGCCTCCGTGGTGCAGTTGTCCGGCTTGCCGGCCGATCTCTGGCAGTAGGTGAGATTGTAGCCGGTAAGAATCACGGGGCAGACGCGCTCTGTACTCCATTTAACCGTCAGAGTTGAGTTGCTCGACGCATCGATTGTCGGCTCCATCTTTGCCAGGTCGTCCTTCTTGTCGCTGCTGCAGATCAGCCACCGCATGCCAGTGTTGTGATGCCGATAGTTTGCCGAGACCGCCATGTGGAGGGACGGCGGCTGGTCCTTAGTCGTCGTGAACTGGCGCTGCCTACTGTCCACCTTCTCGAAACGTATGGAGCCGGCGCACTCGGACTGCAAGGCCGGCTTCGCCACGCACCAGAACACGGTGTAGTTCGTCAGCTCGAACACATCCAAGGGCGACTCCCAGCTGACCGTGTAGCTCTTGTTGTTCGGATGATACACGCTCCGGATATTCTTGGGCACACGCTCGTTGATGTCCGCATTGCTGATGGGGCCGATGGACATGTGGGTGGCGTTCACCGAGGCATTCACGCTGTTGCTGCTCCGTATGAGGATGTCGTGGTTGGCATTATTGTTCCAGTGCTCGATTAGGGCTGAATTTGATTCCACTTTGATCACTGAGGGATCGCTATAAAGAAAGACGAGTCATAAGTAAATAATCAACCAAACTCTCTTCCTCTCCTCCTTTTTGATCGTGACATTCCTATTCCACTTTTAGTCCTAATCCTTGGCCAAGAAGTCCAGGGACTAGGCACTTTCTTAAACATGTTTTCTTCGAAATCAACTCCTCGCACAAGACAACAACACATGTAGGTACGTCTGTGGCTTTTGAAATGAGATTTCCAGGAACATTGGATTCGTTGGAAAAATCTTCAACTTTGATGCCAGCCAGCCAGCCAGCCCCACACGTTCCACGAATCGGCACACCACACGCACAGAAAGGAGGAGGCCAGGCCCCACAATGTCTATTAATTAGCATTCATCAATGGCACTGTGATTATGATAACGCCATTACTACGAACTCGAATCGATATGGAATGGCTTCTACCATGTTTCGGTGCCTTCCCGCATCTGTTTCTTTACGGCGGCGTCGGCGGCTCCCGACTTCCAGAAAATCGAATGTAAGCCGAACCGAACCGGAGAGAGATACCGCGAAATGGCTCTGAAGCAATAAAAGCTCTTTTCTGTATAAATATACATACACATATGTACATATGTACAATATGCACATGCACACTTACATATATGTATGTATGTGCAAGAGTTGTGTGGAATTCTGATGATTTGTTTCCTCCTATTTCTGTTTTGGGGCATTCCTGTTAAAAAAAAAAAAAAAAAAAACAAAAAGCATCTCTCGTCTCCTCCTTATTCTCCTTCCCCCGCGCACCAGCCAATTCTACCTCTTCACACCGCTCGCTCTTCTTTACCATAAATGAACGTGTTTTTTTCGCTATTGCGTGTGTGTGTGTGCCTGCCTGTATCACTCTCTGTTTGTTCCTCTCTCTCTCTCTGTGTGTGTGTGTGTGTGTGTATCTCTGTGTGTGTAGCACTTTCAACGAAATTTTAAAAATAAACATTTTCTCTAGAATCACTATACTAGTACCATATGTACAATCGTATGGACCTCTGGCCACGGCCAATGTACCAATGGATGTGTTTTTTTTTCTGGTATTGTTTTTGTTGTAGTTTTTGTATAAATACTACGCCGTATGGCAGACTATTCAAAGAAACAATCACTTGCTGTGACACTTTCAAAATGAATTACTGAGGAATCCCCTATCCAGCGCATTCCCCATCGCTCCCTTAAGGCCAAGATCTAATCAGATCTGTGTGACAATTTGATTGATTGATGATTGATGATTCATATTCATATACTCACACCAAGCTTCCATTCACACGATACTCGCTGATAATGTACTTGAAGTCGTCGCCATTCAGCTCGTGCGGTGCGAGCGGCTCCCAGTAGAAGCGCATCATGGTCTCGGACGAGTAGACGTAGAAGCTGCCGTCGGTGACGCGGGGCGGACGACGGGGTCGCTCTGGGCCGGTGACAAAATTGTAGACCAACGGCTCGCTCCACATGGTGTTGTTCTGGTTGCCGCGCACGCGCACCCGCAGCGTATAGTCGTAGCCGGCATAGGGGAGCTCGGTGAGGCACAGAGTGTCCTTGATGGAGGAGGAATTGTTGCGCCAGTTGTTGCGCTGTAGGGTGGTTAAGTTGGCGGGCGTGACTTGCACCTGCCAGGTGAGGCCGCGCGGATAGTTGGTGCGCCGCGGCATCTCCCAGGATAGGCAGATGGAGCTCTCGGTGCGATTCACCACGGTCAAATTCTGACCGGGTCGCGAGGGGACTGTCCGCTCAAAATGGTTCACCTCGATGATCTGTTTCTCCTGGCCCAGCGTGTTCCTAATGTCCAGGTGGAAGTAGTATATCTTTGTGAACTTCTGGTAGGATTCATCGGTGATGTTGCAGGTGACCACCGGAGCGGCATCAAAGTTACAGTCCACCGGGTACATGTAGCGGGAGTCCTTTTGGTAGACGGTGAAGCTGACATTGTACTTGGTGATGATTTTGTTCTGCGGCTTCGTGAAGTTGCACAGCATGTAATTGAAGTCATAGCCCACGCAGCTAAAGTCCTCGATGAGCAGGGGCCGGGTGCCCACGTACACCTTCGATGTGTTAATCACGTAAATGCCGCACATGCACCGGTACTCATCCTCCTGCTCCACGGCTTCGCGAGCGCTGAATATGATGGTCGTGTTGTTTACGATGCGGATGTCCGGCGATCGGCGGTACTCTTGCATCTTGCTCTTGAAGTACAGCTGGTCCACCGTACACGATTCGGCGGTGTTTGTCTCCCGGAAGTAGGTCTCGTTGATGGTGCAGCTGATGTTGAAGTCGGCACCGATTAGCTGCTCGACCTTGTCGGGATAGAGCCAGCCTGGCTCCACGGTGGCCACCGCTTGATGGAAGACGGTCGCGAGCAGGGCCAGCAGTTCGAGGACCTGCTGCATAATGGACCGACTCGAGTGCATTTCGAAGATGGATTTTCCCAGCTATAAGCAGCGATTCGGGTTTTTGTTTGGAATGGGCCAACAACACACAAATACTGGCGCACCAGCACCGACACCGACACCGACAGCAACACCGACACAGGCAATGGCACCGACACTCACACTCACACACACGCGCGCGCGAAGAGCGAGTGGCCCTCCTCTCACACACACCTTTCTGCCACTGGTAGGGGCACTTGTTGGCTTTGTATTGGTGTGTGGTTCTCGGAAACGTTTATGTGATGAGAATTCCTGGAAAGGCCTTTATGGCATTTCGATATGGCCTTTTCACCAATCTACTCAAAGGTCTATCTATTTTCACGATCTAACCCGCTAATAGTTATTTTATGCAATATTGGGGAAACTTTCAATTATTGTTTATTGCACTGGTTACAAAAAAAACGGTACACAACGATCTCTCTCCTGTTCGGTCGCGCTGCGCTGTCGTTGTCGTTTTGGCTACCTAGGCACTTGCATATCGAGAATCGATACACGATACGCAAGTAAACACAACCTCAGGTCAGGTGTAGCGTGTACGGTCACACTGTGCATACCTGCACAATTTATTTTTGAATGCGAGGTTGTAACAAAGAAAATGTGATTTTAATGAGAACATAATTTTTTCATATACCGTGCAAAGGTTAAATGAACCGCTTAAAAAAATTTTCGCTACTCAACATCAATAATTTGATATAATAAAATATCGATGTATATCGATACACTATCGACAACTCTGGCGTGTATGAATGACATTTTATATTGTTGTGTGTGTGTGTGCCTGTGTAAGATAGTGACGAATTACTTTTCATCAAATGGAAAATAATTTACTTTGAAAACACGTATAAATATTTTACAGCAATTCAAATTGATAGTCACTACTATAATTTCATTTCGCAAAATAAATAAGCGTCCGTACACATCTCAAACGAGAGCAATAGCTTACTGCACAATCGAAATGGCGGAAGGCGGCAGTAAACGTATCAACGTGGTTGTAAAAACGCCAAAGGACAAGAAAACTGTTGAAGTTGATGAAGATTCTGGAATAAAAGATGTGAGTACACGACACCTTGTGACCCAACCAGGCATGTGAGTCGGTGGTTCGTTCCCCTCCTTCCGCTGCCGACTCAAATATGCCATGCCACACAATTAACCCAAAGTACAGTGCATTTTTTCGAAGCGACTCAAAAGAAAAAAAAGGGTGGCAAAGTGCAAATGGCTTTTTGCTTCCCCTTGGTGTGTCTGCCTGTATGTGTGTGCGAGCGTGTGTGCGTGTGTATGTGCGGGCGCGAGTGCGTATGCATACAAAGCGAGCGCTGTTTTGCTCGCGAGATTGTTTGCTTTGCTGCTTGTCCCAGACCTTGAGGATCCACCTACCCGGAAGAGGTCTTCTGGTGTGGAGAATTCTGGGTTTCAGTAGATCAGCAACGTCATATTCCACATCTCACGTTCTCTTCTTCCGTTCCTTTCGTGTTTTTTTCAGTTCAAGATTCTGGTTGCACAAAAATTTGAGGCAGAGCCGGAGCAATTGGTGCTGATTTTCGCAGGTAAAATCATGAAAGACACTGATACGCTCAAGATGCACAACATCAAGGACCAGCTGACGGTGCATCTGGTGATAAAGTCGCCGACGCGCAACAACGAAGCGCCGGCCCGTGCTCCCGCCGATGTGCGTCAGACGCCCTTCGGCCTGAACCAGTTCGGTGGCTTGGCAGGCATGGAGGCCCTGGGTGCCGGATCGAACACATTTATGGATCTGCAGGCACGCATGCAGAACGAGCTGCTTAACAACGGGGACATGCTGCGCTCCCTGATGGACAATCCCCTGGTCCAGCAGATGATGAACAACCCGGATACCATGCGCCAGCTGATTACCTCGAATCCGCAGATGCAGGACCTGATGCAGCGCAATCCCGAGATCACGCACATGCTCAACAATCCCGATCTGCTGCGCCAGACCATGGAGCTGGCCCGCAACCCATCGATGCTGCAGGAGCTGATGCGCTCGCACGATCGGGCCATGTCCAATCTGGAGTCGGTGCCAGGCGGCTACAGTGCCTTGCAGCGTATCTATCGTGATATCCAGGAGCCCATGATGAATGCCGCCACAGAGTCCTTCGGGCGCAATCCCTTTGCCGGGCTCGTCGAGGGCGGCGGAGTGGCTGCCGCCAATCCCCAGCAGGGCACTGAGAACCGCAATCCACTACCCAATCCATGGGGCGGCAGCGGCACAGCCACTGGCAATGGTACCAACTCCTCAACAAATGGCCCCACGGGCCAGGCGAATCGCACTGGGGATCAGCCACCGAATAACGTACTGAATACGCCGGCAATGCGCAGCCTGCTCCAACAGATGGCTGACAATCCGACCATGATGCAGAACCTCCTGAATGCCCCGTACACACGTTCCATGATGGACTCCATGTCGCAGGATCCGGACATGGCTTCGCGGCTCCTAAGCAGCAGTCCCCTGCTTTCCAACAATCCCGCCCTGCAGGAGCAGGTGCGCCAGATGATGCCGCAGTTTATGGCACAGATGCAGAATCCCGAGGTGATGAACATGCTGACCAATCCGGATGCCATGAACGCTATTCTACAGATCCAGCAAGGCATGGAGCAGCTGCGCAGTGCCGCTCCCGGCCTGGTCGGCACTATGGGCATTCCGCCGCCACCTCCCGGCATCAACACGGACCCGGCCAGTGGTGATGGTGCTCTCAACAGCCGCACTGCACCCACCAGCACCAACAACATCTCCTTGTCGAACAGCAGCGTACCAAATGCTGGCAACAGCAGCGTTAATTCATCAGCTCCTGCCCTGGCACCGGGCGGCGGACCCAACGCCCAGCTCTTCAACGATTTCATGACGCGTATGCTGAACGGCATGTCCACCAATGCGGACGGCACGCAGCCGCCAGAGGTGCGCTACCAATCGCAGCTGGAGCAGCTAGCGGCCATGGGATTTGGCAACCGTGATGCCAATTTGCAGGGTAAGAAGCGATATCAGCCAGCAAAGCATTGTTATTTATCCACTAAATCATTTATCCATTCTGTTTTTGGTACAGCTCTGATTGCCACATTCGGGGACATCAATGCGGCGGTGGAGCGTCTCCTGGCCGTGAATCAGCTGTCCCTGAGTTAACATCGCTAAACCACCTCCCAACAACAACCTTCAACATTGTATACAACCTGTCTATATATCTACGCACTACAACTATACCTAGACACTTATAGCCGCCCCTGAGACGGAGACTATGTGAGAGCGAGAGAGAGAGAGAGATGCAAAATAAGCGAGACGGAGAGCGAGAACAGAAAAGAAAGAGACCCCTAAGAGGGATAATAACACAGGCGTTGCCGGCTTCCACACCCACATCAGAATGCAAACAAAAAAAAACATACAAAGCCTACACAACTATACTACAATTTAAGCTCTGGATTGGCTAAATCCGGGCGCATTTTCACACACTGATTGGGAAATTACCTCCCATCAATTCAACACACAGTAAAAACATACAAAAAGAAATGAAGCCGCCGCTCACGCCTGGGTTATGAAGAGTGCGTAATGGGGGACGGGTGGACAATATAAGAGATACATAAGTATATATATATATTTATATATATATATATAGAGGGAGAGATTCAGAAAGAAAACCCCAATACCAAAGTATCGAAAGCGAAAGGATTCGTAGTTGATATTTGATGTTTTTTTTTTTTATAAGTTGAAAGCGGAAATGGTTGAGCTATTGGCATACACACACACACACACACACACACATATATATATATATATATATTTAGATAAACATACATTGGCAGAAAAGTGAAATTGCACATGCACTTTGTGCATAAAGAGAATCAAGACGGCAGGCAGCAGAATCTAGATGTCGAGTGGTGTCGATTTGGTCATGGTGGTCAGTTATACATGCAACAATATACAATACATTTTGTTTTGTCCTTGCTCCCCCGATCCCCCGGTCGCCCGCTCCTGTTCCCTTCCGCTCAATACATTTCCTCCCTCACATTTGTTAGATACATAAGCGTATGTATTGTATGTATACATATATGTTCAATTCTATCACACAATATTCCAATGGTGTTAACAAAAAGACGTAAAACAAAAACAAACAAAAAAAGCCAATTTGAAATTCTTTAGTAAAGCAAACAAACGAAAAACCAAAACGATAACAAAATGTATTAATCTTGAATATTATTATGCATCATATCCTGTTTGTTTTTATAACTGTAACTAATGGCGGATTTCTTCT
This sequence comes from Drosophila miranda, assembly GCF_003369915.1. Taxonomy (NCBI): domain Eukaryota; kingdom Metazoa; phylum Arthropoda; class Insecta; order Diptera; family Drosophilidae; genus Drosophila; species Drosophila miranda. Next base: position 6,368,884 of record NC_046673.1, read on the forward strand.
GTTTTCGGGCCAGTTTTCGGTCGAGACGAGTACATGTAACGAGTATGTGGTGTGTGGCATCATATTTTTGTTTGTTTCTTTTCTTTCCTCTTTGTTTCCACTGCATTTCAATCCCAGCTCCCCTCTTTTTTGTTTGTTTTCCCATTATGTTTATATATAAACTATGAAGTCTATTTGTATAATCTGTAAGTACTTTAACTATAAAATATCGCCACTCGCCGCCACCAACAGATCGGAGTGAAGAGAGTGGGCCAAAGCGGCTAGTAGCATGGCCTGTCCAGCGCCTGGACACAGTGACGTCAAGGGCGGTGGTGTTGGCGCAGGGAGAGCGGGAGTGGTGTGACAAAAGGAGCGACGGAGCTATATACGTTTATTTGTTTAACGAGAAGGAAAAATGAAACTAAGTAATATTATGTAAATGGTCACATGTTTTAAAATGATAATAAAGCTGCTTTGGTTTAGATTAGACCAAGAAATGGGCATCTCTATTTTGTTCTACTTTTGTTCCTAGCCGGAAACACGTCACGTTGCCCCAAAGCAACTGACAGGAAGAGTTGACTTTGACAGCTACGATCTCCTGCATGCGCTGGAGATGGCACGATGTTTACTGCTACTGCTACTGCGTTGCACAACAGACCTATGATATTCCACAGATTTTGTCAGAAGGCGGTTTGAAATTGGCCAGGAAATTGGCAGCGAATCTCCTGGTGCTTCCTGAAACCCTCGGAAATATGCGGAAACACGTCATCTGCTGGAGGTGCCATTAACATTAACTTCGATTAAAACACAGCTAAAACAGTTAATGGCAAGGCAGAGGACGCGTACGCCGCCGTCCCAGAAGAGGAGTAACAGCCGCGGAGCCCTAAGATGGGATGGCTTCGGCCTCGCTGTAAATACGCTTTCAGCCGGATAGATTTCTGGTGACAGAGAGGTAGCGTGGTTCTCCCTCTAATGGTGCGTGGCTTCGTGGACTACTGTGGAGTATTTGCCTGAGCATTGGCGGCGTTGCTTCGGTCTTCTGTGGCAGCATGGCGGCGGAATATTCTGGAATATCCACGGTTGTTCAACGCTTATGTGGCCATCGATAGCGGCTACACGGCATATTGGGGCATGCCCAGGCCCAAGGTGCATGTCAAAGGAACGAAATATCCTCTCCCCCGAGACATCTGCTCATCTATATGCCCTTGGAACAGGCGCCCACCTTCATTTTCGACTTTAAGCAGCCGTCGATCGTTGGTTCCATTGTGTCGGCCCGGAGGAGAGCCTACATTGCTGAGAATATCTGTTTCATTGAGCAGGTACTTTGCTTGATATGTACATGCTACTGGGCGGTCCTCCTCTTCGTCGCAAATAAAATAAATCACAACAGAATCGTTTATGTACTTTTGGGCCCAGCCCACATGTTCGTGTGGCCTAGGTCTTGGTCCTTGGTTGTTTTTATACCCGATACTCAAAATGAGTATTGGGGTATATTAGATTTGTGGTAAAAGTGGATGTGTGTAACGTCCAGACGGAATCGTTTCCGACCCCATAAAGTATATATATTCTTGATCAGCATCAATAGCCGAGTCGATTGAGCCATGTCTGTCTGTCCGTCTGTCCGTCCGTCCGTCTGTCCGTCCCCTTCAGCGCCTAGTGCTCAAAGACTATAAGAGCTAGAGCAACGATGTTTTGGATCCAGACTTCTGTGATATGTCAATGTTACAAAAATATTTCAAAACTTCGCCCCGCCCACTTCCGCCCCCACAAAGGACGAAAATCTGTGGCATCTACATTTTTAAAGATACGATAAAACCAAAAACGCAGAATCGTAGAGGATGACTATATGTTTTAGAATGTAAGATCTCAACCAGATCGTATAATTATTATAGCCAGAATCAAGAAAACAATTTCATTCTTTCTCGCTCTTTCTCTCTCTAACACACAGGTTTCATGGTCGGTTTTGCCAATTGCAAAATATGAGTTCAAGGATCTCAGAACCTATAAGACCCAGAGCAACCAAATTTGGTATCCACACTCCTGTGATATCGGACCTTGACCGTTTCGTGTCCAAATTTCGCCACACCCCCTTCCGCCCCCGCAAAGGACGAAAATCTAGGGCATCCACAAATCTCAGAGACTATTAAGGCTAGAGTAACCAAATTTGGTATCCGCACTTCTGTAAGATCTCACTATAAAACGTATATCTCAGAATTTCGCCCCACCCCCTTCCGCCCCCACAAAGGACGAAAATCTGTTGCATCCACAATATTGCACATTCGAGAAAACATAAGACGCAGAATCATAGATAACGACCATATCTATCAGATTGCTGAATCTGGACCAGATCAGATAATTTTTATAGCCAAAAGGAACAAATCAATTTGCACTGGCTACGCAGCGCCCGACGTCACGCTCAGACTGATTTTCTGTCTCTCTCGCACGCACTCTTTGTCGTGTCGTTTAATATTAGCAGCGTCTGCCGGAGGAGAGCCATACTGACTTAGTATCGGGTATAACTGTAGAGTTGCGGTGTCCGCAGCAACTCACAACGTTCCCCCTCGTTTTTATTACAGCAGCGGCTTGAGTATACAATCGAATACGAATTAATATCTATGCACAACACTCGATCAATCAATCATCCAACACACATTACAAGCTTTACACAAATTAAAAACGCACTCCCTACGCACACATTAGACTTATTAGAACCCCCAAACGTAAGAGAGAGTAGTCTTGGATAGGTATTGGGCTGACGGCTGGGAGGTGCAGAGGTCAGAGCTCCTCGAAGAAGGCCACACGGGCCTTGGTCGAGCCGGATTTGAGCTTCTTGAGCGTTGAGTATTTATTTTCACCGGCCTTAATTTGGGCCTCACTGAGTATGTCGAGGTTGCTCTGGTTCTCTTCGATCTTGTGTGGTGCGATCTCGGAGCGGAGGGTCTGCAGCTGGTTCTGCACCTGCTTCTTGGACTTGCGCAGATACTCCAAATGGTTGCGCTCCATTTCGTTGGTAATCTGCTCCATTTCGTTGTCGGTGAGTATGAACTCCTTTGGCTCAAAGTCATCGGAAATGCCGCTCGAGTTGTCCCCCTGAACTAGATAGTGTGATGCGGACGTGGTTAGATCGGCACCGCCGGCCGTTTCCATGTCATTGGTGGAGCTACTCGTGGTTAGCGAGGGCGTACTGATCGCCGCCAGGCTGGAGGATGTATTGACCGCATTGGATACGGTGGAGGCGGTTAGCAGGCTGTCCGTTGAGGATTTGCGTCCGCTGTTGAGGAAGTGCAGCAGGCGGGCGGTGGCCTCGCGCTCAGCCATCTTGGCACAGATGAGCTCCTTCTTGAGCTTCTCGGTTTCGGCCTCACGCTTGTCGTTCTCCACCGTCAGTTGGTGGACAAAGAAGTCGGCGTCGCGTATCTTCTTCTCCAGGTCGTGCTTCTCCCGCTCGATCTTCATCTGGCGCTCGCGGAGTCGATCCATTTCGGTCTTGAAGTGGTTGGCCTTGCATTCCGTCAGCTGCATCTGCTCCTCATTGACGCGACTCTTCTCGAAGTACAGCTCCTTGGTCTCCTCGGAACGGCGCTAGCAAAAAAATTGGACAAGATTGATTGTTCATTATAGGACTGGGTATTGTGTGCTCCAAAACTGTTTGATTCAGTTACCAACGCATCGCTCGCCATGCGCATCTCGTTCTGAAGGTGCTCAAAGCTCTTCTCCAGCTCGTAGCGATCTTGTTCGGCCTTCTCGCGCAGCTTCTTCTCCCTGATGAACTTCTTGCGCTCGATCTGTCTGCGCTGCTTCTCATCCTTGGCCTGGGCCTTCATCTGCTGAATCTCCATTGTGTCCGGCTTGCGGCGTCGCATGTACAAATCATGGTTGCCCTTGCACAGGTCGAGTATCTGGAAGGACGAATGGGACAAAAGGACATTAGCACAGTCGAGGCATTTATAATACCAAATACACTACCATTTTGTTGATGTGCAGATCCACCGAATAAAATATAAAGTTCGAGACCTTGGCATCCACCAGGCGAATGGTGAACTTTTTGTCATCGAAGCTGACGTGCCGTATCTCGTTCCATTGGAACGTTGTCTTTGGCGTTAGCTTATCACGCTCATCGTAGATGTTCAGTCCCACGGCCGTGACTCCCAGCCACAATTTGGTTTTGTTCTTATTCTGTCGAGTGAATGATGATGAAGACGATATGGGTAATCACACGAACAGCAACGTTTGGGACTTACTGTAATAGGAAAGTAGTTGACACCGTACATGTCCAGATCTTGGGCAATTTTTAGATACTCCATTTCGACCTCATCTCGCGTCATTGGCTCGTGATCCATGTACCTGAGAATGGGTCGAAATTGATTAGCTTCTCGTTCTTTGTATGTAGTGTGCATACTGACCAGGTCTTGATGCGCTCCTCCCACATCTCGGGCGTCATTTGGTACTGGTCGGTCACACCCTTTGGCAGCAGCTCGCCCCCGGCCAGCATGCCGTCCTTGTAGGTCTCGTAGTCGTAGGGCCCGTACTGGACGTGGACTGCATAGGAGGCTAGCAGGACAGAGGCCTCTGGCCGACAATAGATGTCCATGGAGAGGATGCTCTGCTTGACTTGCAGGAAGAAGAGGTGCTGGGTGATCTCCTGGATCAGCTCTTCGCTGACATTCTCCGGAAAGAATTTGGCATAGAAGCTGAACACGTAGATGTTGTTGTTGGCATGCAGCTCGACCCGCTGATCCTTCACCTTCTTGTCCATTTTTAGCCAGGAGACATTGTTGCGCGTGTCCACATACTGTAGCCCAAAGTACCACGATTCACGCAATCCGATGGTGCGGCAGACGAGATCGAAAAGGTCTTGGCCCGAGGCGCGCGGCTCCAGTTTGAACTCCAGCTCGGAGTCAAATGTGCTCACCCGCACGGACAAGGAACGATTCTTCTTGGACCCGAACGGGCTCATTGCTTCATTCACTGCCGATTATGTGATGATTATGATGTATATATGTAATTAAGTGTGGTGTGTAGTTATCTATACACTCGTATATATGGGGGGCTGTGTATCGATGTTTTGTGCTTCTCGACTCGTATAAAAACTTGTTGCGTGCTATTTCGGTCGTTTTTAGTGGTTCGCCCCCTGGTTGCTGGTGTTAGCGATGCTACTCCTACGATCCTTTGTTGCACATCTCTCTGCACATTTACACACGGTCATGTTGCAGTTAAATGGGTTGCTGCTTTTGGCAATTGTCTGCTGAAGGCGGCTACGTACAAAAAGACAACAATATAATATGCTACTGCACGCCCGTCACACTCAATATTTAACGAAAGGCTGTGCACTTGGCCTGGAGAGCGGACAAGCAGTGTGCAGCAGGCTCACTCACCAATTAAAGAGTTGAAGTATTTATTTTTGACGAAAAAAGAGCAAGGAAACTCACACTTCATTTAATGTAATGTTTATAATATTTTATAATGTTAATTGTGTTTATTGCCAGTGAGACCGCGGACTTATCGATAAAATATACCGTCCGACCCTCAGAAATATACCGAAACATACCGTCTCATTTAAAAAATATACCGTAAATATACTGACGAATTCAAGTTCTATTGCACATATTCCTCGTTTTTTATATTCCGTGGATTATTACTAACTATATAGAACATTTAGCCATGCCCACATAATTTTATCCGATTACTGAATCTATTTTCTCAATGACGAGCTTTTTGTAAGCACTTGCTTTTATTGCATTTTGCGTAAAGAGGTTTTAGCGAAAATGGTCAAACAAAACAAACGAAAGAGTTTAGTCGTTCCTATTGTTCAATTTTGATATTCCGTCGAATATTATTAGCTAACTAAAACATTTTGCCATGCCCACATAATTTTATTAGATTAATGAATATATTTTCTACTTTATTGTTTTAATTTAAATAATTGCTTTTATGGGATTATTGGATCTATTTATTGTATTAACAGGGCACTTTTTAATGACAATTCGCCTTGCATGGCCAGTGCTGACATATTTTTTTGTAAAATAAAGCTAGATGGACTGGCAAAAACCCTCTAGCTGAACCCTCCACGAGGGTGCCGGCTGGGCAATGGACACTGCATTATCCCGGGCGAGGATAATGCACTGTCGCTTGCCTTGCCCGGGGTAATGCAGTGTCTAGCTAAGGCTATGGTCCATCGTCTTCCCGATCTAAAGTCGGGGGAACTGAACCAAGGCCATGGCTAGAGGTGACTGGCGGCCAGGCATAAAACGCTAGGGGGTGGTCCCCCCGAAAAACATTAACCGGTATGGACCTTCGGGCCAAATATGGCGGTAGATAAGGAGCAAACACGGGTTGGGATGTCAACCCAAACGTCGGTGGAAAGCGTGACTGCTACCACCGGCGGGCACGGGGAGGAGCAATCCTCTCTGCGTGTCGCCAGCGGTCACACCTCGGGCATGGCGGGAGCAGGTCATGTCAGTTGTAATACTACTGCCACAAAAACGACGCGTTGCAGGGTGAGCAGCGCGGGTGCCGTTGTCGATGCAGACTCGGACCTGGAGAGCGTGCTATCCCTTAGCAAGACCGAAGAGGAAAGCCTTCTCCGCTCGCCGGAACCAGGTACCAGCTCCCTGCGTAGGGAAGGGCCGAAGCGTTCCAGGGAGGGGATGAAGGCAAAAGCTCAGTATAAGGCGGCCCTCAAGTTACTGAGCCGGCTCCAGGGCAAGGCGGATATCTCCCAAGAGGAGAAGTCCAAGCTAGCCTGGGCTGAGCAACGGGTACAGGAGGGCCGCGAATACTACGCGCAGCTGCCGCAGATGAAGGCAACAAACGGTGGATTCGCCAACAAGGTGGAGGAGATGTTGGCCACCAAGAGGCAACGCTCGATCGAGAGTGCTGCCAAAGACACTCCGGCGAGCAAGCGGCAACGCGGGCCCAAGGTGGCCACTCCCCAGCCGAAGACGAGGAAGCCGAGGCAGAAGGCCATGAGCGAGGTGTCCAAGAGACATCTCATTGTGGCCTTGATCGATCGCAGCGATGAGAACGGGAAGATGACGGCGGCGCAGTGGAAGTTAGTCCACGCGCAGCTCGTCGAGGCACTGTTCTCGCGAATGGAGGAGGACCCTAGCGCTCCCATGCCCACGTTCGATGGAGCGGGATGGCTGAACGGGGTCAAAATCCTCAAGTGCAATGACGACCCAACGCGGCAGTGGCTGGTGCAGAAGGTGCACCTACTGGAAGCTCTGTGGGAGGGGGCCAAGCTGGAGGTGGTATACAGGGAGCTGATCCCGTCCATACCAAAGACGAAGGTGCTCTTCCCCATTGCTGTCCAGGGGGAGCGAGCACTGAAGCTGCTGCAGAGGCAAAATCCGGACGTGCCAACGGCTGATTGGAAGGTTCTGCATGCCGGTAGCCCACTACCCAACGAGGGGGGCCAGCACGTGATCCTCCAGATCAGCAAGGTGGTGGAGGACATCCTGTATCCCAAGTTCGGGAAGATGGCGTGGGGCGTAGGTAGCGTATACCTACGGCTGAAAAAGCGCCACCCCGAGGATAAAGATGCGCACACCCTCCAGGCAGGCGAGGTCGAGAAGGACCTAGGTCTGGAGACCATAGTGGAGGCCGCCCAGGGTCTTGCGCTGGACGACTCGGAGGAGGAGGAAGACGGTGACGGTGACCTGACAATCATAGTCAACCCGTCGTGCGAGGTTGAGTTAGCCACCCATGACACTAAGGGTGCTGCAACTCAATCTCCATAAAAGCAAGGTAGCGTCGGCGGAGCTCCTCATTGCCATGGAGCAAGGGCCCGCCGACATAGCTTTAGTCCAGGAGCCGTGGATTGCGTCAGGCAACTCTGTGGCCGGACTAAAGTCCTCAAATTACAGCCTTCTCTACTCAACATCGGTAAGCAGGAACAGAACCGCCGTACTCGTACGGAAGGGAATCCATGCTCATCTTATGTCTCATTACAGCACGGATAACCTGACGGTGGTGATGCTGGAGAGCGAGGAAAAGCGCCTAATGGCAGCTTCCTGCTACATGGCACACGACAGGCCCGCCCCGCCGGAAGAACTTAGGAGTCTGGTGACAGAAGCCGGCTCCAAAAATCTCCAACTCCTCATCGGTGCAGACGCCAACGCCCATCACAATGTGTGGGGAAGCCCTGACACAAACGATAGAGGTGAGTCACTCCTAGACTTTATCTTATCCACTAACTTAGATGTAGCAAACGTGGGGGAGGAACACACCTTCGTGGGTCCCACCTCGTCAAACGTGCTAGACCTAACTCTTGTCACGGGAAAGAGTACCTTGGTATCTGACTGGAGAGTCCTCGAAAGACCATCCTTCTCAGACCATAAGTACATTCAGTTCAAGTGCGAATTCAAACACTCTTCGAAGATAACAGTCTATAGAAACCCCCGAAACACAAACTGGGTAAAGTTTAAAAAGACTGTTACTTTGAAGCTCGCGAATCCGGGCTCAGTGAAATCCGCGGAGGATATAGAGAAGTCCCTAAAGACCCTATCCAACGAGTTACTGAACGCCTACCATGCATCGTGCAAGCCCTCGAGAACGAAGAGGAGGTCCAAGCCACTCTGGTGGAACCGAGATCTCTCTCTCCAAAGGAACAACCTCAAGGAATTCTTCAAGATCGCCAAACAAGCGAACGAAGAGATTGTCAATGAGGAATATAAAATCCTACTTAGTAGCTACAAGAAGGAAATACGTAAGGCACAAAGGAACTCGTGGAGAAACTTCTGCTCCAACATTGAGAAAGTGCCCGAAACCGCTAGGCTCCGGAAGCTGCTCTCAAAGCAGCCCACAGTACAGAGCCAACTAAAACTAGACAACGGACAGTGGACAGAGGGCAGTAAAGAAGCCCTAACAGCACTAATGGAGGCGCACTTCCCTGGATGCACCGAGGTCACTGACGCCAAGGAGCATCAGGACCTAGCAACTGAGGAACAGCACCCCCCAATAGGTCTGTTAACCACTAAGAGAATCCACTGGGCCATAGACTCCTTCGCGGCCATAAAAGCACCAGGACTGGACGGGATATTCCCAGCCATGATGCAGTTGACCAAAGAGGTTATTACCCCATGGCTCTTCGCAATATACTCAGCATGCCTAAGTACAGGCTATATCCCCATCCAATGGAGAACCTCGAGGGTTGTCTTCCTCCCTAAGGCAGGAAAGTGCAGCCACGTGAGTCCCAAGGATTACAGACCGATAAGCCTTACCTCCTTTCTACTAAAAACACTAGAAAAGCTGTTGGATTTACACATCAGGAATGAGGTAGGGGGACTGATGTCAATAAACCAACACGCCTACACCAAGGGGAAACCAGTGGAGACGGCACTACACTCGCTAGTAGCCACCATCGAGAGCGCCCTTCACAACAAAAAGTATGCTTTGGGAGCATTTGTGGACATCTCAGGAGCATTCAACAACGTGGCAACAACCGCAATAACAAGTCGCCTAGAAGCGAATAACATACACCCTGCAATCAACGTCTGGATCAAAAACCTCCTAAGTTGTAGACGGGTGCAATCGGAGTGGGGCACCGCTTCCATGGTAAAGGGGGCACACAGAGGCACACCTCAAGGTGGAGTCCTATCGCCACTACTGTGGAATTTGGTGGTCGACGACCTCATTAAGAGATTTGAAAGGAAGGCCCCAAAAATAACAGCCTATGCAGATGACATAAGCATACTTATTACGGGTGTATGTCCATCGACCCTCAGCTCCATAATGGAACGTACACTCAGGGAGATACGTGAGTGGGCGGAAGAGGTAGGACTCAGTATCAACGCGGACAAGACGGACCTCATCCTCTTTACCAAGATGTACAAGGTACCGATATGGACCCCCCCGAAAATTGTCCAAACTAGGCTGACTCCAAAATCACAGGTGAAATACCTAGGCACAGTACTGGACAGCAAGCTGGCATGGAGGCCCAATGTAGTGGAAAGGGTGAAGAAGGCTACCATTGCGCTTTATGCATCCAAGAAGATGCTCAGCAGCACATGGGGCCTGTCACCTGCTCTAATGCACTGGATCTACATCTCGGTGGTGCGACCAACTCTGCTGTATGGAGCCTTAGTGTGGTGGCAGGCTATTGAAAAGAAGACATACCATAAGCTTATGGAAAAGACTCAGCGACAGGCTCTGTACATCTGTATTACAGGGGCGCTGAGGTCAACCCCAACAAAAGCACTCGAAACTATACTCGGAATCGACCCCCTGGACATTCACGCTCGCCTGATTGCGGGAAAGGCAGCACAACGCCTTATAGCATCAGGAAACCTATCCATACAAGGGTACGGGCACAGTTCAATTGGCAGGGACATGACCAGATCAACTGATTACATGACCCCCCAAACTTGCCTTGACGTCAAAACAACCACATCTTTGGGACCTGAAGACTGGAAAATTGGAAGGGACCAAACTGAGCACCTCAATATATACACAGACGGCTCCAAGATGGAAGGAGGAGTAGGAGCGGGCCTATACTGTACAGACCCTGAGATAAGGCTGTCGTATAAGCTACCGGACCAATGCAGCATACTCCAGGCAGAAGTTTTTGCCATCGGGAAGGCAGCGGAGGTCGCTCTCCTAACAGAACGAGCACACGATGCGGTCAACCTATTCGTCGACAGCCAAGCGGCGATAAGATCCATGCAGTCGTCCGCGGTCAGTTCCAGAAGTGTCTTGGCGAGCAGGGAGGCATTAGACATCCTAAGCACGACAAAGACAGTGCGGATCTATTGGGTTCCCAGCCACCAGGGCATCGAAGGAAACGAAGCGGCGGACGTACTAGCTAAGGAAGGCGTCGGGCTGGAGAATAGGAGAACCGAGAACGTGCCTGTCTCCCTCAGAACGCTGCAAGGCGATCTAGAGAAGCAGGCTAGAGCACAGACTGATAGCAGGTGGAGGAGTACCACCACCTGCAGAACCTCGAAGATAATGTGCAAGGAGCGCAACGAGAAACTTAGCCACTACCTACTGCACCTACCACGAAAGGACTGTAGATTGATAGTGGGAATACTAACAGGTCACTGTCTGGCTGCTGCACATGCAGCAAAGCTAGGCATCACCAACAGAGACAGTTGTAGGAAATGTGAGGAACCTGGGGCTATCGAAACCCTGGAACATCTTATCTGCAACTGTCCGACTCTCTCAAGGGCAAGGAGGAGATACCTGGGCGCCCCAGTGTTGGCATCACTGGAAGATGCCTCCAAAAGGACGCCACAGGAACTGCTGGCCTATGCTAAAAACACCTCGATTCTCGGGGACTTTTAAAACCACATTAACACTCCCGCGACGGTTCATACACCCCCCCATCCGGATAACTAAGGGCCATATTGGCCTATGAGTGGCCCCGCTGAGGGCCGTCCGGGTTAACCTAACCTAACCTAAACATAACACACAAAAACAGCTAGAATTCAAACAAAAAATTTTGAAATCCCTTCGAATTGCGAAAATCTATATTCGCATACACAATCTCGTTGTTTCGAGAAAACCAAATAAGCAGATTTATACTTTACTATACAGTACTACCTATTCATTAATTAATTGATTTCATTTTGAGAGGAATTCCGATGCCCACTGTTTTCAATATTTTCCCGCTATGTCTAAATCTGAAAGGAAAAAGACTGATTTGGCATCACTGTAGTTTAAATTAGATATATTTTCATTAATTTAAAATTTGTTCTTTGTCTTACATTTTCAGAAATATAACGCAATTCATTGTCGGATAAATTTTTAATGAAACATTGTCCCTCCGCTCCGGTACAAGAATATCTATATAATGTCAGTGCTTCGAAATGATAGACGTCGGAGGACTTGTGCATGACACTGTCAAAGCGCCAAAATTCAAAAAACTTCTTCAAATTAAGATTTGATGGTATATGTACTTGGTTACAACTTAATGAACTATCATACAATAAATGCTTAGACTAAATGTGCCAGAATGAAAATTTAAGATGGATATAGTGTGTTACTGATTGTAACTTCTTTGCCATTTTACCTCACATATGTAGAATTACATGAGCAATTTGGGTCCGTAGCTTACTCCACAAACAGAATACCAAAATTTTTAACAGCTACCATAACACTACAATTACAAAACGATAAAATTTCGGACTTGGCAATGCAATCTGAGCTTCGATTGGCACTAAGGCTGACATGACAACTGATTCTTTTGTCCTGTACTAGACTGATTGGTGTGTGTGTGTGTGAATGTAGGTGGGTGTATGCTCATGCTTGTGGCAAGTGTAATTTCCCTGCTTAAAGTGTGTATTTGAAGTAATAGTTAGTGTATCGGTTTGCTTAAAGTTTCAGACAGCATGCCAGAAGTCCATCCTAATCTTTCTGCCTATACATAAGTACCAAGTCTAGTGAGTGTTCCGCTTGACACGCTCGACATGCAAGTCATATAGCATTTTGTTCTTATCATAGTAATAGGGATTTTGGCCGGGACCTAGCTCAGGTCTATATCCATATGTTGTTCCGTCTCCATTTAGGATATCAACCGCATTGGTAGCCCCGGCCACCGCTGCTGCTGCTGGTGCGCCCGCGGCTGCGGCTGCAGACCCACCAGCAATCACAGGCACTGTATTGTAATTGTTGTAGTCATTTAGCTGAGTCGGTATACTGCAGCTGCTGCTGCTGCTGCTGTTGCCATCGTCATAGTTCAAATGAAGATTGTTAATCCGCTTGGAGAGGGGCATGGACTCGCATGGTAGATCATCCTCACGACTGCGTTTTCTAGGGCAGAAAGAACAGCTGTTCAAATCAGAATTTGGATGTATTTATTTTTGTGCTACCAGGCTCATACGAAACCAAACTGCGCACTCATTAACTCCCCACCCATCACAACCGTCTAGTTTACTCTGCAGGCTCATCGATACTCGATGCCTTTAAGCATCCTTAAGATGCACTTGCACCTGCACCAGCTCTTGGCTCACCTTGTCTTTAGAAATCCAGCCATTCCGTTCTGTTGCCAGCAAATTAAACTGGCTGGGCCAGTTCTTTTCTGTTCTTTTCTTCTGTTTCGACAGTGTGACCGCGTGTCTTAAGAGCCAGTGTTGGATGAACAAAAACTCACGGTTGGTGAAATAAATATTAGCATTAGAAGTTACTGAATAAGCCTTCAGTATCTGACGAGTTTTATGTTAATAATGTTCTGTTGATTCTATTGAATAAACATACTATGTTAATTTCAATATACCAGTTATGTTGTGCCGGTATATTTTATCAATTTCATTAATCAATTAAATTGAATTTTTTAAAACAAAGGGTAAAGAAACTTCCATACGCTGTTTTTTTTTAATTTTCGCTCTCTCAGATCGTACTTCCGTGCATCATTTATTCCAATGGATTGCATTTAAATCCTTGTCGCTCATTCACTTTCAAAAAATTTATCTTTGGCGCTCAAGTTTGTTGGAACCTGATCTTTTTTTTGTAATGGGATACTTTTTTTTCGTGGAGGGATTTTTCCTCGCCATAATGTCCCTTCAGCTCAGCAATGTCCCTACATAGTATACTCACTTATATTTTTTTACGTCTTATGTTAATGGCAACATTGAAATTGTATGGGCGGCAGCATTGTCCTTCAACATGGCGCGGATTGAACAAAATTCTGCATACCCCAGGGAAAAGGATCTTATAGAATTCAGATAATGTTTGTCATTTCAAGCTCCAATATATGCAGAAACCAGTCAGTCTCTGTTTTAAAGCTATTTCAATGATAATTTACCGTTTATTGTATTCTAGAGACCAGGAATAGGTCTTGGAAGTGATATATAAATACAGGACACTACTCATATGCACGAATATGTTTAAAACATATTAATCTGCGAAAAGGGTTTTATTAATAACATTTTAAAACAGCTGGGAAAACAGTATCTTCATATTAAATTAATGAAGTAGGGTATACAAGTGTCCATACTCCGGTTGACATGCTATAGGTAAGAAATGACGTGACATTCCATACTCACTTAAGTTGCCACTGTTATTTTGTTGACCATTTTGATGAAACCTTGTTTTAGACACAATACAATAAAAGGAGTACTTAAAAGTAGCTTATCTTGTAGAAAATGTATTCATCAATGTCCTTAAATTAATTGGGCAGAGCTAAGAGTTTTAGTTAGTCAGCATTATTTAACGGAATATCTAAATTGAGTAATAGGAACAATTTTTCTCTTACGTTTTATTACATTTAATTTGTTTGATCTTTTTCGCTAGCCCTTTTTTTTAGACAGGATCCAATCCAAGCAAGTATTAAGAATAAGCCAATCAAGTAGGACATTGATTTATAAATCGGAAAAAATTATGGCATGGCTGAGGGTTCCATCTAGTTAGTCATATTCGACGGAATATAAAAAACGAGGATATGTACGATGGAACTTGAATAATTCGTCAGTATATTAACGGTATATTTTGAAAATGGGACGGTATATTTTGGTATATTTCTGAGGGTCAGACCGTATATTTTTATCGAAAAGTCCGCTGGAGAGAACACGAACACACAAAAGAAAAATAGTAGTTTTCCATACCCAACCCACTCCAAAAAAGAAAAAGAAATAGAACGGACGTACTATCAACCAGAATTACAATAAATTGTAAGTAAAATCGGTGTGGCAAAGCTATTAAGTATACCCGGTAACCAAGCTTCAAAACTTACAAATTACCAACAAAAAGAAAGGAGAAAATTCTGAAGTGAAAAGTGAACGAACACGAAACGTTATCGATGACTGCTTCTTGGCTGCTTCTATGGGGCGTGCTTGCTTGTGTGTGTGCTTGTGTGTGAGTGAGATGGTGTGTCTCAGTGACAAATGATTGGTTCCGAATTTCATTCTATTCCTCTTTTTTTTTTTGTGGATTCCAATCAATGCGTTCAATTTGTAAATAGTGTGCTGGGCTTTCTATTAATTGTATATGGCAGCCAGTACATGTGTGTGTGTATTTTTGTGTTTTTGGCAAAAAACAAGTTTACATGACGGGTACCACACATGTGCAGATGGTCTGCGTCCAAATAAATTAGCATATTGCCCGCTCTTGTAACTGCAGTTACAGCCGCTGTCGCAGTGGCAGTCGGCGTCAAGATACATATGTAGTAAAAAACTGCATTTAAACGCATTCATACACGCAACACCGCACACACACAGAAACACACACACACACACACCAACTCACCGAAGTTATGCGACTCTGCTCTGTATGGGAGTGTATGTGTGGGTTTCACATTAGAATTTTGCTGCTGTCTGGGCTTATCTACATTGTATTTCGCTTTTCTGCTTTCTGCTCGTTCTGTTTGAGTCATCGCTGGCGGGCCGATTGTGCGGTGGTCTGCTGCTCTCTCAGATACAATTCCTTCGCGCCCCGATAAGGCAGCAAGAGTCGTCGTTGACGCAGTAAACAGCTACTACTGATCCCAACCGTTGGCCTAGCCACTAGCCAATGCCAGAGCCCACCCTCGCCTCTATTCGGAGTCGCGTAAGTTGCTGTTGCTGCAAGCAAGGACCGCACCCACGCTCTCGCACACACCACTGCCCCAGCGCTGTTTGCGGAACAGAAGGGGACCGGACCACCTACTCCTATCCATCAGTGGAAATATACATAGTGCTTTAAAGGAACGTCTTTAACCTTCGATGTTATTAACGGAGAAAAAAATCTAGAACGGAACATTTCCGCACCCTAAAGAACATTGATTCGTGTTCGACTTAACCGAACGGATTTAGTCATGAGTCTGTGCATAAACACCTGTATACCGAACCGTGACAGAGCTGGAGCTACGCCACCAATCCCGGACTGGGGTTTATTCTTTTGGGCTTAATCTTGAGATATTTCCATATCTTTTATTTTCGTTCGCAATAGGCTTACTTAGATAAATGTACGTGTATCTAGCGAAAAGCAATCGATACCTAATGGTCGGTGGTTTTCCTTTCTTTTAGAGCTTGAAAAAATTGGGCAGCTTTATGTCGTTGTCTGCAATACAGTCTAGCAAAGTAATACCCCCATCCCCCCGGATGTTTCAAGTTCCCGATGGGCTCCCGTTCCGTCCCTGCCTTGTGTGTGTGAAAGTAATTAAGACGAAGCCCATACATAAGTAGCTGGCGCGAGTGGCGTTGTAGTGTGGTGTCTTTGTGTTCAATAATTGAGCTGGAAGAAGGGGTGCTGGTGCTGGTGCTGGTGCGGGTGCGGGTGAGCACAGTGTCACAGGTTCACTCGATATGAAAACACTCGATTGTCCCGGCCTTCTCTCTCCCTCTCCCAACTGATTTGCTACTGATTTGAAGAGTAGTTTGAATCGTTTGCTATCATTTTCTTGCAGGAGTTTTCCACAAAATGCAAACCATCAAGTGCGTGGTCGTTGGCGACGGAGCCGTGGGTAAGACCTGCCTGCTCATCTCCTACACAACCAACAAATTTCCATCGGAATATGTGCCAACTGTCTTTGACAATTATGCGGTGACGGTGATGATTGGCGGCGAGCCCTACACACTGGGCCTGTTCGATACGGCCGGTCAGGAGGATTACGATAGGCTCCGCCCATTGTCCTATCCGCAGACAGATGTCTTTCTCGTCTGCTTCTCGGTGGTCAGTCCCAGTTCATTTGAGAATGTTAAAGAGAAGGTGAGTCTTGAGCACAACGACAATGGAATACACTGGAATCCACATGAGGATTAACGTTGACATTAACTGGTCCCCTCTTTTGTCTATAGTGGGTTCCTGAGATCACGCACCATTGCCAGAAGACGCCATTCCTGCTGGTGGGCACACAGATCGATTTGCGCGACGAGACCAGCACACTGGAGAAGCTGGCCAAGAACAAGCAAAAGCCCATCACCATGGAGCAGGGCGAGAAGCTGGCCAAAGAGCTGAAGGCCGTCAAATATGTGGAGTGCTCGGCTCTGACACAAAAGGGTCTGAAAAATGTCTTCGATGAGGCCATACTGGCCGCCCTGGAGCCACCAGAACCAACCAAGAAAAGGAAGTGCAAATTCTTATAATTCTTTTTTTTTTCTTTCTCTCTCTCTCTCGTCCTATATATGATGTGTGTTTTTCGTTATTTCCACACCACAATGGCCCTGCTTCTTCCTTTAAAGAGTTTATAGAAGACCCCCTTCGCCCCCAAGAACAGTTTTAAGGTTTTAATTGACTTATACAGCACTACACTAGTTTCAGTTCCGCGTCCCCGTCCCCATCCCAGACCCGAGTGTCTAGAAGTTTCAGATGGTGGTTCTTCGCAGCCATGTCCACCCGCATATCCTGTCATTTTATTGGTTTTTAGTTAAGTTTTAGCAAACCAGCTTCTGTTTATTTTGAACACAGTCCGAATAGTATCTTTCTACCTACGGACAAAAGGCTTCCGCCCTAGCCTTGGCCCAGTCCCGAAATCCAATGGCAAGTGGAATCAAATATAATCAAAACAATTCGCCCGACCCCGAAGCAGAGCCAGAGGTCGGGTCGGGCGCCTACCCCATTTCCGCACCCACTATAGTTTTTTGGCGCAATTTATCTAATTAAGTGAAGAATGAAAAGATGATGAAACACAATAACAATATAGCGAAACAAATTATTTATATATAACTTTATATATACAACAAAACAAATTCGTAAGTGAAAAACAAAATAACTGAATGGAAAATACAAATAAAGTGAAATCAATCCAGAATAAAAAAGAAACAGCTAAACTAAAGGAGGCAAGCAACTGTCAAATCGAGTCAGAGTCTTAAAAAGCTAACAAATTCAACTAAAAATATATAATACAAAGTAAAGTCTGGTAAACTCAACTCCAACAAGATGAGACGACGAAGAATGCGATGCGTATTGTGTACAACTAAGTATATGAGTATTGAAATATGATAAACAACAAAACAAAACAAAAATATAAACATAAATATATGAAAGATGTGAAGGAAACGAACACACACACAGCGACACAGAGATAGACAGACAGACAGACAGACAGACAGACGGACGGACAGATAGACAGACGGAGAGCCGAACGGAAAGAGACGCAACTGAAGTCTACAATCTATATAAATATATATATATATAGATATATTTAATAATATGTATAATCCATAAAGTATAACAATAAAAGAAAAACCAGCAAGAGAGAATATTTGTATTGTTGTTCCAGCAGAAGAGCAGCCACAAAACAGAAAACAGAAAACGGAAAACGCAAAACCGTAAACAGAAAACAGAAAAACAGAAAGCAAATACGAACTAATGCATTTTTTAATATTTTTATATGTATACATTATCAATTTTGACACAGTTTTTTTTCCTAGATCTTAGAGATTTAACATTATTGATTTCAGATAATAATCTTATAAATAAAAAACCAAAAAAACGAAAATTACAAAAGCTAACAATTTGTCTATGCATCGCAGTGGCCGGCCTCTGCCGTGGCTCTGCCTCTGAGGTGGTCGAGCGGCTTTATCCACTTGCATTTGATGGCCGATCGGGTCACATCCTCAACGGAGGAGTCTTTGAATCCGGCGGAGCCCTGTATGTCAATGTTGTGGTAGTCGAATCTTAAATGCTTTGCACTATTCGCCAGCAGTTGTTCGATGCCATGCCAGGCGATCATCACACCATTGTCTGAGCAGTAGCGCTTGAAGGGGCGATAGCTCCGGCAGTTGTACTGCCCGGCCAGGTGCTCGATGTTCCGGTAGATCACATCGTTGTTGGCCACCCCGCCGGACACCACCAGAGTGGGCGAGGCGTCGCCAAATAGCCCGTTCTCCGTTCGCAGGCAGTACTCTAGTGCTCTCTGGGTGCGGTGCATGAGGTGGCGACTGACGGCCTGCAGCAGGCCCGCACAGAAGTCACTGTAGTTACTGATGATGCCGTCCGGTGGGGTCTGCTCGAGCCTCTCCCTTGCCCGGATGGCTCGGAACGAGTTGTTCTTTATACCCGCGAAGCTGAAGTTGCAGTTTCGCTGCTGGGCAAGCGGCAGGGGGAAGTCGTAGGCGTCTGGACAGACAGCCGATTGAGCGGCATGCTCGATGGCCTGCCCACCATTCCATGCTCGATACTGTGGCAGCACATATAAGCGCAGGCGGCGGGCAATCTTGTCGAAAGCTTCTCCGGGGGCATCGTCGAGTGTCTGGCCGAGCAGGGTCAGCCTACCGGGGCCGCGGACTAGGGCGAGCTGGCAGTGGCCACCGCTGATGAGCAGGCAGAGAAAGGGAAAGCTGATGGCCGATATGTTCTCCATGCGCGCCTGCAAGGCATGCGCCTCCATGTGATGTACCGGGAGCAGTGGCTTCTGCAGCTTTCGCGCCAGGTGGCGGGCGAAGCGCAGGCCGACCAACAGGCTCAACGGCAGGCCAGGTCGGTTTGTCACAGCAATAGCCGTCAGCTGCTCCGGTCTGAGGTCCGCCTCGACAAGACAACGATTATAAGCATCCTCAATCCGCGCTCGATGCAGATCTTGAGCCCGTGGAGGAATTATGCCGCCATAGCTGCAAATATGCCAATAGAGGTGATGTTTATATTCATATGGATTATGCACGCTTATGCACTTACCGCGTGTGGAACTCCTGTTGGGAGTATAAGACATTTGAGTGCACCCGCCCGTCGGTGTCGACAATGGCAATGCCCGTGTCATCGCAGGAAGTTTCGATGCCCAGGACATAGCTTAAACGGCGCCTGGGGACTAGCAGTCCTAGCCCAGCGGCGAATCGAAATCTGACCGGGGCGCTGGATAGATGATAAGCCATAACGAAAGCGAAACGCCGATAGATAATCCTATCGGACTTGCTGATAGTTATGCCGCACATCTGGCAGCACTGCTAGTGCCAGTCTGGCAGCCACCGACTAGTTACAGTTACATCTATCGGATTTGTCTTTTCCTTCTTTTTATTAAAAACTAAATAATAAATTATATTGATTTGAATGCATCCATCTCAGGGCCGCGACTGGGAATTGATCTGTATTTTTGTTTTTGGATGGATGGAGATGGATTAACGCATATATATCCACACAGATCAGATAAACATACATACACCAACACCCACACAGCATCGTAATGTTTTGGACTTGCACAGAACTTGCAAAGGCTTGTACCGTGAATATTTAGATATTAAATATATGTAGATAATAGATTTCGCTTAAGTAAATGGGGTATGGTGTTCTAAATTTGGCCTCTTAGCGCTCGTAGTAGACGCGATAGTACAGGGTTTTGGAGCGCCAAATGCTGTAGCTGTTGTCGAACTTCAGCAAGTAGACGCCCTCGCCCGGATAGGAGTGCGAACCGACGTAGACCTCGTTGTAGCATTCACGCCGATAGATGGGCACAATAATTGAGATTGGCGCCTTTGAGGCAGCACTCGGATTGCTCAGGCCATTGTGGTCCTGCGACAATGTGCCCGACTCCAGGTCCTCGGTGGTGGACAAATAATCTTCGTCCACACAATCCTCCTCCTCATCGCTGTCACTCACGTGCACCGTCACCTCGCTGGTCACGGGCTTGGCCCATTCGAAGTAAATCCCGAATCCAATGTCGTAGTTGTCCGTGGCGAATTCCCAAAAAATGCACTTGCCGTTCATATTGGTGGGCACTCGAACCTGCAAAAAACCCACAATGTTAAATCTCAAAGGCTTCTTCAGTGCTGTGCTGTGCTGTAACTGAGACCCACCGTAACTGTGTCGCCGTGGCCGATGGTAATGACGCCATCGCCATCGCCTGCGGACACTTCAGTCTTGAACTGCTCGATGTCGGGTCGCGTCCAGATTTTGGCCGGTCGAATCATCACATAATCATCGTACTCATCGTTCCCATGGTGCTGCTCCTGTCCGTACTCCCCTACCTGTGTCTGTGCTTGTTCGACGTGCTCCTGATCGTGCTGCTCCTCTGGCTGCTGCTGCTGCTGCTCGAAATCACCCAGTTTTAAGCCCTCCATGGCATTTACTAAATCGGTACTGCTATTATTGTTGTTGGCCGGAGCGACTTCCTCCCTCTCCTGGTGGGCCTTTTCCTGGGTCTGGTTCTGGTTCTGGTTCTGTGTCTGGGTCTGGATCTGATTCTGATTTTGCAAATGCAGCTGCTGCATATACTGATGGTAGTGCTCGCGCTGCAACTGGTGTATGAGTACAGCCTGCTGTTCAGGATTGCCCGGGAATTGTTTCTCGGCATACAGCTTAGAAGAGACAGGGAGAGATAGAGTGAGTGAGAGAGAGAGAGAAGGAATGAAATACGGGAATTGGTAATTCCCTTGGAGCCGACCGAGACAATTATTTGGGAATTGGGTCAAGACCCCTTTGGGGCCACAGGCAGCGTCAAGGCCAGAGCCGACCGAGCCCAGACAGGCATCGTGAATTATTGAACCCAACAACAGGTGCAAGGGCTCGGTGTAGGTGGGGGCAGATGGTGGCATGGGAAGGTGTGGAAAATCGATTATCTACCTTGAACTGCTGGTAGGTCTGCTTGTTGAGAGCGTCTTGCAGCTGACGACGTTGCAGTTCCTCTTTGTAGCCCTCCTCCAGCAGCTCCTGCTGCTCGCGCTCTTTTTTTTGTGCCACCTCTTTCTCCAGTTCCATGCGGCGCAGGTCTTTTCGCAATGTCTCATCGCGGTCCTGACGCACCGCCTCGATGTAGGGTCGAAATGCCCTGCACATCGTGTCCAAAAGATCAATGAACCCCTCCATGGCCTGCTCCCGGCTTATGTCGCCAAGAAGCTGCCAGTGCTGCTGGCGGTCGCGGCCAATTACATCGAGCACGCCCAAAGCCGGAGCATGGTTCGTTTTAAAGGGTCCGAGGGAGGCCTGCTGCTTGAAGGCGATTAGCTTCAGATTGTCCTCGTAGGACAGGTGAATGGCTTTGCCCGAGTTCTCTGTAAGCATTTACGTGTTAGAAGAGAAGCCACACACAATAGATCGGCTGCAGTTTACATACGTTTGTAAAATGTGAATGCTAGTCGGTAGAGTTCTTGCAGAGGAAAGCCCCATTTCTCTGCAGCTGGGACTGGGGCTGTCGCTGTCGCTGCTTGTGTGTCGCTACTGCTTGTCGCGGTCTCCATAATGGCCGCCAGTGTTTTCCCGATGTTTCCAAAGTCTGTTTGCCTCTATAAAATTCGCACAATCAAAACAAAAAAAAATACGTATGTGACGTTTTCTTTCAGTGTGACCGTCCTGCAAAAATAAATCTGTGTGTTTGCAGCACTGGCTGCAGCTATCGGTGCTGATTTTTTTAAAGCTATAAAATAGTATCTTTTAGCTCATGGTTATGGTTTTCATCTGTTTGTTTTCGAAATACATTTAGATGGAGATTTTTGTTAGTGTTTTTTACTTTAAATCGTTCCTCATAATGTTTTTCATAATTTCTTTAAGCCTTTAAAATTATTTAAAATTAAACAATATATCTTGTTTTTTACCAATGTTTTTAGGAAGCTAGTTGCTCACGCCAATCGGCGCGTTGTCGTTACTGGGCAGTGGTACTACAAGGTACACCAGGGTGACCCCTTACGGTATTTTTAATACTTTTTGGTATTTTTTGAGGTCAAAATTGAGCACTTGGTATACCTACGGTATATTTATCGAGTCCGCGGTACTACAAACTACACGTGCCGTGCGCTTTGTGTCCATTTGAATAACAAAATTTAACTTAACGATGAGCAGTACACGCTTCTTCTTGGCAGATCTGCCAACCAGAGCAACGGAATCGGATCTGCGGAGCCTGTTCCAAGACTATGGCTATGTGGAGCAGGTGGACCTGAAGCGGAAAGAGCAGGAGGATGGCCCAGACAAAATAATCGGGTTTGTTACACTCCAGACGGACGATGCGCACTACTGTGAGTCGGATATACATTCCATTCAGAATGGTAGCCGTTTTATAATCCCTCGACTTGCCCGTAGGTCTGAACGAGCTCAACTGGCAGAAGCTGCACGGAACCAAGCTGAGGATATCTGTGGCCAAGGAGTCCTTCCTGGATCGACTAAAGCGTGAGCGCGAAGAGAACCAACAGGGGGAGCAGGGCCAGCAGTACAGCGAAAGCTTTAACGAAAGTACCTCCCGTCTGCTTAAGGAGAACACTCAAAATAAGCGTCGGGTGTTTGGCGAAGACGAGGAGATCGGCGATGACGAGATTGCACCGGAGCTGCTCATCACCAAAAAGCGTGCCGCACACTCTATGCACAATGGAAAGGTAAGTTGTCAGCCTGAGAAGTATCCTGTATCAAGTATCTCAATTTTAAAACCGTATTTCTTTCAGATTGTGATTCAGAAGGAAGACGATGTGAAGCCGCTGCACATCATCGAGCAATACAAGAAACCGACCAAGCAGCAGCCGGATACCGACGTCAGCCAGGCTGAGCAGAAGCGTAAGGAGTCGCTTAACAAAATGCGGCAGGAGCATCAGCAGAAGAAGTCCGCCATACAGCAGGCTCTGTCTGCGATCACTGTGGACGGCAGTAGGGCGAAGCGAATTAAATTCAGCGATGCCGAGGAGGATGAGCACGAGCCAGAGCAGAAGCCGAAGAAGCAGCCGAAGCTAGATCTCTTCGACGATGATGATGGCGAGGAAGACGATGAGGAGGTTAATATCCCCCAGTACGAGGGAAAGAAGGGAGAACGTTTGGTTGAAATGCAGAGCAAACAAAGCTTGGATCCCCGTTTCCGCATCACAGCCACCTTTGTCGACGAGGAAGAATTCGATCAAGAGGAGGAGGATGGTGTAGATCATCCAGAGGACAAGCCACAAGAGAGCGAACGCAACTGGCAAATGGGCATCCTGGAGCAGGTGGTGGGACGAAAGCTGACTAGCACTAGCAACGAGAACGAGCGCAAGGCGGCCAAGAACAAGAAAATGCTACGCTTCGATCCGGCCAACGAAGGTCACCAAAAACTGGTGCGGCAAAAGGTGGTCCAGGAGAAGGAGGACTCCACGCCAAAGACAAAGGATTCAAAGACCAAAGATAAGGGCGCTGCCCAGGCGCCCGTCTCAAAGGAAGCCTTCTACGTGGTCACCGACAGCCTCACGCAATCCCTCAATATGCGGGGCGAAGGCTTCAGTCTGCTGGACATGTTTGGCAGTGCCCATGACGAGGAGGTGGCAAAGCGGCAGGACGAGCTGGAGAAGCTGGGCAGCGAGAAGATACTGGTGACCAAGCCCAATGCCAACAAACTAGACCTGGCCACCCACAATCCCTTCAGCTACGATTCCTCTGAAAGTGAGGATGAGGCACCGCCGGCCGCTGACCCGAATCCAGATCTTGTCTCCAGTGAGCCTGCGAACGAGGAGGAGCCATCCAAGAAGAAATCCAAGCAAAAGAAACCCAAAATCCAAATGGAGTCTTTCTTCATTCCAAAGAACGATCCCAGGCTGAAAGGTAAGGCTGTTCTGTTCTTACATAGATGTGTGCCGTGTTTCTCTTTTCCAACTATTTCTCTTTGTGTTGCAGAAGGGGCCAAGTTCTTCAGGACCACCAAGGCAGAGGTGGATCATGCCGACTATGACAAGGTGAAGAGCCGCCTCAAGCTTCTGATCGGCAATAAGATAGCCAAGACCCGCAAGAACCTACCTAGCAAGGACATCAAGCAGCACAGAAACAAAAATCCGAAAATCCCTACCAGATAGGTTAACAGATACTCGCATCTATCTTATCCATTGTACGCGTATCCATTCTAGTTAAATAGTTATAGGCATAAAATGTGTTTTTTTCTCGAAAAACTGTGTATTTACCTAGAATACAAAAAAAAAAAAAAATAGAGATAGAGAGTGAGAGAGATTATTATGTTTATAAGTTCCTGCACAAATGCATTTGAGCCCCATTTCAGCTCGCAACTAGATTATCATAGAAATTTTCGATTACTAAAAATCATGGCAAATCGGCGGATCCGACCCAGCAGCAGGAGAAGAGCAGAGAAGATGCAGTGCCGGAACAACTCTACTCTAAATGATACTGCGGAGTTCCACCCGCTCTTGCTGCTCCTCTGGTTTGAACTTAGACTAAGTAAACATTTTTAAATTATAGTATTTCTGGCACAAACATTGCGATTCGCAATATTCCAATTGGGGCTTCCTCCGTTCGGGGGAATCCTTAAGCACGTGGGCTGTCATGGAACGGGGATGGCGCTGCGTCCGCGGCACTAAGTAAACGTTGCAAATCTCAATTAAAATTCGAGACGTAGCTCGTCTTTGGTACTAATTTCTCCGATCCGGGTCTCCTCCATCCGGTTCAGGAGTGGTGTTTGGTAGATATTGTGGGGGATTAAGTAGTAGATCTAGAGAGCGTTCATACATGTACAAATATATATATATATATCCTACGCATCTGTAGATGCAGCACCCGCTGCCAGTGCCTTGGTCTGAGCATCGACTTCCGGTTCATCGGGGACCACAACAACAGCGCTGCTTGGTTCCTCCCGCTCCAATGTCGGACTGCGACTGCGGGGGCTGGGTGACGTTTTGACTGACAATACGGGGATGGACTGCTCGGAGGGTTTGGCTATCAGATGAGTGGACGATGCTGGCGGGAGCGGTGAAGCTGCTGCTGCTATTGTTGCTGCTGCTGTTGCTGCTGCCGCTGTTGTTGCTGGTGGTGTCTGTGCTGAGGGAGAAGGAGCTATTGACTGACTGTTGGTACCCAGCTGTGTGACTGTGTCTGCCACCAACACCGGGACTGACGTCCTGCCCGCAGCCAGCGTCTCAATGGCAATCACCGTCCGCTCCAGAAGATTCATGAAGCGCTCCTCGCGTGCATCCATCCGCTTGAGGAGTTCTTCGTCGCGCTTCTCGCGCCGCTTCAAATACTCGATCAGCTCGTAGTTGGTGCTGTCGCCATCGGTGGAGGTGGACAGCTTGCGCTTGCTCTTCTTCAACGAGGTGGAGGAGCTGCAGTCGGAGAGATTGTCCGTGTCCACGATCACATCCGGATGCAGGATGTTCTGGTCCATGCCCGGCGAGTAATAGTTCTGTGTCCTGCAAGAGATACGAGTATGAAATTGAGGAAATCTTCTCCCCCTTCCCGCCACTCACTCACCCATTGTAGTTGGTCTGCATCAGCTGAATGTCATCCGGATTGAACTCCCCCTCCGAAAGTGGCTCCGATCTGTGAATGGCAGGAATGGAGTTCGTTATGGTTTGGTTTTCTAATGCCTGAATGAACCCTGAACCAACTTTTGTCTAAATAACACTGTGCAACAAACCAACTTTTTCTGATAGACATGGGGCTCGCCAAACTGTAAGTTAATTAAGATTTTAGTATTTTTATCGCTAGCTTATCCATATATTTTTATAATCGATGCCCTAAGCGACAAGAATCTAATTGATTTCCACTTTTCATGAGTTTTTGAAGATCATAGATCAAAGCATAATATTTCCCAGACGGTAAGCTTAATCTGTAAAGATTTCAAGGTCGTTTGAAAGCTGCATTCATTATCTTTTTAGAATTGGAAAGTTCTTTAAAGCCAGATATATTATACTCAAGTTTTTATTGAAAAAGGCAAGTTTACCCTAAAACAAATTTGAAAATTAAAATCATACGAGTAATTCATTCATAAAATGTTAAGGCCCCAAGCATATTAGAGAAAAGTTCGTTTCCTTCCATCTTACAAAAAAACTTTGATTCTGCTGCATTGTGTAATTTGTTCTGGAATCAGAATAAGTCTATGTCTAGGGGAGAAAAAAGAAAGAACAAAACCCTTCTTATTGGTGCAGGCTCTATGTGTTTGGATTTCTTTTATGTTTACTGCAGTTCGATTGCCCTTTTCTACGTGTTCGTCGTCCGAGTGACCGAGTAGCCTTGAAAATCGATGGCCGATTTACTCACTTCATGGATATGTTGTTGTCGTTGTTGGTGTTGGTTTGATGGTGCAAGTTGAGGGCTCCATTGCAGTCCTTCTCGTAGTCGGGCGCTTCGGCGGTGTCATCCATGTGCCCATGACTATGACCATGACCCAGACCATGGCCGAGGCCAAGACCATGCCCCAGACCATGGACGTGTCCATGATGATGATCCTTAAATGCAGCATTCTGTCGCTCGTCGTCCTCGTCCTCGTCTGGCGGAAGCTGGACACAGCCGCCATTGCTCAGGTGCAGTTCATGGCTCCGCTTCTGGGCGGCCACGGCAGCGGCAGCAGCGGCGGCCGCCACAGCCCCAGCCACATGCAGCTGAAGGGGATTGGGATTGTCGTCGTAGACGCCGGCAGGCATGCCCACCGTCAGCCCGTTGCCGTTGGAGCAGGGCACCTCGCTCAGCTGCGTCTCAACAAAGTGGTTGGGCAGGAAGCGCTCCAGCTTGCTGGCCCCACTCTGCGACGAATCCGTGGAGTGTGCATGGCTCTGGCTGAGGCTCTGCAGCAGGCTGTGCTGGTGGGGCGTCAGATTGTCCTTGTTCAGCAGGACGCCGAGCTCGGCTGCCTGCCGTCGGCGCTGATAGTACGATAGCTCGTTGTGATTCTTGGAGATGAGGGCCAGGCGCTTGCCGTTGGAGCCCCAGCACTCGCCGCGCTGCTCCTCGATCTCCTTGAACAGGAACATGTACGGCCAGTTGCGACGCACGTGGCGCTCCGGATTCTTCTTCAGCTGCGTGTAGATCTTCTTGAGGTTCTCGTACCGGTTGCAGCACTGCTTGGCCGTCCGCTTGCGGGCACTGAACCGGTTCAGCACCTCGGCCACCATCTCCCACACGCTGGCATGGTTCTTCCGGTTCGACTGGAACGCGCTCTGTATCCGCTCCGACTTCACAATATTCAGCAGTGCCACCGACTCTGGCACATTGAAGTAGCTTTCCGGTGTGCGTGGCGCCCGCTGGTGGTGATAGTTGCTAGTCGTCACTGGGGGTGGGTTCTTCGTCTCCTGTAAAGACCGGTGATCGGTGATCGATGGTGAGGATTGGTTATTGCTTGCACTTTTACAATAATAATAAATGTGGCGTAAATTTCTCTCTAACTGATTTTATCTCCGATTTTCCAAGGATTGTTCGGGCTTATAGATTTTATTTCTATATAGTATAAAAGAGAGCTATTCTTCCGTATACAGATTCTGCCTCCTTACTAATCAAAGTAATGGTTTAAATATTACTGGTTGGTTATAGGAACTTGTGGGTCCCTTCCATCACTGAAATCAAACATATTGTTTCGGATCGGATTTAAGTGTGGTATTTTCAGATTTCAATATCTCCAACTATTGGATTCCTCTTGCCTTTATCTTTGAATATTTTGAAATAATTCGGTTTTTATATCTGCCGAAAATGGTATGTATGGTGTTGTATTATGAGTAAGGCACAACATGTCGCTGAAATTGGAACTTCCCCAAATCAGACATTTCTGGAATGTAGTAGATTGTATTTCCGTATTTCTGTACTTATTTTGCATTCAACAAATGTGGAAAACATTTTTATTGGGATGCAAAATAGAAAGCACTTCCAAAACTCTAAAATATACGACCGAAAATTATCGTATAATCGATCTGATTATAAAATTACACAGATCCTTATGAGTACAATCGATCGAAGGGAAACAGCCTTGAAGGAAATGAAATCCCTTATTATTTCTAGAGAGTATTTTATTTCAAATACCCTTGACTGTAACTCAGATAACCTTAATAGAATCAAAGTATATCCTACTGTCTGAGAGATATAAAATAATATAAATAAATAGTTCAAATTTAAAAATTAATCAAGTTTGTTATTTCTTACTGAACAAAGTTTATTATTTTTTATTTTTACCATGTACAAATGTTAAATTAAACTGTGTACAATCATTTATTGTGGCTCCTAGTAAAACGCGCGTTTTTTATTTTATTGTGTTTTAACAGAAAAAAAACCAAACAATCGCTTTGAAACCGAATCGAAATTCTCTAAAAATCCAAATTGTTTGGAAATTGGTAATTTCTTATCTGACAATTTTTCATCGAAATGTCATGCACTGTTTTTCGGAATATCTTTTAGAGTAAACATATGTGTGCATATGTATGTATACATAGATCTACATACATATAGTATGTTTGTACGTACGTACATCTGATTGGTTGAAGATCAGTCATCTCATGGTTATTTCTGAGAAATACGAGTATGACTAACCCACGTCAAAGTCCAAGCAGTTTTCGGCCATCATTACGGAACGTATTATGTATCACATTAATGTGCATGCATAGATCGGCGATCTCAATCTTCGTTTTATACCCTGAAACTATAACTGCAACTGCAACTGTAAATGCAACTGCAACTGCAACTGTATTTGGCATTGGATTTTCTAGCATTCCTGTCCGAGCCGAACCGATCTTTAAATGGCTCTCTCAGAATCCTCTCTCTTGCTCATGTCTCTCTCTCTCTCGCTCTCGCTCTCTCTCTCTCTCTCTCGCACACCGTATTTTCCTCTCTGTTTTGCTCTCTCTTCTGCTCACTTCATTCATCTTTGCTTACCATTTGAGAATTTTTGTTGTAGTCAGCAGCTTTTTCGTTGCTCCTCCTTCCTCCTGCCACCCACCCGTTTTTGCTGCCGTAGGCGTTACGCTGAGATCTCGTCTTATTTGCTCTCTTTATCTTTTGTATCTGTGTGTTTGTGTGTGTGTACGGGCTTTACGCTTTTAAATGGTTCCCAAATTATCTTGTAATGGCGGCTCCTGCCACTGTTGATGCAGTGTTCCTCTTCTCCTTGATGCTTTTGTCTAGCGGCATTGGCATTTCAAAATTGGTAAAACGGTTCTTTGCGGTAACCACAAGTAACGGCTATTTTATGCACTTTTCGGCCTACAAAAATGACACCGAGAATGGAATGGAACGGAAGAGAACATCAGAAATCGCACTTGCAGCAAAAAAAATAAACACACAAAACCGAAAACAGAAAAACAGAACACCAAAACTGAATCAGAGACAGAGACAGAGACTAAAAAGAAACAACAACTGAAAAGGGAATAAACGGGCGAATAAAGGCGATTTTTGTACTTTTGTGTACTTCTTTGTTGTTGTTTTTCTGTTGTCTTTGTTGCTGTTATTGTTGTGGTTGGTGTTGGTGTTACTCGGATTTCGTTATT
Organism: Drosophila miranda; assembly: GCF_003369915.1. Lineage (NCBI taxonomy): Eukaryota > Metazoa > Arthropoda > Insecta > Diptera > Drosophilidae > Drosophila > Drosophila miranda. The sequence goes on from NC_046673.1 coordinate 6,398,838, forward strand.
TCGTTGTTGACAACAAACCCCGACACGACTATTAATATTTAGAAGTTAACCTTTTAGCCTCAGACGGCGGCTCATCGGCTACGGACACGGGCAGCACAGTCGACAAAAAAAAAAAAAGAAAACAGAGCAGCTACAAAAATAAATCACAAAAAAATTATATGCACATGTGCCCCTGTTTATACCATTGTACATACAAATGTACATGTATAGCTGTTCGCATTGAGTGTACAATGTACATGCATATGTATGTATGTACTGTGCATCTGCTGTTAGACACTGGGCTTTTGCCGCTTGTCCCTGCCTTACACGCGCTTTTACGGTCACGATCCTCCTGCACTGACTGCTCACGGTCTTTCAATTCCAGGTTCTTCACGACCTCACACGTACTTTTTTCCATTCGCTAAAGTTCGATCCTCCATTGACAGTGTCACTCACACGCGACAAACTAGCTTCGGTTCACTCACGCACGTTTGATTGCCTTCGCTTGGAGCTGTACGGGTGCAGTTTGTCTTTTGTGTGTATCTTTATATTCGGGCACTGTATTCCATATTCCGGTACTCCACTCACGAGCTTCCTTTTTATCCCCACCACAAACTCACGCGCACTTTCTTGCACTCTTTCACTCACGCGTAATTTCTTAGCGTCTTTCACTCAAACATGTTGGATTGCAATTGCAATTCGCTTGGTTCTGATAGGGGGGACTGGGGCTGGGGGGACTATCGTAAGGGGGGTATTGATCCGATCGATGTAGGAGTATGAGTTGTCTTGATCCAACTAGCCAACTAAAAACTAACCAAACCAAACAACAACGAAACTGAAACTGAACTTTTTCGTGGCGATCCCGTAGTCGATACTAACGGCGGTCGAATACACACACACACACACACACACACACACGTACACTCGTGTGTACACACATGTGCACACACCAGCACACACATTCACATGGTGCTACGGTCGTTAGGCGGGCGAAGACGCCGCCGCACGCTCGGTCCGACCACAAGCACTCTCCTCTTTCTTTCGGTGCTGCCTGCCGCTGCCTGCTCTAACTTAGTAGATTGCGCGAGGGAGAGGGAGATGAGGAGAAGAGGCGGTACGGCACTGCTTCTACACTGCTTGTGCTCTCTTGCACATGTGTTGCGCATTCATACGTGTGCGTGAGAGTATATAAATATACATAAATACATATGTATGTATGTATGAACCGCTACTTATAGAATCGGGCAGAGAAGAGACGACTGCGGGCTGCCAGAATCTCTGAGATTCCAATTCCAACAATCTCTCAGCCATAAGAGCAGGGGAAACAGTTACTCCGATTCCGATTCCTACTTCAGGAACAGCAAAAGCAGCGGTGCATCTCCCTTAGCAATCTCTCATTCTCTCTCTCTGATCATTTGTAGGAGTGTGTGTGTGTGCGCGCGCTGGGGGTGGGGCTAGGGCTAGGGCTAGGGACCAGAGACCAGGGACCAGGGATGTATGATCGGCCAAATGGGAAAAATCGTAGCCTAAAAATAGATCAAAGTATGCAGTAGAGGCACCCCAAGTGGATCCGAACTGTTTTCCATTCTGACTATTGGGTTGATGATCTTTGGGCAGCGTCGAGCGATGATGAACCACAGCTCGAGATACATACATATGTACCTACATACATGGATTTAGCAGGATACAATACTCGTATGTATACGTGTATATTCCTCTAGCCATCATGAAGCAAACCTCAATTACTTCACAAAAGGATGATCACAGAATGGATTTAAATGGAAAACATTTAAAGGGAATTAGATCGTCTAAAATACTATAAACTGTATATATGTATACAGCTTTGAAGTGGAAGATAATTCAACAGATCCACTTATCCTATTGGATATATGCACAAAAACATTCTGTTAATAATTCAAGTGGAACACCTAGTAGAACAAAAATAAAGTATAGAATCCAATGAAAGATCACGATTTAAAGGAACATTATTGATCCGACAGGATAATACATATTTTTTTAAATTTACATATTTACATATAATGTTCATGATTCATACAAAAACTTCATTTTTCTTGGAATACATATACAAACATACTTATGATTAATGACCAGCTTAGAAATGAAAGATCACTGTGATCATATATCCATATAACGATCATGATTCAAGCGAAATTTCTAAGAGACAATGTCGATTAGGTTAAACTACAAACATATGTACATATATGTACGATCACGACTAAAGTGGGGAACAGTCAAACAGGATTTTAACATTAACACAGACGAAAGTTAGAACAATTCAAAGCCAGCTTTCGATTCGGAAGATCTTCTCAAAGAACACACAGGATGCAGTAAAATATCAACAAATACTCAGACCGATGATATAACAATATATGGATCCTTTTAAGTGACTGGGCGTGAGCAAAGTTCCCAACGTTATCCAACTGGAATCGAGTAGGTAAGGAATTAGTAGGTAGAGTACGTATTTACGAGTATATAGATAAGTAGATGCTGATGTATGCATGGTGAGCGATCGTCGATCGGGCAAATGTTTATACATAAAATAAAATTACAGGCGGCCTCGCTTTGCCAACCAATCGTTATTTTGTCTTGGGGTCTCGTTTCGCACCTTTGACACCTCTATGTCGCCTTTCCACCTCCATCCCTCTTCCATGCGTGTGTCTGGCGATTTTCATTGATTATTTTGTAGCGGCTATTGCTTGGATTCACGATCTACCGATCGCTGAATCCATGGAGAATGCTCTAATGACTTTTGAAATCGTTTGACTTTCGTTTGGGAGCGTTGAGATCGTTGAACGGTGAATTTGGATGGGGATGGGGATGTGGATGTGGCGTACAACTTTTACTCATGGCCCCACCGTTATTTTTAATTTTTAGAACATACGTACAAATGTATTTGTACCACACACACACACAAAAATATATGTAAGTATACTCGCATACAGACAAAGAGACTGGCAACGATCGTATTCTATTTGTAATCCAAAATAAGTGTATGTATCTGTATCTGCATCCGTACTATGCAGTTCGCCTTACGATTTCTTGTTGCCCACTCTCTTTGGGGCTAATTTTCGTTATACTTGGTATTATTCTGTTCGGTTCGTAATTTCTGTTCATCTTTTGTGCTGTGCTCTCGTCGAGTACGGACCTCAGATCTGGAGCGCCTTGTAATTGGAAATACCATTCGTTTTATACTTGCTTCGTATTGCTTTTCAAAAAGTATTTGAATCCAAAAAAATGATCACCAATCTGCCTCTCTGCCTCTCTGCCGCTCTTTCTCTCTCTTTCTCTCCCCGCTCTCTATGTGAGTTCTGAGCGTAGTTACGATAATCTCTGTACCCCCCAAACAATGTTAGGCGGGGTTATCTCTGGCCAAATGAGCTATCACTGCAGTTTGGTTGGTTAGCTCGCCCGTAGACTCGACTCGACTGCGCATCGAGAGGCTAGTAAAAGGGAAACTACGCTCTTCCAGCACACATATTTATATATTTATAATGTAGAGTTAAGTTAAGATCTAGTGCCTGGTTCCTTGGTTACAGAAAGGAATAAATCTTGAGATGAATATTAGAGACTATGAATTCTGTTAAAATATTTGCTTATGATTTGAAAAGGACAGCTCTTCACAGAAGATGATTCGAACGTATCGTTTCTTCTATGATTATCGTTTTTCTAAGATAAGGAATTTATAAAAATCATTTTCTTAGAATATTACCTATTTAATATTGATCTGTAATACTTAAACCTTTGCGTGTCAAGTCTACGGATAGAGAAAGTACATTTTGTTTCAAATTACTTTTGATCATTTAATTGTAATACCTATGGTGTTTCGAGTTAAGTCGCGTTTACCTGCTCACGGAGCTAAGCCTATGACTCTGAGATATTTGCTTATCGCTAACTAATAGAGTTAGTCCCTTTATCGGACTTGTTACCATTTTGTGTATACTATTCACTCGTAAACACATACATATGTGAGTAATATATAGTATAAGATTAATGTATTTTTTCCCTCATTCCCTCATTGACCGTGCCAAGTTTCTTTTTCTGCTGCATGTATCTGTTTCTGGGGCCATTGTGCAGAGTGTAAGCATCTCAGTATCTTTGCGTTTTATAGCTATTGGTTTTTGGTCGTTTCTCGTTATATTCCGCTGCTCTGAATGTCGGCCGCTTTCCGTTTTGAAACGAAAATGAGTACAGGGGTTATTTTTAGAACTAAAATTTTCTTGATTTTTCACTCGTTAACATTGCTTACGCTCCGTTGTGTAGTTGCCGTCCGGGCCACCGCCACCCCGACCCGACCCGGCATCGTCTTCGTCTTTGCCTTTGCCTCCGTCACGATCGTGGCTGTATGGCTGTATGTCTGACTCTGAATCTGTACATCAGTATCTGTATGTCTGCATCTGTAACTGTATCTGTATCTGTAGCTGTATCTGCATCTGTATCTGTAGCTGTATCTGGGTCTGATGCTTTCAACAGGGACTGTAAGATCTCCCCCTCCCCCCCCCCCCGCCAATGGCAACTTAAGTAACATTAGTTTCGATAGTTTCACGCAGACACAAACATGTGTACGGGGACCGACGGACTGGCAGATGGACAGATGAGTGAATGCATGTGGCGGATTCACATGGGCGCCGATGCTCTTGCAAGAACAGCCAGTTTTTTGTATCTCCTCTAGAGATCGTCGAACGTTGAACGTTGAACGTTCAACGTCGAACATAGACGGGGGAACGTTTCAGCGAACGTTGTATGCCAACCAATGACGACGCCAGCGACGAGTATATAAGATTTATAGTTGCTATTTTTAAAAACGGCATATTAACAATCGTAGGCTAGGGATCGGAACAGTACCGAACTGAGCCGAACCGAACCGATCCGAAGAGCTATAAAGTGGTGGCCAGAGCGAGATGTACAGAATTCAAATTCGTTTAACGAACGTTACATGGGCCGCGATCGTGGATGGAGTGTCTGTGTGACTGCGCGCCTGCCTCTGGGGCTGTAAGTTTATTGAACTCTGTTCTTAGGTCTAAAAACGCGCTGAAGAACCCCAAACATCAAAATATAATATTAATAATATATTTATGCAACTGTTGAAGAGAGTCCTCAAAGGGTTTTTCTTCAGAAAGCAATGTTTCAAAATGCTCAGGTTTCCAAAATAATTCAACAGAAGAAACGACAATTATAAAAACCCAATGTTTTTATTGTACATTTTCGTACAAAAATTACATGAACAGGATTATCGAGTTTATGAAGAAAACTCTACATTTCATGAGATTCCTTTGATTATATGATTAAAAGGTTTTGAAAATTCTGTTAACATTGATCCTAATTGAAGCTAAGAACAAACGTACATATGTACATATGAGAAATGTACAAAATGGAAAAAAAAGATAAATATTTAAAAAAGAAATTACATACGAATTGGTATCCTATTTATTATATAAGGACTTTTATCGCCTATCCGTATCTAAAATCGGAATGACATATTTTAGGCTGTATTTATTAAAATAATTCGCAAGCCTTTGTCTGAAACAATTTTCATTGAAGTGAAAATTTCGAATCCGACGGCCTATTCTTTATTGAAAAATCATACAAAATTCTGTATACTCAAGCTTCATACGAATCTAAATATAAGACATTAATGCACTTCTACTTGCACTTCTACATCAAAAAATGTATCTAAATTTACCAAAAATTCGGCTTGAATTGAATCTGAATAGAAATTGGCGTATAAGTTGCTTCCATGGGATTATTATTTGTATAAGAGCAAAGAAACTCCCGCAGAAGAAGCTCTGGCATATCAAAAAATCGTCAAAGCATCAGAAAAAGTGCCAATGGCACAGTTATTTTTCTTTTATCTGAGCTATTCGCCCTGGGGAACGACAGCTGAACAGAACGAAAGAAATCTATCTGCATACAAGAACCGCCATCTAGCGGCCAAGCCAACCAGCGGAATACACCACAACCACACCACACCACTCAAACACATCGTGCACGAGGACGATTATCCCCTCCTCCATTGGATGGGGATGGAGCGGCTTTGAGCAGCGCCGACTCTAAATTGGTTAACGGTAACAACAAAAGGCTGGCAATCAGATTGCAACTTTTGTGGGGATAAAGGGCAGGGGGGGGGGGGGAGGTTGATAAGAGTGCTTTCGTGTGAGTGCATAGGAGAGCGAGTGGGGTAAGGGTAGGCGGCAGCGTGGTAGTGGTAACAGGTGCAGACGCATAAGCTTCTTGCCCTTCTTGCTTCTAGCATGATACACTCAGATAACGGGAGCAGCTCTGGCTGCTGGAACAACATCAGGTCTCTGGGGGAACATGTGTATTTACATACACATTTACGAGTGTGTGTGCTTGTACATATCCTTGAGAAGAGGGGCTTTCGACACACTCTATTACTTACTCACACAAACAGTCGCACACTTAAAAGCATTGGACAAAAAGCGAAAGTACAAACGCCTACGCAAACGTGTAAGGGAGAGAGAGGGAGTCAAGTTTGTGCGTCTGCGCTCTTTCTGGTTGCACTTTCCATTGCCTACATTCGTGCGTGAACGAGAAAGAGAGGGCGGGAGTGAGGTGTGCGCCGGTGACCGCGTGTTTGTGTTTGTGTGTGTGTGTGGGCGCTTCAGAGAGGAGAAATCGAAAGTTGTGAAACTTGTAGCTTTTGGGGCAGAGTAAACTCTGTTATAGATACAGGAAGTCAAGATGTATTTGTATGAGGTGAGTCATTGTTAAGCGATCTTGTAAAGTTTGCTTGGCACATAGAGAGACAGAGAGAGAGAGAGAGAGAGAGAGAGAGAGAGAGAGAGTGGGTGATAGTGAGGCAGACCGAGAAACAGTATATTGAGCTCCTGGGAGCGGAAATTGTTTCACCTTGAATAAATATGTCTTGCAGGAAGTTGTTCGCTGGCGTTGCCAGATCGTGGATGCTATCTCTCAACTCCCATGCAGCCTGGCAACGTTGCTCCCTCACAACTACACACACACACACACACACACACACACTCCCATACACAATGTAACGAAAGCTCTTTCAAAGGCCAAAAGCGAAAGAAGAAGAAGCAGCAACACCAGCAGAAGGAGCAGAAGCAGTAGCAGCCACAAGAACTCGAGCCGAACACATTTTTTTTTCGTTATTCTTCATCGGAAAAAAAGCGATACACACGGAAAACCTGGCCACCATTCATTCACCGTATACCGAGGCGAGAAGCAAAGGCCAATCCGCCAGTCCCCGCGCAGTAACCAGAAAAGCGTGGTTCAAAATTCTTTTTTTTAACGCCATAAAAAAAATATTTAAGTTAATTATTTAATTTTTTGTTGAATGAGAACCGCAGGCGTTGGCTTTTATATTATTATTTTTCTTTGTGTGTGTGACTTTGTGCGTGTGCAACGGTGAAAAAATAGTACATCTATTTGCATTTTGCATTCGTGTGTGTGCCAGTGCGTGTGTGTGTGTTTGTGAGCCACGTGAAGGTAAAGGCGCGCCAACAACACCAATTGACAGCGGGGAAAGAACGGTGGGGACAAGTCAGCGGACAGAGTCCGAAGGGCAGCGGGCGGCCAAAGGTAGAGAAAGCGCAAAAGAGATAGAGAGAGAGAGAGAGAGAGACAGGACAGTGTTGGGCAGAGCAAAAACTGAAAACGAAACTGAAAGGAAAGTGAAAATTTGCCTAACGTTGAAGAGTGAAAAAGAAGGAGAAGGGTGGGATCCTTCATTGTAAAACTGTTGAATATAGAATGACGTTGCAGAGAGAAATTAATGTGGAAAATAGCAAAAAAGCAACAGTAGCGGAACCACCAGCAGGATTAACTATAAGCCTATCGTCAGCGTCAGCAGCAGCAGCAGCAGCAGCAGCAGGAGCAGCGAGAACAACAGAAGAAGCAACAGCAACATCACGAAGCTCACCACGCAAGCAGAGATAAAGAGAAGGAGGCCAGGACAGGACAGAACAGGACAGGAGAGCAGTAGCAGGCGAAAAGAAGCAGTGGGAGAACTAGTGGGGAAACACTAAAGGGAGAACAAGAGGATATATATATGTATATATGAAGAGCTACAGCCAGAGCCGGAAGAAGTGAAAGAGAAGCCTACGGAAATCCCAGAAGAAGCAGCTCTGGCAGCAGAAGATCAGCAGCACAGCCAACGTCAACGTCAGCGTCAGCGTCAAGTGCAACAGCGAGCGAAACACGTCACGAACAAAAACAACAAAAACCAACACCTATCACTGCTTGCTCTTTACCGTTCGATTGCTGGTGCTGTTGCTGGGTCAAAGCAGTTGTACGCATCGCATCTGATAACTGTTAAACATTTGGCTAGCGGCGCTGGAAGGGAGGGAAGCAAGAAGAACGAAATGAAGCCATCGGATTTGTTGTTGGTGCTAGAGAAGGTAAGCAAACGCAACAGAAGGTACAATACAAAAAAATACCGTAACGAACAACAAAACATCCGGCAGAAAATACTAAAAGCTGTTGGTTTTTTTTTTGGTCACTGCTAAAATTAAAGCAGCCCAAAGACACCCCCGCACCCCTGCCTTCATACCGTAGCACATGACTCGGCGCTACGTACGCATATATGTATGTACATATACTATTACTGTTTGTTTGCCTGTGTGTATGCGTACATATGTGTATGTGTGTGTTGTAATGGTGGTATGGCCGTAAAAAGGTCATTATGATACTGAACGCCGACGCAGCACATACATACCGACATACATACCAGTGCGTAAGTATGTGTGCGTGTGTGTGTGGACTTATGCAAATCCATTTGATAGAAAGAGAGGGAGAGACCCCATGAAGTTAAGAAGAAGCAGCAGCAACAGCAGCTCATAGCACAAACACACAGGCTCACAGGGTCACTTGGGCAAATATATACGACATAAAAACAACAAAAACAACCGATGTGGGTGGGTGTGGGTGGATGGGGAGGTGGCTGCATTGTTGGAACGTTAAACCAACAACAATATAGGAAGAAATAGTAAAAAAAAAGAAATGTGTACATACTTTTGATACCCTTTCAGAGACAACGTTCCTCCATCCCAGCCATATGGTAAAGATTATCTTTCAAATTGCTCCCATAACTTATACATGTATGATAGGTATTTGATTTGTGTACACTTGTTCTTAGATTGAAAGAACCTTAAGAAACTGCATCTGTTTAAAGTACGTATCTAAAGTTACAACAGTATAATTAGAGTACTACTAATTAGTCAAAAGTAAAGACAAGCGTATGCGTCAGATAGTCATAACCTTGAGATCTTGTCGAATTGTCGATTTTTTGTTTAACTTAAAGGTTGCCTTAAAGCAGGTAGAGTAAGTGAGACACCATGAATTACTAAAAATAATAATTTGGGTATTTTGTAATGCACGTTTCGATTTATTTTTTATATGGTAACCGAGGTCCAGCAAATGTGAATATGTGCATATATACTCGTATGTATGGGTTGCACCAAAAATAAGTTTCGGTCAGATATATTCCAATTTGAGGAACTCTTTTGGCAAAAATTAGAAAAGCTGGAAACAGAAATGCATGCGTGGCAAATGTCTGGTAACTAGCATAATACCCTCTCTGCGAGGGCATAAAAAAGAGCAGCAGAGACACACACGAAGACACGCACGGACACATATAGACAGACAGTGGGTGCAAAAGGGATCGTAAATGGAGCATGGACAGGGCCGCAGTGAGGGTATGGTAGGGTTGTGGAGTGGGTCTTACATTTTTGGCTTTACGTTATCTTTATGGCCACTTCTGTCTACCTCCCTACCACCCTCATTCCCTCCCTTTACGACCGCAGCTGTAATTGGAGCCGGTGATGGGAGACGGGAGCCGGATACACGTCCCCAGACCCCTAGAGCTCTAGACCCACAGAGCCAAATCCCACTTACAGAACAGTTAGTGTCCAGCTTATCCCCTAGTGCACGGGTGCACGAATCAGGGGTGACGAGGCAGAAACAGAGAGAACCAGAGAGAACGAGAGAGAGAGAGATGGAGGGAGGGAGAGCTCTATAAATAAAGCATCTGCTGTTGGGAGGATTAGGTGGAAAAGGGATGCGAACAGGGGCGGAGTTCCATCACTCATACGCCGTGTGGCGGACAAACCTAAAAGTATGCTTCTCAATACGACAATGACTGTCCAAAGTCTGATAAAGGAGTTGGGATACAGATGGATGAATGCGAAAGTGTAAGAATATAAATAGATGAATACTAAGGGGAAAAAAATAATTGATATTATGTAATTACGGAATGGCAAAACCTTAGGAAAAAATCCAATATATAAAATGATTATCCATAATTTGTATAGTAGGCGAGATTGGACACAAACTACAATCACAAATATGGAATCCCCCATGTTCCAATGTGGAATTTAGTTCAAAAATTTAATTATTGGACTATTAACCCTGAAAGAGGCGACCCTAAAAGGGTTAAGGATATAATATTTGGGCAGAATAATCCTCTTACTTCGATCGTAGATATTTGTGTGATATTAGTAAACATAAAACATATACCAAAACAGTATGAACATTCAGAAAAGTCTTAATCATATCTGTGTATTCTATATACGCCAAACAAATCTATAGTTCACAGTTCAGCTAATTACGACATTAACAGCCACATTCCATATAGAGAAAGCCAACATAAATATTTGTAGAATACCTACAATTAACAACAGATAGATATGCATGTAGTACAAATGTAAAATAAGCTAAAGATATCAAGACAGAACCCACCTCCCAAGCATTCATCTCTTTTAAAGATAAACGGAAAATGGCACGAAATGCTTTCTCCGGTTGCCAGCAATCCTCTTCAGGGTGGGGCTGGGTGGTTGGTGTTGTATGGTTGTATGGTTGTATCGGATGACCTTCTGTGCCAGTTGCTTCTCCAGCAGTGGTTGCTCCTCCCATCCACGCCCACGCCGACGCCACCCTGTCCCCTGTTACTTGCGAGCCATTAATAACGACAATTCACTCAAACAAAAAATAGAAAGAGGGTATAAAAAAGAAATGGGGACGACAAATGTCGCCGCAGCATGCAACTTGTTGGAGCAGAACGGATGGGAGAGCGCAGAGTGCAGAGAAGGAGAGTGCTGCGGTGCGGTGGGACGGTTAATGGATATGATTGCTTGTTGCACTCGACTGGGGACAGCATCAGAACTGGGTCTCGGATGAGGCTGGCGCTAGTGCCGGAACTGAAAGAACGGGGAGACTGCTCGGGGTCGAATGGGAGGACTCTACGGTATGGAGGAGACGGGTACGAGTATGCTTTGATTGCGTCAACGCTGAGGCTGCTGCTATCGTTGTAGTGGTGGCTGTTGTCCTGGAACAGAGCCAAGTCCCACACTTATCATGGAGGACGATAGGTCGGTATAGGAGGCACTGCGGTTGGCTTGGCCACCCGTTGAGTTGACATTAAGTTTAGGAAATGAAATTGGCCATTTCAGGACAATACTCTATTCTATATGAAAGATTGGATGTTGAATCGAATACTGAGCGATGGTTTAGAGTAGAGTCCTGCATCAACAGGCAACCGAATCGTTTCGGTGGGATTCGGTATTCGTTTGGGTCGTTAGGATCGGATCAGAGTCTCAGCTTTCTCATTAAATCGAATCGATCCCCCAAAACGGACTGAAAGAAGCAGGTTTCGGCCGTTTATTTGTGTCAGTGCAGAAAATTTCGGTTTTTTTTCTCGCTCACTTTCCATTTGATTTTCTGGTAGAGAGAACGAGAAAGCAACTTACAAGTTTGCTGGTTCTATGCTTTTCCTTCTGCCTGTAAATCTTCATTTGTGTGTGTGTGTGTCAAGACCATGCGTTTTTTTGTTTTACACTGAACGAAATTAAGTTCAGATTGTGCAAAATAAAAAAAAAAACCGAATTTGCATAGCCAAAGACACACGAACTTCGTAGAATGTTTTGAGTCATTTGAGAGACTCGGCTTCTAGTGATTCGAGTTCTCCGAATCTGACCGAAAGAGGGATTCGTAATGTTCGAAAGCGTTATAGAGGCTTCAGGTTGGTTGAAGGAATAGTAAGTGGAAAATTAAAACCTACAGATAGCCCGATGGCAAGGACACCATAAACTTGTTGCAAATACTCGTATCGATTGAGTGCAATCTTTTCTCTTGCTTGGTTTTGCCTCCCATCAGTCATCGGTGGAGGGCACTTGAGGGGGCCAGTGGGAGGATGGTGTGCTGGGAGAGGTGCCATCAACATCAATGGCACTCATCTTTCAGCGCCAGATGTCGTACGGCCTTGCTGGCACTCCACAATTAATTGCTCTCTCTCTCCCGTTCGGATTGCAGGTCAAGTTCAGGGTGCCATTGCCGCCTGGCGTCAGCTCGACGACGCTTCTGCCGAAGCTCATACGCACCAAGGATGTGAGGCAGCTGCAGGACGGCAATGCACAGCCACAGAAGCCCAAGCTGACGGTGAGAAATATCTATTCCTGCACATTATTATCCATCCGTCCATCCATCCATCCATCGGACATCTGTAACAAACCGATTTACTTGCAGAAATGTCTCAACACTTTGGACCTGACCTCGCTCGGCATTGGCTCCTGCTGTGGCACTGGCATGTATCTGGTCGCCGGCATGGTGGCCCAGAAGATAGCCGGACCCGGTGTGATTATTAGTTTTATTATAGCTGCCATAGCGAGTATTTTCTCAGGTAAGTGATCGATTCGATTGATATCTGCGTTCAAATATATACTGCTTAAGTTATTCATTGTTCAACGTTCTATTCTCAAAATATATTTTTTGATATACATATGTACCCTTGCATATATTTAATGGATTTAATAGGCGCCTGCTATGCGGAGTTTGGCGTTCGTGTGCCACACACATCCGGCTCGGCCTATATGTATTCATATGTGGCAGTTGGAGAATTTGTAGCTTTTATAATTGGTTGGAACATGATATTGGAATATCTAATAGGTGAGTGGGATATCTCCTTTGATCCCAATTGATTTCCATTAATCCTCTATTCTTCTTATCGATAGGAACAAGTGCCTGTGCCTGTGCTTTAAGTTCTAGCTTCGATTCCCTGACTGGCAATGCCATTGCGCGTACGATAAGCGAGTCCATCGGCACGATATTCGGTAACTAGATCCACTGAACCATGCTCTATAAATCTCTCCCCACTCATCTCTTTCCTTTTTCCTTTTTCCTTTTTTATATGCGTATTCGTTCAGGCAAACCACCGGACTTTATAGCCTTTGGCATAACGCTCCTCATGACCTGCGTATTGGCGATGGGCGCCAGCAAGTCGGTCATATTTAACCATTCCCTGAATGCCGTCAATCTGGCCACGTGGGTCTTTGTCATGGCTGCCGGCCTTTTCTATGTGGACACGAAGACGTGGTCGGAGCATCAGGGCTTCCTGCCCTATGGCTGGAGTGGTGTAAGTACGAGTAAACAATCCCCACTCCCCCATCCCCACCCTTCCTGCATTTATGCATTTCTGCATTCCTTCATGACTGCAACAAAGTAGGTCATTCTTGTACACACTTGATGTTCTTCGGTGATTGAAATGAAATTCAATTCATGTTTATTGTCTTTACAAGGCTTGGATGCATTTACTTTCAAGTTTAAAGAGTCGTTTGGTTACCAATTTTCGAAAGACAGAAAATAAACACGAAATAAACATTTTTAAAGTGGAATTAACTTTACGATCCCCGTCTGAAGTTACACAAATACTGGCATCAAATACACTTTTTCTGATAGGGACTCCAAACACTAGTTTATTTATGTTTTTTCAGAGGTTTGCTTGCCTTTGCCCCACATAACTTGAGTATGCTACAGCTAGTTATAAAGAACTTTGCAGTTCCAGAAAGATAATGAATGCAGCTATGTCCTGAAAAAGATTATAGCTTCAGCTTACCGTCTGAGAACAGGCGGACGGGAAGAGAGACATAGATAGCTATATCGACTCGTCTATCTATCCTTTATGGGTTCGGAAACGCTTCCTTCTAGGCGTTACACACATCCACTATAGTCTTCGAGTATAAATATGGGTTTGATGTCGAGGGAAAACAGGTTGTATTACTTATTTGGGTATGATATGATGTGTTGCGGTGATTTAATGCCTCCGAAAGAATCCCTCCCTCTAAAAATTTTCTCTTAAATAAGTATAAACATAATCGAAGGAGTGCCTGCGACTTATTACAATACATATGTGTACGTATCAATGGATGTGCGATCCGTTTCGCAGGTGTTTTCCGGTGCCGCCACATGTTTCTATGCATTTATCGGGTTCGACATAATTGCAACAACCGGAGAGGAGGCGCATAATCCACAGAAGAGCATACCAAAGGCAATAGTGGGCTCCCTGGTTGTGGTTCTGATTGCCTATGTCAGCGTCAGCCTAGTCCTCACTTTAGTGGGTAAGTACTCCTGCCATGGGATCCACTAATGAACGTTTAATGAATGTTTCCTGTACTCATGTAGTTCCCTATGACCACATCAACACGGGAGCGGCCCTGGTCCAGATGTGGTCGTATGTGAACGCTCCAAAATGCCGGGCGGTGGTGGCCATTGGTGCTACAGCTGGCTTGTCCGTGGCAATGTTCGGCTCAATGTTTCCGATGCCGCGCGTCATTTATGCCATGGCCCAGGATGGACTGATTTTCAGGTGCGTATCCAAAAGGTCTTTCTGGGGAGGAAGAACAGAGTTAATGTGGGATATCCTCACTCCATTTCAGGCAACTCTCACAGCTGTGGCAGCGCACCAATGTGCCCGGTCTGGCTACTATTGGCAGTGGAGTAGCTGCGGCCCTGGTCGCCCTCACCATTCGCCTGGAGATTCTCGTTGAGATGATGTCCATCGGCACCCTGCTGGCGTATACCCTGGTCTCGACCTGTGTCCTGGTGCTGCGCTACCAGCCGCACAGCACCTCGTTGGTGGAGCTGTTGCCGGCACAGCTGCGGACTCCGGTGGCCCCGGGTACGGCCAGCGATTCCCATGCGACGCCCGCCGAGGTGCTGGAGGTGCCCAATAAGCTGACCATCAAGCGGGTGACGCGCGGCATGTCCGACTCGGATGACTCGTTCATCGACGACAGCCCCGAGGGCTATCTGGGGGGGCGGGATGACCAGTTCCTGGTGTCGGATCGCTCCGAGAACAAGTTCTATGGCAGTGTACATGGGGCACCCACCGGACCCACCGGCCAGGCCACTGCCTTCGACACGATGGGCCTGAACTTCATCACGCGGAAGATCCACGACTATGCGTACCTGTGCCCCGGCTTCTTTCCCTGGATCAATCCCGGCCAGGCCACCACCGATAGTGGTATGTAATTTGTTATTTGACTGTGATTAGGTTCTAATCGATGGCGATACAGATTCCAAATTGAAATTTAAATGGAAAATTTACTCTTTTGCTTTTGCTTTTCCAATCCAATCCAAACGAAACGAAACCAAACCACCACCAGGCATGTATGTCACGAAACTAGTTGGAATCATGTTCGGTCTCATATTCTTCTTGGATTTGTTCGCGGCCATTGGGTGGTCCGGTGGGCTAGCCGCCTTCATTTATTTCGTTTTGTTTATCGGCATATTTGTGATATTATTGATTATATCGAGACAACCGCAGAATAGGTAAAGCAGCAAGTATACGGATGACTTATCCTCCTCCTCCTCCTAAATCTCCTGCGACCATACCATACTTAATCCCCACAATCTTCCGCTCTCTCTCTCTTTTTCCCTCTCTCTATCCATCTCTCTCTCTCTGGCAGATATGCACTGGCCTTTCTAACGCCCGGACTACCCTTCATACCAGCCATCGCCATCACCGTAAACATATATCTGATATTCAAGTTAAGCATCCTGACCCTGGTCCGGTTTACCGTCTGGATGTCCCTCGGCCTTATCATGTACTTCTATTACGGAATCACGCACAGCAGCATGGAGCAGGCCAGCGATGATCTCGAGTTGCATGTGGACAAGGACTATGTAAGCTGGAGCCCTGCTAATCGAACCCAATAATCCGCATTCATTATTCATAGAGCAAAAACGTTGAGGAGAAGGCCGTCTGGGATCAGCAATCGTATAATCAAACCCACGAGCCTGTCTGGGCCAGCAAGGAGGTGAAGCAGCCATCGAGTAAGGGATCCGCTTTTATGATAAGAAATATATATACTAGGTACTAATATCTGTTACACAGAGCAACGCTACAACTACGGAAAGTCTTCGTCGTCTGCTCAGAGCAGCTCCAGCTCCAAAAATGCCCAAGGCAATGTGGCGACAAAGCCCGTAGGCCCAGGCCGCAGCTCGACGGGCACACGGCCAGTGGCGCCATCGTCATCGCCGCACACAGGCGCGGGTCAGGCGAAGGGATCTGGACCGGGAACGGGAACGGGAAAGGGAAAGGGAAAGGGAGGACCGCCCATGGAGCGTCAATATACCGGGCAGTTTAGCATGTTTGTGGACGAGGGTCAGTTCCCGTCGTGGGAGGACTAAGCTGCAAAGAGCAAATACCCAACTGGAATAAATGCCCCCTCCCCCATAGTATCATTTCCTTTTCCCGATCTCCCCGATCCCCCCAATCCTCTGTTGATATCCTTTGATGTGTAACCAGCCCAGTAAGGCCCAATCCCAAGCCCCCGGTTCGAATCGGATAGTCCTGGCAAACTGGGCCGCTCTTCAAGGCGTCGATCTGTGATCGTAGCCGTGTACGCTTGGGTGTCCAGAACGGATCCAGTCCCAGGTAGAGCTCACTCAACTTGTATATACAATTAGAGATCTTAAGTTTACCGAAATATGTATACACATGTTACGGTTATGCGAGACGTGCGAGCGTTTAGCGCAACCGCCGTTATACACTTATACCATATACAACATATTATACATACTCTATATATATACCTATATACGAGTATATACATATATATATGTATATATATATATACTAGCATATACATACCTATATATATATACCAATGCATATATATACATACATAGATTGGTTATTAGTCGAACAGCAAAAAGTTACAGTGCAAAGTTATCAAACAAAATCCTGTATTCTGTATCACACATCCTACGAGTATACATATATACTACCGATATGGATAGCGCCCTCCCTATTGTGCTCAGCTTCGATTGGCGAGCGTTTTGGGTGACGCTGGTCAATCGGCATTCAGCACAAGGGACAAAACGAGGACAAAACCCTGGACACCCTGGACCCTGGTCACAGGGAAAAGAAAGCAAAACTGTTCGTAAATAAAAATACAAAAATATGATAAAAACACCTCTGTGGGTAAGTGTGGGGTGTGTGTGAGAGTGCGGGTGTGCACACCTGTACATTTTATACACTTAATATCATCGCACGCACACACACACACACGCCACACACATGAATAGAGTTTAAGCTTATGGAAAGACCGATCCTCAGAGCAGATCAGATCACGGAAGACTTTTCCTACCCCCAAATGATAGGTATCTTATCTAACCCATGACCGAAGCGATCTCTGCATAAGCTTACGATCCACTTAGGATCCACACACAGACACTGGAACACGCAAAACTCACACACACGCACACACGCGCACAAAAACACAGACACAATTCTTATGTATTTATGATTATATTGTTGTTAAAATATTTGTGCTATATGCTACGAGTACGCTATGCATTTTGTATGACGTTTGACATTTGACATTTGAAATTTGACATTTTTGATGTATGAATACCCCCTACAGTACAGTACAGTACAGTACTCTCTCCCCATCTCAATCTATTGACAATGTTATTGTTTCTTGATTCTAGAGGCTCGCGCTAAGCTAAACCACACATTTTAAAGCGGCATTTCGCATTTGTTGTAATTCAATAATTCATTTTTCCTAACGAATACCAAAAAACAAAACCAAAAAAATAAATTAAAAAAACCAAAGAAAAGTAAATAAATATACAAACATATTTATGAGGAATACAGTATAAAAACAAAACAAAACAAAACAAAAAAAAAACCCAAAAATAAAATGAAGAATACCAACAATTTGTACTTATCGAAAAGAAAACTACTCAAAACCTATACCAAAATCATAAATACAAAAATTGATGTACTATAAACGAAATGGAGGCGAAAACCAAAAGGACAAAAAGAAAAGATGACAAATATTATTAAAAAAGCATACTTTTTTCCACTTTATATACTATGTACCAGCAAAAGCATACATAAATAACTAACTATTTTTAACTAAATTTCAAAAGCATATGGGAAAATGAAAAAAAAAAACAAAAACGAAAACAAAAATTTTAAGAATATTAATATTTCTCGTTACTTGTGTTTTTTATTCTTTTTGTATTTCACAACTATGTACATACACAAGCCTTACACACACACACACACACACAAACAGGCAGACAGACACACAAAGAAAAAAAATATTATCAAGAAAACTAAAAAAAAAAAAAGAAAAAGCAAAGATTTCAGCAGAATTACTATACCTAGGGCCCTGAAGGGCCCCCCACAACAGGAGACAGAGCGAATATTTTATACAACAAAAAATACTTCTAAGAGATTCAACAGCTTTGATTGTATTTTTTTATTCTTTTTTTTTTTGATTACCCTCTGTCCATTACATTTCGAGTGCCAAAGCAATGCACATAATCGTGTAGCACCTCCACAGAATAGCAAACGAGAACCGATCCAATCAGCACACTTTCAAGCATTCTCGTTTTCGAAAAATGATCTTTCTGGACCAACTAATTAAGATATAGAACCACACCACACAAGTGGTCCCGAAGTAAATATGATTTGTACTTACTATTCGTCTTCGTACTTGTACTCGTATGCTTTCCATCATTCCTAATTGGTTCGAGAATTGAGGCAGAAAACGATTTGTACATACGCAACTATTCTTACTCAAGCAAACCAGCAAACAAACAGATAGACATGGAAAATTGATTACTATATACATAAATATTGCATATACATACAACATACATACATAGAATATATATTTTTATGAAAGCAAACACCAAAACAAGCAATTAAGGAGAAATTCAACTCAGAAGCTAAAGGCAAACAAAGGCAAAGCAAATGCAAGAACAAAAGAAAAAGAATAACATATCCTACAACACAACAGCTTAAAGTTGATAATAAACTAAAATCGAACAAGTCGAACAAATCGAACAAATCTAACAAATCGAGCTCCGATAACGGGTTTTGCGATGAGCGATTAGCGATTAGCGATTAGCGATCACTGATTACCGATTACAATTTTGATTACGACAGCGTTGCCTGGAACAAATTGCTAAAACAAACTGTTAGTTGTGAAAACTACTGGGTCACAAGATGAAAATTTGCAACTCAACTTCAGAATCGGTACTCAGTGATAGCCAATAGCCGATAGCTGATCCACGCTGCTCGACTGTCCGGTGTCGTCGGGCGAAAAGATCACACGTAACGTACTACTACTACTACTACTACTATTGCAATATACATACATACATACATACTCGTATGTATGGCAACAGGTAAAATGCAATCCAATAACTGCAGGCTGAAACAGTTTGCTCTTCCACCTTTCGGTTCTTTCGGTACCACCAAGTTAAGATAACTGTTATGGGAATATGATAGTTTATAATAGATTTTCTACAGTTCCAATTTGAAGTGAATAAAAACCAAAAAACCTACAATTAAAATACGGAATATCGTTAAATATGTATACATATGTATAATGATGAATGAAACAAAACCAAAGAAAACAAAACCAAAAACGAAAAGCTTCCGTTACCAAAACGTATGCATTTTACTAATACATATTATTTGTATACCCGTCTCGTACCTTTTTGATCTATCGAAAGAAAAAAAAACCGTAGGAAAAGTCAGGGAACATTTACGAGTACACTCTACACACTGTCTATGCTCACTGTAACTGTAACGTAACTGTAATTGTACTATTTGTTATAGCTGTAAACGGAACGAAAATCAGAATCAGAATCAGAATTAGGATCAGGATCAGGTAAACCGACGCGACGAAGCACAGAGGCATCAAAAATAAGACAGCAATAAGAGGAACAGCAATAGCAAAGAATACAAATTCCAATGCCGAAACCCTAAAATTAACAAAAGAGGCAAGCATAAATAAGTAGTACTGAAGAAGAAAAATACCACATTTGATTGATTGCATCAGACGATTATTTCATTAGTTGATTGATTGATTTATTTCCCAGATGAATATAACGTACCTAAGTTTTTGTTTATTTCATAAGACTGAATTATTGGAATATGATTTATTTGAAATGTGTATATAATTAAGGGCTAATAGCGAAACTTTACAACTTTTAATAATGGAGCATCCAAATTTTTGAAATTATTCTGTACTTATTTATCAAGAAAGAAAAAGCAAAACAAAAAGAAGAGAAAACAAGGCGAAGAAAGCGCGTAAAAAAGGTTGAACTCTTGTCGAGAGCGAAAGAAATTAAAATAAAACTATTAATATATTATACATATATACGGGAAAGTCCCAAAACGATGATATATATACATATATATATTTCAATGGATCGGTAACACAAAACAAAGTGAAAATGGGGTTAAAATATATGAAAAAAACAAACATTTTTTATTCAAATACTACTCTTGATTTGTTTTATGTGTTAATAACTTATTAAAAGATATTTCTTGAGAATATTAAAAGAATTAAAATATAAAAATTGTTAGGATATTCAAACGTGGCTGATACTGGTGTTTTCTTTTATGCCTGGGGTATTTGAAAAATAGCGAACAAAACGGGCCGCCGCAAATATCATACGCAACGAAAATCGAACATTTTGTTGAACTGAGTTTGTTATGATTCGCCTGTTTGACGCCCCTGCTAGCTCACGGTAATTATATTCTTTTCTGACGTTGGAATTGAGTTGAAGGTATGTTTACGATACATCGGGATAAAATAGAATACATCCTCAACATATTAATTTAATTCTAAACGGTACATATATTTAAGAACATAGGGTATAGAAACTTCCACACGCAGGTTTTTTTTAGTTTTCGTTCTCTCAAAGCGTGCTTCACTGAATAAAACCAAAACTTTCTTAAATTTATGCCATTTTGGCGCGCAGCACTATGTTCCAGTCGATAGTATCGATAGCCGAACAGGTGTTTTGAATGTGTTTTGAGGTCAAAATTGAACCGACGGTATATTTACGGTATATCGGTATATTTCGGAATATTAAGCAATTTTTCGGTATATTACGGTATATTTAAGATGGTAACACTTTCAACACATTTACGAGAAGCCATTAAGTTAGGGAACTCCCGCCATTAACAAGAGCTTTACAAAATAATGAGCAAAGATTTTAAACAAAAGTACAGACAGGAGTGGGAGTCTCAACCCGATACAAAGACATGGCTCTGCAGAAGTAAAAATGCAGTCGATGCTCATTGCAAGGCTTGCAATGTTGATATTTTAAGTCGAATAGCATAAATTAGACAGCAAGCTGCCACACACAAACATAAGGAGAAAATTAAGATCTTGTTTGGCCAATCTAAGGTATATTCAAACTTTTTTTTTGTATTCGCTATGTTAATACTTGTATAAGCGGTTTTCAATTATAGATTGATTCGTTTGATGTTTGTTGCTGCTGCAGCAGAGCACAACATACCGTTCCGGGAAATGGATCATCTTAGCAATGTCATCAAAAACGCATTTCTTGACGGTGACATTGCGCAAGGCTTTGCTTGCAAACGGACCAAGTCGGCATCTTTGGCTTACAATGTGATGGCACCTGCTGCAAAGGAAACACTGAGGAGTGAGGTTAAAAAGAGCGTGTGCCCAGCTGGAAAAACCATGTTTTCGATCATCATCGACGAGTCTTCGGATGTGACATGTACTAAGGTACTAGCGTGCGCTGTAATGTTCTTCGACACGGATGTTCAAACTAAGTACTTATTTTCGATTGATTTGGATGGCGAGAAAGCAGAGGACTTATTCCAAGCTTTGGATAAGGGACTTCAGGAATTTGGGTTCAGCATGGAGAACATTATAGGATTTGCAGCTGACACCACAAATTTCATGTTTGGTGAGCATAACAGCATAGTGTCCAAGATTAAAAATGCAAATGATTCGGTTCTTTTTGTAAAGTGTTTTTGCCATTCAGTAGCTCTCGCTTCAAGTTATGCTTGTAAAATGCTACCAAACGATTAAGAATACATTCAATTACTTTTCTAAGAGCTCGAAGCGGCACAGAAAATTTAAGGCATTTCAAAAATTTCTAAATTCTCCGGAGCATCAAATACTCAATCATTATAAAATTCGCTGGTTGTCTCTGCATTCTTGTATTGCACGTATGATTGAGCAGTGGGATGCGTTTGTTCTTTTTTTTGAGTACGAATTGGCCATAAAAAAAATGTATCTGTAAATTTAAAATAATTTTTCAGTCTAGCAAAGCTGTAACACACATAATATAATATTAAGCTGTTATTTGAAAGAATAACTTATAACTGACTTAAATTAACTAGATCCAAGCAGCAGTGTTAATTTCGTAGAATTCCAAAAAATGAATTTGGGCATTAATGTAAGCCTCGAAGTGTCAAAATTAGAAAGAAATGAAAAATATGCATTTTTCCAAAGAGCACAGTCATTTTTGATCGAGTTGAGTATACAATTAAAGAAAAGGTTGCCTTTTAAGGAGAAAGTTTTTAAACTTCTCTCATTCCTAAACCCTGAAGACATAGTCAATGGCCAATTATCAGATTTGCATGACCTGTATAAAAGATCCTCAGGGAATCGATAATGAATTTGTCCTCTTAAAAAATGATGAGGTTATTTTTAGTTTATTAAAAACACACAAAAGTCCGGGCCATTTCTGGTATACATTGGGACAAATAAAAGATTTCAACGAATTAAAATATGAAAAAATTTCAAAATTTGCAGAAGTACTGCTTATATTGCCAGTTTCGAATGCATCATGTGAAAGAATTTTCTTCGAAGTGAACTTAATAAAATGTTTCAAATCTTTTATATGTGAGACAAGGTCTAAGGAAGAACCACGGTTGCGAGAATTTTGAACCGAACACTGAAATGCTGTTAAAAAATCCCAGCGACATCGTTAGTGACGATAGTGATGTTAGTGATTAGTATATTATTAAGACTTTATTATTATTAATAAGTTTTATTAAGACTTAAGATTATTGAATGAAATGAATAAAACAATTATTTCGAATAGGCCAATCAAGTAGGAAATAGATTCACCAATCGTATAAAATTATGTGGGCATGGCTAAATCTTCCATATAGCTGATATTCGACGGAAGATCAAAATTGAGGGATGATATAGAATTGCGGAAATGTGTGTCATTCCAGGCTCTAATTAATGCAGAAACTAGATGGTGTCTGTTTTAAACGATATTTTGCAGCTCATCGTCTGTCTACAGAGATCAAGAACTGGTACTGGGATCAGGATTTATTTACAAACACCTAATCAAATGCATGAATAGACCAAAAAAATGCAATCTAAGACAAGGTCTTTACTAATTACGTTTGAAAGCAGGTTGGAAAACAGTATATTTATATAATATTCACGAAATAGGGTATACAAATCACCACACTCTGGTTGACAAGAAATGAGTCTGCAAATACCAGCAACATTGACGTCACAATCTGCGACTATTGAACATTTTTGTTGAAATCGTGTTTTTGTCAAAACAAAAAACATGCAAGTATTTAAAAGTAGTTCATCTTGATCAAAATTGATTCAGCAATCAAATAAAATTATCTTGGCTAAACTGAGAGATCTATATAGCTGGGAATATTCGACGGAAGAAAGAATAACCAGGAATTAGTCGTCATAACCGGTTGACGACAATGAGTCCCATTCCATGCACACATACCCTGGGGGAAATGGATGTTATAGAATTGTGAATATGTTTGTCATCCCAGGCAAAAACAATTTATTTTCAATATATTTCAATATTATTCAATATTATTTAATATTATTTTCAATATTTCAACGATATTTTAAAGCTTATTGTCTTCTTGTAGGTATCGGGATCGAGAGATATATACTGAAAACTAATCAAATGCTTGAATGTGTACAAAAATGACAATCTGTAGCAAATAAATTTTTGATTAGTTTTCAAAGCAGCTTTAAAAAAAAATTAATCTAAGAAATAAACAAATATATACCCGGCTGACAAGCCCACAAGTGGTCAAAACCAGCATGTCAGAAATTACTTAACATTACATTTACTGACGTTTCATTTCATGCCAACTAGCGTTTTATTTTGTTGACCTTTTTCATTTAAAACTAAACAATATGGTAGAAAATTGATTCATCAATCGGATGAAATAATTTTTTTACGGCTGAGGCTCCTATTTAGCTAGTTATATTAAAGCGAATATTGAAATCGAGGAATATGATTTCCGATCATGGAAAGAGAATGATTAACCCCTTGTTGACCAGTGGGTACTCGAATGGACTCCACGAAAATATGAATCTTGAAGAATTTTCGCGCAGTTTAGGGGAAAGATATCGTGGTCAATTTGTTTGAAGGAAAAAAGAAAGGATGGATATACAAGAAGAACTTGAAAACAGTATTATTATCGCGGCTTAGCTCAAGTTATTCACCTGTTTAAATAGAGGGGGCTTAAGTGGGCTAAGTTCGAATGGAAAGAAGAAGGAAGTGTCAAACCAACGGTGGCGCGCTTATTGAGATTGATCAGACAAATAAATTTTACCAAGCAATTAATTATTTGATTAATTAGTAAAATGTGTCGGATATTGTGTATTTCTTTGCTCTTGTGGCATTTTTTATTGGTGTGTCAATTTGAGAATTCAGCAGCAGCCGCATTTTCTGCACGGCAGAGCCGCAACGATTTAGAAGTTGAGAATCAGCAGACATCTGCTGCACCTGTGTCTCCTGCTCCAACTGGATCTACAGAAACAAGCACAGGTAAGTGCAATTTTGTAGTGATTTATTTTGTAAGAAAATTTGAATATTTTATTTTTTTCCGAGTGATTTTTATAATGGCCACCAAAGAACGGTTAATTTGTGAGCATAGTGTCATCCCATTCTAGCGCATTCTTGCACAGCTCTATTTACGGTTATATCTACATGCATCTCTTTCTAGCCACCAGCGGGCTGCTGAAAAAATGTCTCCCATGTACCGGTGTGAAATGCGTGCCACAAATCCAGTGTCCAGCCCATGTCCGCATGAAAAGCCATGAGAAACCGCAAATTTGCGACCTTCCAGCCGGCAAATTTGGCTACTGCTGCCAGACGGGCCAGAACCACACAGCTCCGCGCTTGGAGAACAGGGAGCGTCGCGCGGATTTTCCCAGCTTTGTGTCTCCCACCTTACTCGATGAGGCCCGGCGAAACTTTGAACATCTGATGCATGGTGTGGCCCAGATACCCGTTCATCGGGGTCTGCCCGACTTCAGTCACGGCATTGTCTTCCACTCCACGGCCAAGGAGGATCTGCACAACTTTGGGCTGTCCCACAATGCCCTCGAGCAGGTCTTCACCACACAGCTCTTCAGCAAGATGGAACAGCTACCCGTGGACGATATCATCACCAACAACGTACCGGTAAAGTTCACAAAGTCACCGCTGGACCAGCCCTGCCAGGCACCGCCAATTTGTCGGAACATCCAATCCGTATATCGCAGCTTTGACGGGACATGCAACAATCCGTCGCCAGCCCGGTCGCATTGGGGTGCTGCCGGCCAGCCCTTGGAGCGTATGCTGCCGCCGGCCTACGAGGATGGCATCTGGAATCCCCGTGTCCACTCGACTGACGGCACTCTTCTGTTGGGGGCTCGCAAGATCTCCCGAATCCTCCTGGCCGATGTCGATCGTCCCCATCCCAAGTACAATCTTCTGGTGATGCAGTTTGGACAGGTTTTGGTTTGTATATGCCCCACCACTAGAAACAGAACCTGTGACAAGAGATTCCACTTACCTTTGGCAGGCACACGATGTCTCGCAGACCTCCACAGTGCGTCTCGACGGTGGGGATCTAGTGCAGTGCTGTTCTCCTGGGGGAAAAGGGCCATTGAATCCACAGCAGAGCCACTTTGCCTGCATGCCGATCTCCGTAGATCCGGATGATGAATTTTACAATGCCTTCGGCGTTCGTTGCCTGAACTTGGTGAGGCTCTCCCTTGTGCCGAATCGGGACTGCCAGCTCAGTTATGGCAAGCAAATGAGCAAGGTAACGCACTTTTTGGACGTCTCGCCGGTGTACGGCTCCAGTCAGGAGGCAGCCCGTGATCTGAGATCATTAAAAGGCGGACGCTTGCGCATGCTGAACGATTTCGGACGGGATCTTTTGCCGCTGGCGGACGACAAGAAGGCCTGTCCTAGTGAGGAGGCCGGAAAGTCTTGCTTCAAGTCGGGTAAATACACTAGTCTTTATTCTTGTGTCCCCATGTGCCTAATGAAGAAAGAGCTCTGCAGGAGACGGACGCACCAATCAGATCATATCGCTCATTACCCTTCAAATACTCTTCGCTCGCGAGCACAATCGTGTGGCCGATATACTGGCCCAGATCAATCCATCGGCCGGCGATGAGTGGCTCTTCCAGGAGGCACGGCGCATCGTCATTGCCGAAGTGCAGCACATCACTTACAATGAGTTCCTGCCGATTATCATTGGACCGCAGCAGATGAAGCGCTTCCGACTGGTGCCCCTCCATCAGGGCTATGCGCATGACTATAGCCCGGATGTGAATCCTGCTATAACCAACGAATTCTCTGGTGCCGCCTATCGCATGGGGCATTCCAGGTTTGTTTCTGGATTAACTTTTTTACATATTGCACACATGATGCATGAATTTTGGTATCCCCGCTCTAGTGTCGATGGAAAGTTCCGCATACGGGGCGAGCATGGCCGCATTGATGAAGTGATCAATATCCCGGATGTGATGTTCAATCCGTCGCGCATGCGCAAGCGTGAGTTCTACGATAATATGCTCCGGACCCTTTACAGCCAGCCCATTCAGCAGATCGACAGCTCTATTACCCAAGGAGTAAGTATTATTATACCCTATCATACTTGACTCTGAATTAATGGATTGATTCTTCACTCATTCATTCATGAGCAGCTCAGTCGATTCCTGTTCCGCGGTGATAATCCATTCGGTCTCGATCTGGCCGCCATAAATATACAGCGTGGGCGCGACCAGGGTTTGCACTGCTACAACGATTATCTGGAGCTTATGGGTGCCCCCAAGATTAAGACTTTTCATCAGTTTCCCCACGAGGTACGAGTGCCAGATGGTTTCTCTTTGAGAATGGATGATTCGATTTCTCCCCACACAACAGGTTGGCCAAAAGCTGGCACGCGCTTATAGGACGCCGGATGACATTGATTTGTGGGTTGGTGGACTCCTGGAGAAAGCCGTTGAGGGCGGCATTGTGGGCGTTACCTTTGCCGAGATCATTGCCGATCAGTTTGCGCGCTTCAAACACGGAGATCGCTACTACTACGAGTACGATGCTGACATCAATCCCGGCGCCTTCACACCCAATCAGCTGCAGGAGATTCGAAAGACAACGATGGCTCGTCTGATTTGCGACAATGCCGATCGCCTAACGCTCCAGGAAGTGCCCGTGGCCGCCTTTATCCGTGCTGACTTTCCGGGGTAAGAGAATGTCGCAAAGATCGATCCCAGGAAGTGTAATGGAAGCTCATGAGCCAAACCTCTTTTTTGCAGCAACCAAATGATTGGCTGCGATGATCCCATCCTGCCTGCCGTCAATCTGAATGCCTGGCGCACTTGAGATTATTTCTAAATTATTCATTTTTATTTATAATTATTTATCAAGTTTTTAATGCGCCCGAGTGCTCGGTGGAATGTATGGGGGGGATATACCCCCGATTTATGTAACGAAGAAACGAAATTAAAGGTCATGATATGTGATTATTGAATTTCATATTTGCAGTGGATCATGGCCCTTTCATTGATGTTAGTTAGATTTCATTTATTTGAATTCGAATTTAAATTAAATTTTACATAGCAACGGTGCTCGGAAACGTCGATATATGCATATCGGATAGGTTAGTATGACCGCACACATGTGATAAGAGCAATACATATCGGTGCATATCAGTTCGGTTCAGTTTGTCCAGAGAAAACATGAACCAGATCAAAGGCAGCCTTGACCACTTTACAACATTGCGCTCATCTGCGCGCGTCCTGCGGGAAATTCAAAGACAATTGTACATCTTATTTTGCATACACACAAAAATGTCTTTATTGTTTCGTTTTTTAGTTGGTTTTTAGTTCTCAAATGTTGGTATACGTTGTGTCTGTTGTTGGAAATACATAGTTTTGCTATTTATACGCTAAAATCTATTCGAATTCGGTTCCGTTTCATGTTAAATACCATTTTTTGTAGTGTTTGTCGTTTTGAAATGTTCTTCGTCTTGAAACCAAATCTCTTCGTTGGGGGGTGTCATTTTTCAAATGACTAAACAAAACATTTAAACATTGTCCAGTATTTGGTCATTTCGTACGTGGTTTTTGGGCTCAATGTGCGGGGCAACAAAGGGTACAATTATATTATATTTTTTGTTTTCGTTTGTACTTTATGGAAATGAGATTTCGTTTTGTTTCGTTTCGTATTTTTTGTTTTGTTTTTTGTTTCGTTTCGTATTTTTTGTTTTGTTTTTTGTATTTTTATTTTGTGTTAGCTTTACGTTTACTTGTTTTGGTTCCACATACTAGGTTAATGGTTTTGTCTTGTAGCTTGGAATACATAAAATACATATTGATCGATCGGTTCTGCTTTAGCACAATTACATTTACTTTTTGTATGTATGTATGTATGTATGTATGTATATATGTATATATATATTTACTTTCGTTTAGTTTATTATAGAATTCTTGTGTTAAACATTTATAAATATGCATTTTGGTTTGCTTCCACTTCGTCCTTTTGTTCCTTCATTTTTCCGCAACCATAAACTATTTAGGGCGATGGATTTCTTCGATTTATTCTGATCCATCAGATTTATGAATCTCCACACTTGTCTCTACTCCCCCTCAGTGTACAACATTTAAAGCTTGACTATATTTCTGTTAGTTATATTTTCTGTTTTTTTGGGCTGGAGTTTTTTGGGGAAACTTCTTTGGGGTCTTGGAAGAGGGGGGACCCCTTTTTTATTGTTTCTTCTTGGGTCCTGCTACAATAAAATTTCGCTTACTCATGCAACATTTAACATCTATGCTTGACAATCATCCAATCCAATCCTCATATATGTATGGTATATACTATATATATATGTATATATATATATGTATATATGTACATATGTGTATATCTTTTTTATCTTTCCTTCCTTCTTTAGCTTTTGTTCATTTTAATGTTAATGGTAAAAAAATCTAAAAAAAAATCTTTTGCTCTTTTTGGTTCACACACATTCCCCTCTAGCATCCGCAGCATCCCTAGCATTCAGAGTTCTCTTCTAAAAACTGGACTTGGGACTTCGCTCTGGTCCGATCCGATGATTGGGAGCGGGGTGGGTTGGGGTATTCCAAGCCTTGGACTTGTCTCAGTGTGGCACATTCTTCTCCTTCTCCGTCCTACCCTCCTCTTTATATAGTATATCGTAATAATAGATTTTTAAAAATAAGGTTTCTTATATTTGTGTGTAGCTTGTGCTAGACATCTGCAATTACCACACAGGAGATTCGATTTCGATTTGTGGGGGTGGGGGGAGGGGTTCGATTGGGAGTAGATTATTATTGTTACGGGGGGATATGACGTTTAAAGCTGTTTTACAAGTACAATGTCTAGAGAGGAATGTTTGGTATTATTCAATTGGATTACTGTTCCCAATCCAAGGCTAATCCTCTGGCAGGTCAAGTGGATTACACTGGATTACACTGGATTACAGGGTACTTTTATAGTCGCCAACAAAAACATTCATTTTACACCGATTTTTCACGGATTTTTCTATCGTAGTATTTCTGTGGGAGGGAAGGGTTCGGTCTTTTGCTATGAGGGGTTTTTTAAGGTATTTTCGGTATTTTTCCGGTACATTGAACTACTTTGCAAATTGTTGCTATTTTTAAAAGATATTTCCTCCTTCCTTTGGACATGAGTTAATTGTTTTAATATGTATGTTTCATATTGTTTAAAATTTAATTATCAATATATACAAAAAAATAACGTTCAGTCAATTACAACTATATATATATATGTATATGTATATACATATTATATATCCACATACGATTACGAATACAAAAAAATAAATAAGACAACAACAACAAATAACATATAAGGTAACACAACAACAAAAGAAAACGGGATACACACACACATAGGGGTGGGGGGTGTGGGTATTGGGATCACACACATATCGTATATCTGGATACATGGTTTCATGGTGTTAAGTTGAGTTTTTAATCGTTTTTTATGCTAGAAATTGTATGCATTTTTCGTATGCATTTCGGTTTATTCTCCCCTACGCTTTTCTTCCCTACGACATTTACATCGACATTGTTTCATCCTTCTCTTCACCCTCTCTCACTGGTCTCTTCCTCTCTCTTTCTCTTGTCCCACTCTGTTTTGCTCGATGACTTTTTGTTAATTATTTAATACACATATGTTAATAATCAGTCGCATAAATGAATCACCTTGCTTTTCTTTTGTTTCCTTCCATCTGCACACGGACTCTGGGGCGTTTGCGCCTTCAAGCCTATATCCATCATCCATCATCCATCATCCATCATCAGTTCTCAAGCAACAAACGAAGAGACTATCTAATACTCCTCTGTGTTCCGCTAGGGCACACCACACACACATACACAAACACACGCTATACAAAATTTCCCATAAGCGAGTGGAGCGATTCAGGATTTGTCTACGATGAAATCTCGAAAAGAGATCGAGCATCCGTTCTGGGAACATGCGAATGTCCTGCCCTGCCTAATGGAACTTAACTTTGGCATACAAGAAAAGAAACCAAAATCAAAAGAGTACTAGCACAGTGGAAATGCATTTTGAGAGTCAACTTTGTGGCATTGTGGCTGCACTTCTAGTGCTGCAGGATGCGCGTCTTTTCGGCCAGGGCCGTCTCCGATTGCTCCAGCCGGCGCTTGCTGCTGTAGTTGCACAGCTTGCCAGAGACCTTGCTAAGGGTGGTGGAGGTGCTCGAGGAGGTCATGAGGTCGAGCACCTGGAGGCTGTTGTCCAGCTCGTCCAGAGCGGAGAGCGACGCACTGGTGGTGGTGGCCGTGATGAGAGTGCTGAGATTGCTGCCGTGCTGCCGATCGCCGGGATCGGGATCAATGTCGATGTCGCTTAGCTGATTGGCCAGCGGATCCTCGTCGTAAGGATCGTAGGGGGGTCTTAATTATTGCTTGAACACGAACAGACCCGTCGGGTCCCACTCGTTGTCGTCGACGGGGCCGAAGCACTCATCGAAATACCACTCCATGGTCTTGTACACATGGCTCAGCGATCTGCCGATCGCATGATCCTCATCGGGATAAACCTGATGCCGGAACTTCACCTGCTGATCGACCAGTGCCCGCACCAGAATCAGCGTATGCTCCTGATGCACCAACGTATCGGCCGTTCCGTGCATCAGCATCAGGTTGCGCCCCTTAATGTTGCCCGCCTTCATCGTGAGATCCGCCTCCTGCAATGCCCGCAGATAGTCGCCCTTCAAGGGAATATATCGCTCAGTGAAGAAGGAATCTATTTGTGGAACGAAGGAAGGATGGATGTAAGGAAGGTGTAATTTTCCGTATTAAGGGATCCCATTCTCACACTCACAGTGGAATCCAAAGTTGACTATGGGATTGATGGACACCGCACACTGGAGCACCTGCTGGGAGTCATCGATGAGCATCATGGCCGTTGCATAGCCGCCGTAGCCCCACCCAAAGGCGCAGATTCTCAATGGATCGATGAACTTTAAGTTGTCACGCAAATATCTGTGACAAAAATACATATGAAATACATACTGACATACGAGGGAATAGGGGATAGCATCAATGCGAGGATACTCACGTGAGGACACCCAGCTGATCCTCCACCTCGACGGTCCCTAGTTTTCCATGGACCTGAGTGCGCAACAGCTCACCCTGGAAGCCACTGCCCCGTCCATCAATCTGGGCCACGATGAAGCTCCGCTGGCTGGACAAATACCAGTTCCAGTCGATATGGAACCGTTCGGTGACCAACTGAGACCCCGGCGAGGCATCCCTAAAAGCAATATTATTGCCAATGAGTACATGAATGAATAGATTGGCATTGATCGAATGCACTTACACATGCAGCACCAGGGGAAAGGCAACCTCCTCCTCCTCGCGCATCCCTGGCGGCAGAAAGAGTCGCACCTGGGCATGGAACCCGTGACGAATCTCCACGCTGAACGTGCGCATCTGTGGTATGGCCAGCTGGGAGAGGCGATGTCTCAGGACATCCCCAGCATTGAGGACAAAGATCTTGTCGTTACTGGCGGTCTCCACCAGGTAGACACTGGGCGCCTCTGGGCCAAGGCACTCCTGCACGTAGTAGCTATAGTCGCCGCTGAACTGCACCCGATTGTAGAGGCAGTTCTTGGGTATATCGTAGATGCAATCATCCGGCTCGAGGCGTGCCACAATGTCCTCCCAGCTGTCGCCGCGCGTCGGCATCTTCGACGGGTTGGCCCTGTGCAGGCGATAGGTGGCCTCCGTGTTGTCGCACGTCAGGCACGTGGGCTGCGTGGAGGTGATGTACGTGCGATTTGATTCAGTGACGTTTAGCTTGAGGCTGATCTTGTAGAGATGCCGCTCGCCAGGCCGCTTCTCGGGGGCCGCCATAAAGTAGACGATCTCGTGCTGTTCGTCCCAGCCGACAATTTCTGTGACCTCGAAGCGGCCCATGGTCAGGGGCACAGGACGGCGGTCCAGCGATGAGATAAACACCACATGACGGTAGTGTCCATGCTCTCCATCACGCACTGGCAGTCGCTTCAGGAGGTATCCACCATTGGTGATTTCGTAGGTCGTTTGGCCATTGCTCACGTTATTCGCCAGCGTATCGTTGCCCATCGCCGACGTCGTTGCCGTCTCCTGTAGCTGCATCTGCATCTGGTACTGTCGATGGCCCTGGCGCATCTGTGCAGCGATTCTGGCGGAGAAGATGGGCCGCTCGGAGGGCAGCACCCAGCCATCGTTGATGGTCACCTCCGTGTGCACCACTTGACAGTGGAAGTTCGGCGCCCGACAGATCACAGTGGTGGCCTTCGTCTGGTCGCGATTCGTCACCGTCACCGAGAGGTCGATGGGCGAGGCCCATGTCAAGCCGCCCACATAGCTGCCGTTCACCAGATCCGCTGGGAGTTTGACTTGCGAAGGAATGATGTATTTGATCACCGAAAGATTCACCACATTCACGGTGACATTGGGGTTCCTGGCGCCCGTCTTTGGGTAGCGTTGGCTC
The DNA here is from genome assembly GCF_003369915.1 of Drosophila miranda. Lineage (NCBI taxonomy): Eukaryota > Metazoa > Arthropoda > Insecta > Diptera > Drosophilidae > Drosophila > Drosophila miranda. Next base: position 6,432,213 of record NC_046673.1, read on the forward strand.
AACACTGCCGGATATTTGATGTCATCGCCCATCCAAGTGTATCTGTAAATATATAGTAATAAAAACATTTAGTTATAAATTCAAGAGAGAATCCCGAAATCCCTATGGCAACTGCACAACAAATCGAATGCCAAAGAAGGCTGTTTAGGGCGGCAGCTCTGCTAGAGGTGTAACCGCTCGCTGTTAATTCTCGCTGTAACCGCTCGCTAATAGCACTCGGTGTAACCGCTCGCTGTTAATACTCGTTGTAACCGCTCGCTGTTACCGGTCAGGGTAACCGCTCGCTTTTAATACTCGTTCTAGCCGCTTGCTGTTAGCACTTCGTTGTTACAGCGCGTTGTATGCGCTCCACCCGACTCTCCACACCTACCTGTTACACAGCGAAAATGTATGCATCGCACGCTCGCCTTTTCAATCGTGTACTCCTACATCTACAATTCTGTCCACCCTCTCTACAAACAAATCGTTCAAAGCCTTTGAATTCCCAGTCAAGTGCGGAGTTCGAAATTGTCTTATTTTTGTCATTGGAGAATCTACTTTGAGAGTAACAAGATGAAGTCGCAGTTGCCCAAACCACAATACAACAAGTATTGTATTGAAATCATTAAAGTGCTGTCGAATAACAAGCAGCCAGCCACCTTGTCTGAGATCGCTCAGCAGGTGAATTTTAATCATGTGAGTACTTTTTTGATAGATAGATCTTTGAAATCTATACATTACACATATCCATTACATCCACAGAACAATATTACAGATCCTGGCTTTTGGAAGACGTTTGAGGAGAGCATCTCAATTGGTGTCAGGTGCGGCTATATTCGGGTTAATCAATGGGGATCAATCAAGGGATATTCCCTGGTTGATCCACTACCCACCGTCGAAGAACTGATATCGGATTTCTACAACCGAACAGGCCGCTAAGAAGTGCCACCCACCCCCAACGCAATTCCGTTCTTCCGTTGTCTTTTGGCCTGTCTCGTTTTATGGTGTTTTTCATTCGACTTCTGCTGTTTCAATTCCGACCAATTTTACGATGCCAAAAACATTCGGCCAACAAAATGTATACAAACGATAGAGCCACTAAACAAACATCAAGAGATTCCCCTACACACAGATGCAGACGAAAAGAGAGAGGTCTAGAAATGGTCACATGCTGAAAATGTTTCGTAATTTCGTAATTCGGTTTCTAGATCTGATTTTCAACAACATTTTGAATGCAATTTCCGGAGAAAACACATGGTAATATTCAAATTAGTTGTATCTTAAAAATTTTTCAAATGAAGTGTTCAAAATTATAGAAAATATAAAAAATTGAATAAGTGATGTGTATGTCTGCTTGTCTCAGGGAACGCAATGCAAAAAGAGCAAGCTTTTCATGATCTTTACAAAAGAATGTTCGTTTGCAAAGCCGGAAAATATCTACTAGTGTATCGGAAAAACTCCGACCTGAACCTGCATTCGACTAAAAGAAGTTTTCCCCTCAACAAAGTCCCAAAAATCGCTTTTTGAGCTCTAGCAGAGGGCTCTGTTGCATTGGTGCAACCTGATCAATCTATCGATGGCTGCCTGTTGGAGGGGACTTCATTCGATATGATACGATATTTTTCTCGCTTTGATTCGGACACTTACTTGTACTCATTGACATCGCTGTCGTTGTAGCTGAGAAATGCCAGGAAGAGGCCATCTGGGGAGAAGGCCATGCCGCTCCGGCGGCTATCCAGCTCTGGGACATTCTCGTACGTCCAGTCGGGCACACCGTTGAAGAAGACGCCGCCCATCCCTGTCTGGGTGATGCGGCAGACGAGTTCGCCCTGCACCTTTGGCTTGTAGTAGATGTCGTTGTGGTGCACAAAGGCAATGGCCTGATTGAGCGTATAGGGTCCATTGCCCCCATTGCCATTGCCTGAGCCCGGTGTTGGCGTTGTTGTCTTGCCGCCAGCCGCCGCACCGGCCAGGCTATTCAGAATGATGCTGCCACTGGGCAGCGGCGCCATGGTGCTTGTTGTGGCTGCTGCTGCAGACGACGGTGGAGGTGGCGGTGGCGGAGGATTGATGGGTGCCCACACCACATGCTGGAGGCGCGGCGCCTCGGCAATGTTCTCCGTTGGTCCCAAGGGAAATGTGTTGGCCGTTTGCACCTCATACACGTGGTGTCTATAAGGATATAGGACATTTAACTACATATAATATTCATAGAGTATGTAGGCGTGTCTACCTGGATCCCTCTGCATTGCTATCCGATTGCAGGAGCACGTATTTCTGGTCCGGTGCCACAATAAACGATTCTGCATTCAATTGCCGCTGTGTGGTAAGAGGGAGAGAGAGAGGGACAGCCGTATGAGCACAGAAAAGGCAAGCCATTATCCAACACTAGTACTTACAAATGTTGAATTAGTCATTAGAATGCGCGTGGTGAGATCTGCCATGTTTAATATGGACAGCCCGCCCGTTGGATCACGATAAATGAGCTCATGTTCTGCAAAGTTACGAGAGTTCATTCGGAAATGGATGAATCGATGAATGGCCGACAAATGCTCGCATGGCGCTTACCATTACTCCAAGTGCCGTTGAACGGCTTCCACTGGAGGCTCTTGCCGAGTATATCGCTGGGTAGCATGCGACGGCCGCGGATCCGTAGGCCCTCATCCTCCGGCGAAAGCAAGAAAATGGAGAATATGATCAGGCTAAAGACGGCGGCGATTACCAGGAGGGCTATGAAAATTCCACGCCAGTTTCGACGCTCGGGTGAAATTGCCACCAGTTCCTAAAATGAAAGAAATGAGAGGGCTGCCATTAGTTCCGTGGGGAAATTTGAATTAAAATTTCTTCGCGAAGTTCGGTGAAACGTTAAACAAATACTAAGTATTTATTCGCTGAATGGGTTACGCTGGCTATTAATATTACCGAGCTGTCTGCCCATATTTCGCATTCATTTCGCTAGTTAATTGGTTAATTGCACAGAAGGCTGCGCCTTGTTTTTCTCAACCACCCATCGCTTTTAATCAATCTAATGGAAACCATGTATTAAATACCAACACCCCCACCACCCGTGGAGAAAAGGAAAACCCAACTATTGAATAAATGAAAGATTTTTGTGGAGAGGTAATAGTATGCTTTGAATATCGTTTGGGTTTCCTTTAGTTTTGGGGGTTTTCTTTCATTTATTTTCAGCCCCAAAACAATTGTTTCAAATGGAATTTTAGCTCTGACTATGCGATGGTGTTCGTCTGGGGGAAAACCCCAATTGCCAATCAATTTCTGTCGGTGGCATCAGTGGGCAGAGAAGAAGGGACTTGCAGCCGAATTTTACAGGCAACGCAATCGTTTGATGCATCTCAGTGGATGGTTGGATGGTTGGTTGGTGGTTGGTGGGTTGAGCCTTCGTCCTTGAGGCGCTTAATTGACAAGCGAATGGCAAAGAAATTAAGGCCAAATTGTTGAAAACACACAGACACGATGAGTGCAGGAGGCAAACATTGTGCGGAAGCAGTGGATACCCTAGAAACAGAGAGGAAAAAAGTTCCAATAGAAGCCATCAGCTTGGTTCCACAATATTCTATTTCACGTTCACACGTGACTGGCAAAGAAAACAGCTGACGTAGCTGTTCGCCTAGTGGGACATTTTTGGATTTGGTATTTGGTAGACTTCTGATAGAAGAGTCCTGCAACTACTAAATACTAATATCATTATTCGAGGTGTAGATACGAGGTGTTTGCTTTAAAAAAAAGAGTGTGGACGAAACTATTTTAATGCATTTTGCTTGTGAAGAGAGGAAACTTTTTCCACGCTTGCTATTCGTCTGCAGTCCCAGGGGGTCCTGAGGGCAGGAGACCTCGGTCATGCCTCTCCCTTTTCCCCCCGAATTTCTTATCGATGGATTGTGTGTGGGTTCTATTTTTTGGGAGGGTTTTTTACTTGTACTTTGCAAATTTGATTTCAGCCTTAGTCCCCGAAGTGGTTTTGCATTCATTTGTCGCTCGGAGCTGCGCAAACATCAGAGCGGAGAGCTTCGCTTCTGCTGGAATCGAATTAAAAATGTACGGAGTAGGAGTAGGATATGCAATCGAATGGAAATGGAATGGAAAACAGCAAAGAAAATAGGATTTTCTTGTTTGTGTGTTCTTGTTCTTGTTGCATGTGGGGAATCAGGACAATCGGGGGGCAGGCCAAATCCTAATTGAAATTAGTTGCCCGAAGGGGTACCACAAATTCGATTAGATTGAGGTCTTGGGGCGGACTGTAGCCGAACGAAGGTCAGTGGAGTTTATGGCATGCGATGGCCAGTTCATAAAAAAGCAACATTATATTGATGAAAACTATGTACGCTCGGCAGTCGGTGGGGAGACTCCGGGGTTTTTTGTAATCTTTGGGGCTATCAAAAAATTTTGCATTCCATGATTTGTGAATAGTTTTGTCATCAGCTTTTGAAGTGCTCATAAAATTCACAATTCTTTAAAAAAATGATGAAATTATTCATAGTCATGAAGCAGTTGCAGTAAAAGAGCCATTCTTTTGATAGTTCTGTTCTGTTCTGTTGCCGTCATTGTTCTCGGTTTGAAATACCAAAACGGGGGTTCTGAAGTGCGATGGTGACCATGAAACCTATCGCCCGAGTGCCGGGCGCCTCCACATTCGTCAGGGAAATCCAATTATGCGCCCGAGCACTGCTCCGTGGACAACTTGAGAATGAGCGCAGGCAGGCCACAAGTGCTGGTGTGGCACACAGTGTGGCACGGTCACGGTACACATGACATGTGAGAGGTGCGCTGGGTGCACAGCAGCCAGTTTACGGTTGCATATAAAAAGCTGCCCTGTCGTATAACACAAAAACCATTCGTGGAACACCAATGTACCGATCATTTTGTGGATGCTTACGAGACCTTTGGCAACGTTTCACTTCATCTTTCAGCATTGAGCACTCGAAAGAGTGTGGTTTGAGCTTCCATCTTTATTTCAAACATTCAAGCTCTCCTCTTTGATGGTTCCCAACATCCTGGATGGTAGTGCAAAGAAAGCCCCCTACTCTCCTTCCGGCAAATGTTCCACAGGATGGGTGCTGACCGATACAGTACCCACAGGCTATCGCCTTCGATGAAATCACACCAGAGGCACACCACTTTAGGCGATAGATGTATTCTTTCAGTCGTACATGCCACATGCCGCAGGCCTGGGTGCCCTGGCATTTATCGTTGCGTTCCTTTTGTTGAGGACACCTTTTGTGGGTCAATTGTCACACCTTTTTGTGGCCGCACTTTCTCCCATTAATAGCTAATGAAGGGACATCAACAGCATTGTTGCCACATGCCGGCACATGGCAGCAGGAAACCAAGGACAATTGGCGCCATGAAATGCCAAACAATTTACAATTGTTGGAGACTAAATGGTTGTCTGTCCCCTCCACTAAAGTCATGTCCTTTTTGTGGACTTTTTTTTGGCAGGGTGGAGGGGTTCTCTTTTGGCTGCTTCTCAACCAAAAATTTCCGTTGAATTTTCCGTGTGTGTCCAGCGTGTCTGTTGACTCTCTTTGGCAATTAGTTTTTATTTCTATTTATTTTTGGGGGTAAACTTTGTTTATACATAAGTTCCACTAGTGACACAATTTAATACACTTTTTTATACCTATAAAAAAATACACTTTTCGTATCCACTTTTAATGAAGAAATCGTGTAAATTTCACTTTCAAAAATTGAAATTGGAATCAAATTTGTTGGCTCCTAAGCTACGGCCTTGCCCTGTATGTACTTTGCACTGCCAAAAATGGAAAGACCAGCACTTTAATCTTCCAGCGAAATTTCCCACAAAATTCCGACCTTGCGCAAGTGTCGATCCATACTTTTCCGGTTGTCGGCGCTCACTGTCGGCTTATAATTAGAAATTGCCTCCAGAAAAAGAGGAGAACACAGATACGAGTAGGAGGCAAACTAAATTTCGTCGGAATGCCAGACAATGAACGGGAAGGGGAGGAGGGACCTTGTCCAGAAATGGTACCCGTGAGGGCACCCCCGAAAAAGAATCATTTGCAACATTGATGGGCCCCAAAGCGTATGGAATGTTGGTGGAGAAACGAAAAGCGTCGGCATGGAGAGGGGGGATGAGGCATGCAAAGTTTCGCCCGAACACACACGCACGCACATGGAGCAAAACTTGTGTCATTATGATGGACTTTGGAGTCTCCTCTCCTAGTGGGAATGCTCCAGGGATGACAATTATTAATGAAAGGGTAAAAAACTCTTCCTCTCCCTCTAGCGCCCTCTCGTTGTCCTTTTCCCCCGCTGTGCTGCTGCTGCTGCTGGTCTTTACTCTTTATCCTCATCGCCATTTGCCTGGCATGCAAAATTTATTGTCTACTTTTATTTATTGATCCAAGTTTTCTCTCTGTCCGCCTTTCGCCTTATCGTGGCCACAAATTGCCACACGGCCAAAGCGAGGAAAAGCCGGGGCCAAACAGACCAGAACAGAACGTCGGAGGACGTCCGTGAAAAGTTCCAGCGGAAAATATTAGTTCAAATCAATGATCAGAGACTATTTGAAAAGTAGTGGCGGATTGGAAAGGATTATTTGAAGGGAAATCAAAAAAAGATAGGTATTTGAAGGTATTGATTCTGGTATTTGCAATCTTCGAGCTATCACAATTGCTAGAACATTTTCAAAGGATTTGGAAGATTAGGAATTACCAATTGGCGCAGAAACTGGAACAATGGATCAGATGAAGTGCTACGAAAGCCAAAGCCACATGGAAACCAATTAAATGTAAGAGGCTTTCGTTTAAGGAAAACCCCTTTCGGAAATGTCTTGAATTTAAATAGAATTCAGCGTACAAATCATTTTCCCATTTCCCCGGGAATTCCACACAAATCTCAAATGAGGATAATTAAAAGCGAATCAGGGAACTGTCCCTGGCCCCCCCCGCCAATCAGCAGATGTGGAAGTTGTGTGTTGGGGAAATGCCTTCATTCCATTTCTCATTTCCCCCGAGTCCAAAAAGTTTGTCAGCCTCGCAGCCTGAAAATGAGTTTGAGTTTGAGTTCGAGAAGGAAGCGAGAGAAGGAAGAGGAGGAAGGACGAGAAAGGAATAGGAGTCCTGGCTGGAATCGAGGCTTTGGGTTATATTCTGGTGATTGCCTTCGCTGACAAATTAAATTTAATACCAACATAAAGCAAAATAATGATGGCCTGGGAGTCTGGAAAACTGCTCAATTATTTGCCCTGCGCCATCAATTTTATTTGTGTTTTATTAATTTATGTCTGCTCTTCAACAAAAAAGAAAACAACAAAAAAAACACACAATACACAGGAGGTAATAAAAGGCAGTAAGGCAGGGGGGCAGCCACTTACTAGGACCACTTATTTATGGCCAAAGATTTGTGCAGGAGAAAAAAGTTTTCGGCATCGGCTGCTTTTGATGGCCTTTGCCCCGGAGCGCCACTACCCGATATGGCAGCGGGGCAATCGATATGGCAAATCGAGTTTTGTGTTTTATTTATGGTCAAAGACCCAAAAAAATATAATGAAATGCCAATCGAGAGTTTTGCAACAGTTTCGTCCTGTCCTGTCTACCGCTCCCCCCTCCCATCCTATCACACAATTACCCATTGCCTGGGGGCTCGGCTCCAGTATATATTGTTTTGAAGAATTTATAAACTGTGAAATCTGCGGGGCCACTGGCTATTGTTTTATTTATGAAATACTGCGCATAAAGGACTCGATTCTCCTTTGCCGGGGAAAAAGGGATCAGGGACCAGCAGCAACAGCAGAACCAAGAAATATGTTTGCCTTTTGAGCGTTTATCTGCGGCGCGTCTGAAAGCAATTAAAAGAGCCTCAAGAAAGGGAAGCCCCACTTAATCCCATCCATTCTGTGTCTAGGCGCGAGGCCCTCCATGGCCATCTCTGGCTACATCTCTCCTCCAGCTTCTCCTTGCATCGCCACAAGACGAAGACGAAAACGAAGACGATGAGACAAAAAACATTTGCATACTTAATTAACTTGGCTTAAATATTCGAGGGCAAAGAACATTTTGGCATGGAAAATTGGCAAAATGACAAAACAAAAGAACTTACGGATTTAAATATGAAATTTCGGGATACTGGGGTGAGAGAAGAGTGTGACCAGAATGTGTTGAAAAAGGGAAGAGTATACTGATGAAAAATACGAGTCTATCCAACTGAACCACGGCAAATTTTCAAAAGAAGTGATTGTCGATATAGCGGTAGCAATTATAGGACTACATAAATATAGTAAATAGAGTTTATGATCATATACAGATACCTCCGAAAGCAACATTGCCCGCAGCATAGCCGACAATAAATTTAAACCACACGTCATCACAGTGAATCATTTCAAAACGGTCGTGATTCGCTTTTCCTATTGCCGCCCACAGTTCTGGTCCACCCCACGAGTCCTCGTTATCGTTCAAAACTCTACAGGGCTAGGGTGGTCCAATGCACATTGGCGTTTGGTGTGACCAAAGCATACAAAGCCGTTCGCTTATGGGATGTTTTTTAAAGCATTTTTCAATTTAATACAATGTGGCCTTAATTTTGAGGAAATGAAATATTTGTGATCCGTTATATCACTTATACGCAATTTGAATATTTCTTTGAGACTGCAATCACAACTAGAATGGTCTCTGTTTGTAGCCATTCGTTTGTGGGAAATCTTGTACAGCGAATCAAGGACATTCGAGGTCTTTACGGGCACACTGAACGCCTGAGCTATTAAGGGCAAGGCAGAGCATTAAAGGTACTCGTCCAAAATAAGATAATAAAAGGTTCCTTTCTGCCATTAAAATTATGTATTATGCTGAGCATTTACATGGCAGAAGAAACCTTTGTTAAACATAAACAAATTACGTTGTAAGGTGCCAAATTATTACCCAAAAATATAGCAATTTCCGCTTGGTCACTCTTGAGCCACTCGGATGCGCACTAATTTATGCAAATTACTCAGGCCTTAGCCCTTAGCCTGCCTCCCACCCACCTCCACGGAGTCGAGTGTGGGGGTGTACAAGTGTTACAAAACATATTTTTGTTTGGGTCTTCTCACCTCATCCTTGGGCACCAGAGTAACCTTCTTGATGGTTGGGGCACTGCTGTTGTTAACAACGACCGTTTCACGCTTTAGCGATGGTCGCTTCAATGCCGAATGCGGCTTTTGTATCTCCACCATGACGATACGCCGCCAGATGCGAATGCCGATGCTGATGCTGATTATGATACATAGATACATAGATGATACCCCGAGATGATGATGGTGATGACGATGACAAGGAGGTGGGTGATGAGAGATGGCTTTTATTAGTTTGTCTGCGGAGGAAAGTTGCTTAGCCGAGCAGAGACTGATGCTTATGCTGTTGCTGTTGCTGTTGCCGCCTCCACAAACTGTTTCTCTGTGGCTCGGCTCTTAGGGTCTCATTGTCTGATAGCCTTGGCTTGGAATCAGCTTTAGCATCAGCTGCTCCTTCTGCTATCCCCTACTGCCTGACTGTTGCTCCTGGCTGGCTGGCAAGTCAAACGGCTCATTAATCAAACGAGTATGGCCATTATGGCATGCATTAGAGGTCTACACGGAGAGGAATTATAAGATAGTCTTTGACGGCTGCACGTACGACTTTCTAGCCTTTAGAAGAATGTTCTTGTTCTTTTCAGTCCTCTTTCTATGCCTTCTTTTAAATAAATTTCCTTTCCTAGAGTGGTTCCCAATCCCTGAAAAACCTCCTTTCCTTGGACCGCGCTTTCTAGTGGCTTAACTGTCAAGATATATACAGATTTAGAAGTGGGAAAGTGACCCTTAATCAAAGTCCTCTTTGGGTTCCTGCTCCCACTTTCTCTCAGTGATTTCTGGGCTTTGCACGAAGATAGATTCCCATGCCTTCCTGTGTCAGCCTTGGCTTTGTCGTGCTCGGACAGAACACATTCCCATACGCCATGTTGTCTCGGGCATTATCTAAATTAGGGATGTGCGTCGTAAAGATTCTGCAGGAACCTGCTTCTACCTAAACTTCCCCACCGATCCCACATCCCAGAGGCTCCTCCTTTGTCTGTCTGTATGTCTGTCTGGCTGTCGCTTTTAATGAGCTGTTTATGCAATCATCAGGCCCCCAAAAAACCGTAGCTCGTTGCTTTTTTTGGGGGCAATAAATTTTCGGCGGTAAAGGAAAAGGAAAGGACTTTCCTGCCTCCCAACCAGAATGAAAATTTGCATAATCGCAGACGCAGGGAAGTCATCGGGGGTGTCGGTTGGATTCGGCGGAATGTCCTTGCTCGCCTGACTTAACCTGAACGCTCCCGCATAATGTGACCGCCGATGTCAGGATTATAATGATGCTTTTACCCGGCCATCGCTCCTCCCGACCACACATGACTGGCATCCCCATCCCCAGCCCTCACCATTCCCTGCCATTCCCTGTTTTGCCTGTAAGTTTAAGCTGTTGATTCAATTTTCTGGCAGTGTTTGGTGCCAGATAAACGACTTAGTCGCAAAATTCAGCAACAAAAAAATTCCCAAAAATTGAATTAGACAGAGAGCCGCAAAAGGGGTGGGGGGTGGGCTGGCATGCTGGCACATATGAGAGGAAAATCTTTACTCAAAGTATTAGCATAAACAGAAAACTTTCGTTGCTGTGGAAGCAAGGAAAAGCAAACGCCAGCTGCTGGAGCAAAAAAAAAGTTTTGCCAAGAAAACTGCACGAACAGAAAATGTTTGGGGAAAACTTCAGCCACATTTGCAATTTGCATATTGTTCGGGAAAGCGGAAAGAATAGGAGAGGAAATCGGAGAATTGTGCGGAGAAGTGCGAAGGAGAAGGAAGAAGCCGGTCAAGTGGCAGCAGGGGACCGGGCCTTTGGCCTATGCAAATGTTTGCCTCGCCTCGCACAACGCTGCGTATGATTGATGTGTCGGTCAAGAGGCAGCAGGACAGCAGGCATTAGAAAGATGAGACTGGGCTTGCACTGTGGCACTGTGGTGCTGTGGTACTGCGGTACTGTGTTTGCATAGGTCTCACTTTCCCTTTGCTTCTTTCCTCTGGCAATCAATGGTTTCGGTACTCTCTTAATTTAAGCCTTTTCTTCTGCCCTTCAACAATGTTGTAAAACTGATGCTTTCCACTCGCATTCTCGCATGCTCGCATACTTTTCCCGGGGTTAAGCTCTTGATAGAAAACTTATCTGGGAGAGGAAACTATTTTCTGGCCAAAGGAGGCGAGGCGAGGCGAGGCTAAGTGGGGGTGGCAGAATTTTCAGCTTGAACCAAAGCCAAGAAAACTTTCCTGGGGGCCAGGCCATAAAGGAAATATGATTTTGGCAAGTATTTTTTATAGTGAACTTTTGTGGGAGATTCCCTCAAGAGTACCTTAAAGTTGAACCTTAAACCTGGGAGATTCTGGATAGAGAAATATTTTATTTAAAGGGAGTTTAAGTGAAGGAAATATTAGACTTTGATTTGAAAGATGTGAAAGCTTCGTATTGGTGTTCAATTATCAATCATTCCTTCTATCTTTAGAACTTTACCAGGAAGCATTTCTCGCCTGATAATTGTAAAACCTTTCTTTAAAAAAAGCCCCCTAAAACCAGTCTTAGCTCTTGAATCGGTTACCAACTTCTTGAGCACTTTATCTACCTATATAAAAGATGTATGTTCGTCTAAGCTGCTGTCTTTAATTTCCTGTCCTGTTTTTCGTTATTGTATGGTTTTATTTTTCCGCTTTGCCTCTATCTTAAGTCCCTTGGTCGCTTTTGTGCGATGATCTCCAACGAAATGTCCGTGTTTTCTTGGAAATATCTAACGAGTATTTAAGCCTGGTGTCTCAATATCTACAAGACAAGGCTCTCCACTACATCTACTAGCAGTTCATAGAAGTGGAGGAGACTTGCCATTCCCAAAGAAGTGGCATATATCAATGCCAAAGATACACATAGAAAGGAACAGAGAGATAGAGAGACAGAGACTAAGGACAGCCATGCAGCATGCCCCATCTTGAAGCTGTTTGCAAACAAAAGGAGGAATGTTGGCTGGAAAGAGGCACTGGCAGCACAAAAAATATAGCTCTTGGCTTTAGGTTGGGTAAACTTTTTGTCTTTTTTCTCGTCCCTCTCTCTGTCTCTCTGTGGCATAAATAACAGACAGACACACACGCTCACGAAACCACTGACATATGGAGAGGAGGTCTACAGCGGGGAGTAGTATCTGTGTGACAGTGTGGCGGTGTGGCAGTGGCAGTGCATTATAAACAGCTGCTCTGGCAGCCTTCCTAGGGGTCTGGTCTTCTCTTCTGAGCTGCAGTTTGACGATAGTACAGGAGGCATTGACACAGTTTGCACAGTGGTTTTTGTTTGGATTTTGTCCGCCTTTTGAGCAGGAAATTAAAAATGTCTCTACAGATTTATGTGTAGCACAAACAGGACACACACAGACACACACACACACACACGCACACACATCCTTCTCCCAATTGCTGTTCATTTGTTGCCGCCTTTGTCTCTGTCGTTGATTGTTTGGCTTTCATTTTCATTCAGAACGACAGAGAGAAAGAGAGGGAGAGAAAGAGAGAGAGGAGTAGTAAAAGCCATGGAAAACCTCATAGAGTCGGGGTCTTCCAGGGGTTCAAATGGCGTAACAACAACAGCTGTTCCAGAACAACAGCACAACTCGCCCTACTTCTCCTTTGTGGAATACTCTTTCAGAGAGTACCATAAAAGCGGAGTGAATCTTTGAAACGATGAATCGATGAGGGACATTGACAAAACCTTCAACAAAAAGTTCAAATTTCTGTTTCTATATTCTTTAAACAGAACAGAACATTGATGGTGGGAAAGCGAAAGTATAAATTTATCATTTTAATTAAAGTCAGAGCACTATATCATGTACTTATGAGAAAAGGAGTGTCAAAAAACATTCCTGGTTTTCGAACAAAACACTAAAAATATATTTATCTATAGATATTCCTTTTGATATTTCTGCATGCTCTTCTCTACTCTATTTCTAACTCTACTATTTCTAAAGATAAACCTCAACAACTTTTTCTATAGATCCCGACAGTCAGACAGTTGGCTGACACCAGCTTTCGACCTTCTTTTAGCAACTTTCCCCCGAAAATGGGTGCTTCCCCCGTATCAATCTTCCGCGCACCTTTTTTTGACGAAAGTGTTTTGCTCTGTTTTTCGTCTGTTTTTCACGTTCTGTCGTAAAATTTCCCTGTTTTGGATAGGGAGAGGGGGTTTTCCCTGTCGTTGATTACATTTTTGTGTGTTTCGATTGGGAAAGGAAATGAATGAAATAAATGCACAATCGTTCAAAGAATAACAACTTTAGCCAGAATATCTAGACAGAATGAGAGGTGTGTGTGAGCGAAAGAGGTGGCGCGAACGCGACGACGAGAGACAAGAGACGTGAGACGTGAGAGAACGGAGAACGTGAGAACGTGAGAGACGGAGGCGAGAGCGTAGTAGGACGAACGCTTCCGTGCGGAAGTCTGGCGACGACTGAAAGTGAAACTGAAAAGAAGAAAACGGTACATTCCACAGCCCCATATCTGCGTCTGCGTTGCTATGGTATGTGCGTACCAGTGTGTGTGTGTGTGTGTGTGCTCAAGTGTGTGCGTGTATAGGAGTGTATTTCTCCCTGGTGTGAGTGTGTCTCCTGTACGCGAGTGTATGCCCGTATGCCGGTTGTCCGCTTTTGTTGTTATTGTTTATGTTGCACACACAAATACACACACCTACGTCTACCAGACACACACACAAATGAACATTTGAGCGCCAAAAAGAGTGAACAGAAAGCGACTGTCATTCAATCAGCTGTTTTTCTTAAGTAAAGCTTTCGGGTAGAAGCTCTCCCAAGGCAAATTCAGTAGAAGAAAAGCTTATTCTAGTACGGTTTTCTCCCATTCTTATATTTATTTCCGGAAACAGATATTCAACAATCCAATAATCATAAAACGTATCCCATATACAAATTGTTTCCAAGGAAAAAAGATTTGAATTCCCGTGATTTTAGTGCTTTCAATGAACCCTTGTATAGCCACAAATATTTGTGAAATTGTATTGAATTTTTTGACTGGAAAAGTGTGAGGATCGGGCAAGAGCTGATAACGGCCCTTAACAGCTAATCACCACTGGGAGAGAGATATCTAGCACGAGTCGCGAGAGTTGTGTTGGTGGATGGAACATGAAATATTTTCAGATCTTAATCAGTTTCTCGGGAGAAATAGGTGCTTTAAAGGCGAAGAATGAAAACTTTAAAGCTTTAAGCTCAATGCAATCTTTAAAGAAGGTTTCCAAACAAACTGAAAAGCTTTGTCTTTTAAATGATCCTTTCAACCCCACAAATTTCAAATCCACCATTCAAAGCTACGTTAAATAAGAGACAAAATGGTCTAAAAACTAAAAGTTATATCCATGAAAAGTGAAGGATAAAAGCTCCGAAAGCTTGCTTCGAAAGCTATATTATATCAGAGCTTTTGTTAGCTTTTTATGAACGGTTTCTTTTAAGTATATTACCAAGAATTTTAAACCAAAGCTATGACAGTTTAATATCTTCTTTCTCCCCAAGATGTTTTGACCACAAAGAATTTGTGGCTTATGGGGAGGGATAGCCAGAAGCAGAGCCAGAAAATGGGGAGTGCGTCATGTTCATGCTTGAACGCTTTTTGGGGGGACAGCAGACACAGGAGTACAGGAATTGCTTACGTTTGCTTACGTTTTTGCTGACTTGAGTTCTTTTCAATTCTCCGCATATGTCAAATGCAGGTAGCCCACAAGCCGCAAGCCGAAAAACCTAAAAAGGGCGTCGCTGACGGGAGAGGAGTGGATGGGTTCCAGGGCGGTCAGAAAAATGGATGTTGGAGGAGAAGCTCCAGGCTCCATTGGAGCATGATGGAAAGCGGATTATGTACCGGTGTCCTGGGATTCGATTCCATTCCATTCACCACAATCAACGTGTCACAGCTCCAAGAACTCGATTAATGTTTATTTCAATTTCCATCTTCATTTCTCCTACTCTTTCTCTCATTGCTTAACTTTTTGTACATACGTTATTTTCCTTGCGGCTTGCGGCGTGGAAATTTTTGCAAAGTTAATGCGATACCGATACGGTTACAGATGTGACAACAACCACAGGGCAGTGGCAGGCAAGCCACTTGATGCTGCTGCCCCTGCCTTTCTCCAAGCTGATTTACAATAATCGCTTTCGACAGGGGAAAAACGGGGCAAAAACAGCGAAAAAGCAGCAAATAACAGATGTAAAGGCCACAACACAACGTCTGTTGTCTATAAGCACTATATTTCAGGAAAACAGGGTGGCTGTGTCATTCTGTTTGAGTCTTTGGCCCTGGAGGAGGAGGTCTGACTGGAGAGAAAAGTGAACGCTGGGAGAGAGATAGAGCTGTTGATACTGATCAAGAATGTACGAGTGTATACGTCCTTATGGGATTGCAAATGCCATCAACACGAAGTCCACAATGAGGACACCATAGTCAAGACCCTCAAGGTAGCCGTTCAGTTTGGCTTATTTCAGAGGAGGGACGGCCACTCCTGCGTCCAGCCTACTCCGATCACAGAGGCCGAAAAAATAGTGCGTTAAGGCTCTGAGCTTTGCAACCATCATAGCCATCAGAATCAGAACTATTTCGAATCAGTTCAAAGATATTCAATGAAAAGGAGGCACGAATGCGAAAGGGACGAAGGGACTGTTTCAATGGGTTCACATTTAAGAAGAGAACACCCTGTAGGGCTATTGGTGGCAGGTGTCTCGTGGTCTACGAGATGCCGTGCAGGGATATTAAGATGTTGTTGACCAAACTCTCTCAAGAGCATAAGTATTTATGTTTATCGATGAGGAACACGCACATAAATACAGACACATAAACACACACATAGATATAAATATACTTATGTATAGAGGAGGGAGGGCCGGGTTTATTAAAAATGTATGCCATAAAAAATTGTTCAAAATGCCATTGAATATTTACGCATTTGCCCCTTTTCCACGTCCACGGAGAAAGTGAGTGTGAATGTATGAATATCTGATTGGTCATATTTGTGCATGTGTTTGTGTGTGTTGTGTGTGGTCGTAAACAGGAAACGGAAATCAGCATGCAGGCGCACGCAGCAGCAGCAACAAAAGTTGGATTATTGTTTCGGTTTCTTGTGGCAAACATTTGTAATACTACCACAGCCTCATTTTTCGAGGAGAGAGTCCTCTCTAACATCATGCCCCCAATCGGCACGACATAACAGCGAGAAGGATTCCTTTTGAGCACCCCCTCATGGGGAGCGGGGCTCACTTGGAAAAACATGCGATTCCATTTCAATTGCATTGCATTTCCAAGCAAATTTGAATACGAGTATCCACTGGTTTATGTCTTTCGGATCAACGAAAATATATCATTATTTTCCCCGGCGTAGGGATGCGGTCGATGGCCATGGAATTATTTTGCATATGCAGATGCGGGAGAGACGCAGAGAGAGATCGTATAGATATATTTACATTTAAATACATATTTTATTCAAAACAAGATTCGATGGACAGGAAAATTCAATTCTCAACTGAACGGGCAAGGGGGGAATGGTGTGGGCCTTGACGGACACTTATTGGTCTTGGAAATTATCATATTGTTGTTGAATATTTCAACAGGGAATAGATAGATAAACAGATAGATTAACTTAAACATTCTGTCCTTCTGTGTAATGACACATGCAGCTGTTTATTCATCGATAGAGAGTTTCCATTCTCTTAAAATGGATCTTTAGTGTGTCTTGTGTCTTGTTTCGTGTCAATATGTTTTTGTTTCAGTCGTTCCTGATCCTCCAGCGGAGGATACCCCAAAGTGGGGCAGAATCTGACTTTAATGGTAGGATGGATTTGTTTGCAGAAAGTGGAAATGTCAAATGGATGTGGGTCGGAATTGTAAAGTTGATTTAGTTTGAAATGCATTGGATGGCATTGGATGAGCCATGGGGCTCATCATGGGTGCTCAATGCTTGAGCCCCAAAGCAGTGGATAAAGGGGTTTTAACGATACCGAGTACTCGTTGAATATTCTACCACTAATCGATAAAGCATAATCGAATGCAATCGCGAATGCCGATGGCAATAAAAAATCATCAAAGCGGAATTCAATTTAGATTAAAAACTGAATATTTTCACAGTCCTCCCCTCTATCAGTGCTTTCGACCCCAGGGCCCTGGGTAGATGGGGGAAATGGGTCCCGTTTTGATGCAGCTGGCAGCTAAAATTAAATGAATGCCACATGGCTATGCGTATGGAAAATGCGCGTCCAAAGACCCAATAAAAGTCACCCAAAATATTGGCAAAACAGAAGGGAGAATGGGATTCTCTGCCTCCCTCTCTCCCAGTGTGGATTAGCAGCTATTCTTTCATTGCCAAAGATCAGAGAGGAGAGCATTCTTTAAGGGATAATTGATGTTTTTGGAATCTTTGCTGTCCGTCTGCCATTCCTAATGCCATTGTGAGGGTCCTCCGAGTGTTTTCCAAACATCATGGATATACAGCACAGCTGTCAATACACACAAAAAATACAAACACATACATACATATATACACGTATCCCTTGCATCTGTGTGTGTGTGTGATGCGAAAGAGGGGAAAAACAGAGCCTGTGAAAAGTTTTTCCACCTGCGCTTTTTCATTTACATGAGTAAGTTTCCACATTAAGGACACAGCAGAGCACAGCCCAGAAAAAAAAAGAAAAACCAGACCTCGTACCTTTTCCACTTTTCTCGTTTTTCCCCACCTGGCTTTCCCATCTTAAAGTTAGCTTCAGAGGCTGAAAATTCATTGAAATTTCATGGTAAAATTACACGTAGTACGATTCAACATTAATTATGCAGAAAATGTCTATCGAATATTTGACAATAATTAAATTGAAATTTGGAAGCACTTGTGTAATTAAATAAAACTCAAATTTCAATTGAATTTACATATATTTTAATGCGAAACGGAACACAATTTTAATGTGAAATGAAATGGAATTACTTGGTGAGTTGATTCAATCCAAAAGGCAGAATAACTCTCAGTCCCTGTCTCTGATTCTCTGCGAAACTCTCTGTGTAATTCTCTGGAGTAAGCAGTAAACAGCAAGTTAAACACATTTATTCTGCTCGTTTGTCGTTTGGCGAATGTGAAACCAAAGTTAAATAAATAAGCGGCAGTTGATTAGGCCACACGATGCGTGAGGTGCCTGCGGCTTTCCAGGGGAGGCGGAGACGCCACCACCACAGTTTCTGTGGCTTCAAAGTTGCCTCAAGCCCAGCGCCTTATTAACTTAACACAAATGCTGGCAACTGCTTAGCGATGCGATGCCAAGTGGAGATTGGGGAGTGGTGAGTAGAGGCTTGGGGCATGTGGCATGTGGCATGTGGTGGCACCTGTAACACGTCTGCTGGGAGCTGGGACGCAGCTGGCTGCGCACTTGAATAATAAGCATCTATTATCAGGAGCCTAGACAGGAGCCAGAGCCAGTTCTCTTGCTCAGATCTCTCTCCCACTAAGTCTCCATCGCTCGTGGCATGCCAGGGAATGAGATAAGATGCTCCTCATATTGAGGGGTATATTGGACTGTAGACGCACAATGGTAAAAGCAGCAAACAAATATTAAGAGTCCAACAGAAGCCAGAAACTATGGGAAAAGTAAGGGAAAGTGACTTTGGACAAAGCAGTGTTGGTAAATGCTGAGATACTGTTTTAATCAGTGCCAAATAATGACATTCAAATAGTTCGAGAATTCGGAAAATAGTCAGAAATAAATGCCAAGAGAAAAACGTATACAAAATCAAAGAAATTGGAAAATAATCCTTGTAGTGCTAGTGCTGGTAAGTGATGAAATTCGCATACCGCATACTCCTTTTACCCCACATTGAGTCCTGCATTCTTTTGCTCTTTGCGCTGTCTGCCATTGAAGAGGCTTTGCTATATTATTTATTATTATTTTTACGAGTATTCTGCCCCTCTTGACAGTTTAACGGGAATTTCATATTCCATCTCTATGAATTTACTTCTCCCCCCGCCCCGTCGATTCCATCGGTATTTTCTCGCGCTCATTTGTTTTTTCCACCATCGCGATGGAATTTTGGGAAAAGTTTTCGCAGATTGTCGAGTGCCACTAATTGTCTATAAGTGGGGGGCGTGGTTTAGCCAAACAAACGCACACATATGCATGTGGCATGTGGCATGCGGCGTCTCTCCAGAGGGACTTTAATGCCACATGGCGCCATTTGAATGAGGTTTTAAATGTTTGCCGACTTTGTGGCCATAAAAATGGCGATCCGTACCGTACGTGTGGTGTATGTGTGTGCTGTGTGTGCTCCACAGAGAGAGAGTGTGGTCTCTAATGTGTGGATGTGGAGGTGGATGGGGATTTTGTCAGTGCTGGTAGTAGTGTTTGGCATTGGCGTTATGCTGCTGCCGAAGGGAAATGCTTTCCCAAGGCTTAATTGAGTTTCAACAGTTTGATTTTTTACTTAAACTGTTTTACCCTACTCGCACACACAGACCACACCATTTTCCACATGACATTGGGCCAGGGACAGGGGCGGGGGCGTGGGCATGGCCATATTGGTATTTTCCGGGGCGTGTGTAGTGGCAGTAGCATATTTCTAAGGTGATCCATCACTGTCTTTTCATTGATTTGCTGCATCTGCTGCTGTCACTCAACGGAGGACGAAAACATTGATAGATTGTTGCTTATTGAAATTTTTGGTCAACGAAAAGGGTCGAATTTTAATTGAATTTCCAGCTTTTTGAAATGCCAAACCAAGCACACACTTAAATATAACCATATCCTGTGACAAAAAACGTATAAAAAGAAGGAAGTTTCCTGTATTTTAAACTCTACACCAATCTAAACCAATCGAACCTTCAAAGCGATCACTAAAATAATCGTTTTTCAGTGGCAAACCTTTAATAATAATAACAAAGGAGAATTTTTCTTAATTGAAAAGCCTAAAAGTATGATCAAAAAGGTTCTTCTGTTCTTTAGGGAACTCTGGGAGTTTGTGCACTTTTCAATTTAAGCTTCTAGCTGCAGTGAAATTCAAATGTGGAAATGCTATTGAAAGTTTCTCCCAGCGAGACTCACACAGACGCGCGCGCGCATACACATGCACACACATGCTGTGCCCCCGCACACATAAAATTCAATTAGAGTTTTCCGTAGTTTCATCAGCTGCTTTTCTACACCCCTGCTACTTTCTGGCGTCCTGTCGTCCTGTCGTCCTGACGTCCTGCCGTCCTGCCGTCCTGGGGACCCTCCCCCCGGTTTCATCCGCATCATCCTCCTGGCTATTTGCTTTCATTTGGCTTAAACGAGGAGCTGGAATATGCGAGGGCGCCAGCTAGGGCGTGAAATTGTGCCAAGGCAGCCCAGTCCTTCCCTTCCATACGTAAGACGAAGGAAGATGTCCCCCGTCAATACTTACCTGCGAGGAAACAGAAACAGAGCAGAAAGGAGAACAGAGCATGAGAATCGCGGCAACATACATGAAAAGTCCGATTAAAGAAGACATAATTAACAAAAAACAGAACAGGGGATTCTGTGTAGATCTCTTTATGGAACGTAAACAAAAATGCGTTGTTTCTTGTGAAAATCGAGAGAGCAAATACCTTGTAAATGAGGCTTATATGCAAAGGTTTCTTTGCCACAAAACAGCAATAGTTTTCCCAAAACAAACGAAGCAAAGGAGATGTTTCTTGACGAGATACGAATATTTCTCGTATTTGTCCTTTGCCATTCCATGCCATTGCACAAAAAACCTAAATCATATACGATTGGGCCTAAACATCAAGTGTTTGTGGGTCCGAGCCGTGGTTAAGATGGCATGGCAACAGCATACCATTCCAAGACCATCCCCCGGCATCTCCATCTGACAGCACCCGGGGAACGGGAACGGGAAAGGGCAAGAGAGCGGTAACGGTAACGGGCATTATCCTTGCTGGGCGACTGTGAAGTGAATCCCAAAAGGCACTTAGGCCACATGATGAGCTGCCTGACAGGTCGGACGAAGCACCATCGAGTGAGAGAGCTGAGAGAGATAGGGCGGCCTGGTCGCCTGGCGGGTGTCCAGTGAGTGGCGTGGATGGGGCATGACCTTGCATTGTCCCAGCCCTTTTCCGTGGTCGGTCTCCAACTGCCAACTGCCTGCTGTCTCTCTTCTGGTGGTGCTGCAACTGCCACTGCCACTGCGACTCGGACTCAGACTCAGACTCAGGCCATGTCTTGTTGACAGTTGCACTAATTGCAAAATGCTGTTGTTTGTTCGCCTGCCATTGTCTGTGGCACACTTTTAGGCAATTTGCATATTTCGTTAAGCAGCTGCTTTTCACACAGCATCTGCATCTGCGTCTGCGTCTGCATCTGTTGTTGTGGCTGTAGCTGTGGCTGTTGTCCCAGTCCCTCTCAGAGGATGACCTGCTGGGTCCTCAAAGACGTGACTCTTTCCCAGTCTTTCCTCCGCTTCGAAGTTCTCTCCTATATGTGTGTTTCTTGGCGCTTGATTCGAGTCTTTTCCTTGGTCTTTGCTCGGAGTAAATATTTATGCTCCCACAATAGCGTATACTCCTTTCAATCTAATTAGGAATGAAGGCTTCCATTTAACTAATTGACACAATGATTCATTTGATTTTCCTTAAAGCTAACGATATATTCCTTTGGTGCGTGTTTTCTTTTAGACAATTGACACATTTAAAAACAATATATCTCTTCCAAATATATCTATATCTATATCGTACTTCCTCATGAGCACGCTTCTCCCCGACCTCTTTCTGCTGCTAAAATTAATTTAGCTTAAGCCCATTTCACTTTTCACTTTTCTTTTCGATTTCATTTTCATTTCACTGCGAATGCAGTTTTCTTTTTGCCCCTTCTTGTGGAACGTGACTCGGGAGCGCTATGGCACCCCTCTCTGACCTTTCTTTTGCTCTTCCTTGCTCCGAGTGTCTGTCTCGCTCTCTCTCTATCTCTCTCGTTTGCATCTAAATTATGGCAATTGAGTGTGAGCCACATAAATCATGCTCAGCTTGCACTTGTCCCTGCTATCCTTTAGCGGTGGTTTTGCTGGGTATATACGAGTATGTACATATGTGCCCAGAGCATGTTCTATATGTACATGGAATCATCAGGTATTCTCGATTCCTTCGGCTATATTTCGCTTGAAGGGTAATGCTACATTTCATTGTGGTATTACACCTTTGAGAGCTTATTATCCAAATGCATTTATTCATCCAAGTGGATCAAAACTATTCAGACGATACATAGATTCTTTCAGACAGATCCATATAATCTTTAAGGGACGAAATCAATATGCGTCATACGGCAGTGCCTCTCGGTCGACTTGGGATCTTCGCGTAACACACTTCGGCTTGTGGTCTTCTTCAAGCCATCGGCTCTGTCTGCTCCAAGCTCTTCTGTCCCACGCACCCCTCGTCCACCTTGTACCCCTCGTAACATACCTATATATGGGTGGCCATCAGAGATTTTATTCCAGATGAAAATTGTATATTGTATATGCATTCACGCTCCCAAAGAATAGTCCAGACATAAGGTGCATTCATCCGCGATGCAGGAGTAAAAAACGGCCATCCATTATATGAATATTATGTACATACATATATGATGACATAATTATATGTTATTTGGACAGACAGGAAGCATCCGAATAAGGATATCCAGCATTAAAATTCTGATTGATTTACGAGTGAAATGACTGACGCCTGATGCCGGATGCCTGGTGCCATAACGTGCCTGATGTCCTGGTGTCCTGATGCCGTAATGCCCTGACACGTTGTCATTCCCCCATGAATATTATGGGACTGAAACATGCCACACACACACGCACAATGTTGTGTGTGTTTGTGTTCATGTTTCAATTAATTTTTAATGAGAAACCATTTATGCGGCAGAAGAGTCTTGTGGCGGAAGGCCCTGCCTTCCTGCCTTGCTGCCTTCCTACCTTCCTTCCTTCCGCTCCCTGCTGCTCACTTAATTAGTTGCAGCAGTTCAAATGTGGCATGGAATTTGGTGACTACATGCAACAGCAACGGCGACAGCCACAGGAATGGCCAAAGCGTTTATGAAGCTATTCTCATTATGATCGGGATCAAAATCGTTATGGGGCAGCGATTTGTGTGTGTCTGTCCTTCCATTTAATTAAACTTTCGAGCCCTCGAGTGGATACGCCACAAGCCCAATTGTTGGGGTCGCTGTTCAGGCGCTTAATTGCTAACAAACACACACAAGCACACAAGTAAACGTATACGCTACTAATACCTACAGCCCTAAAGGACACTTTGTTCGCCAAAAAGTATGCAATAAAAATTAATGAGCGGGAAAATGTTTATTGACGCGCCTTTGGCGGCAATGCATAAATGAATAATGCCCCCCCGGGAAGGGTGGCGAAAGCAGCACCATAATGAGGAGGGCATTCCCTTCTCTCCATCTGCCTCTCCCTCTCCCTCTCCCTCTCCCTCTTTTCCTCTGCTGAACACTAGGCAAATATCGTTCCATTGTTCCATCGCTTGTGAGCGTCACAGATGTGGAACAATCTACGTTTTGTTTGCGAAAAAAATTGTGCCCACTTTCCGCTTCGCTCTGATTTGTGGCCACTAAAAGCTTCTCTGACATCAGCCGAAGGACATCAGCAGCACAAACACACACACAGCGACACTCAGGACATGGGACATGGAACATGGTGATGGGGCAGTGGCAGGGCAGAACAAGTGAATTGCTGCACGTGTGTGTGTTCTAGGGGCAGCGGAAAGGCCAGAGAGCGAATGGAGTTGAGTGGAGTGTAACATTATCGAAAGGACATGAGATGACTGCTGCTGTTGCCCGCTGCCTGCTGAATGATGTGGTACCGTGGATGAAAAGCGCTCAACTACTACATATAATATATTTGATGACAGACAAAGCTAAGGCTCTAGGATACAGGTCCTTTCGATCGCTTTCCATTGTCATTAGACACAATTTCGATATGCCTGGAACCACTGTGCCGCGGCGCCATCGGTCTGCGGATAACAAATGGATACTATCCTGTTATCCCAGCCTCTCATCTCTCCACCTCCACTCGGCGAATGATGCCTCCTTCCCGCTGCCCTCGCTAATTGCAGTTGAGGGGCCTGGCCTGGCCTGGTGGCATGGACTGCAGTTGCTCTCGTGACGGATTTATGACGCCAGGCACTCCCAGGACTCCCACTCTCCCTGAGCGAAATTCAATCAAAGCGGTTGGGCCCCTGTGTTTGCTTCAGTCATTAGCCAGGGCATCGTTTCTGGTTGGAGCCGCCAGGAGCCGGCCACAAAATGCCACAAGAGAAGAGGCCAGCGGAGAGTAAACCGCCACAAGAGAGAAAAGCAGAGGAAACTAAGGGAAAAGAAAAGTTCTTTATGACATCAGCAGTGGGGAGGTGGGGGGGCGGGCTGACGCGAGTCACGAAAAGTTGACCGGAGGCCCCGAAGAAGCGTTCCATTGCGTTGCCGTTGCGTGCCCCCAAAAGTTGTAAGTACGATATGCAAACTAAACGACGGCACGTGACCCAAACACACGCACACACAAGCACACATGTTAGCGCACCTTCCTGCCACACTTATAAATAGGGCCCTGAATGGAGCTCTCGAGGTGGACAAGTGGTGGAATTTTAAATATGCCCAAAGGCAAAAGCATTGCCCCTCCGAAGAGGGCATGAATGGCATGCCGGAATGCCCCTATAAAATAAAAGTAATACCTTGTCCCGGTCCCCCCCCCATTAGGTTCTATGACTACTGCGCGACACATCACAAAAGATTAAGCAAATGTCATGTGAAATCTTAAATAACAGAGATAACAGATAAATAACAGACAGTTATTTATTTTATGCCCAGAAATTGCAATATCCTTCCTCGATATTGGGAGAAGCATGTCCATGTCTCAGGTAGGTCTCACGCGTCTCCTGCGAAGGCTGCCTGATTCATATCCCTGTGCGAGATTCGGACCATGGCTATCCCCCTCAGGGCCTTCCTTTTTAACATATCTGGATCTTATTGCGGTTAGTTCTGGCTGTCGTATTTCCCAATCGTCTTGTGTTTTCGCCAACAAAGTTGCTACTTTGCCGAGTAGTAATTATCCCGTAAAAAAGCAAAAGCACTTCCCTTTTGGTTTCTAAAAATAGGTCCCGTCCCTGAGGTCTAGCGAGTTTTCGCAAGGAAATTTTCAAGTCAAATACGTTGTCTCCTCCTCGGTCATTCGTCAGTCAGTCGGAAGTCCATTGCGTGCTGCATGCGCTGGCCATTTAGCTGTTGGCCTGGCCCTGGCCCCACACCTTTTGTCCGTATTCAGAGCGTTTTGGCCACACTATGTGGCCAGGACACGTAGCCGAGCGGTTAACACAACAATTTGCTGAAGGATTTTCAGGGGATGAGAGTGGTGATGGGGGCGGAGGCATCTCTCTCTCTCTCTCTCTCTCTCTCTCGCTGATTTGGGTCTTCAGTGTTTTATTTTTGTTGTTTTATTTCTGTTGCTGTTGCTGATTTTCTTTTTGTTATCTGGCAGCACCTGTCGCAAATTGGCTAAAACGGAAAAGCGACAGGAATTTGCTCGAAGAGGAGGCACTGTCACGTTTTTCGAAATATTTTGCTATTTTCCAACCAGACCTCCTCATTCCCCCCCTCATGCCCCTCGGTGTGCCGTTTGTTTCTATGTAGCTGTATGTATCTTTTCTATTCTCTCTCATTGCTGTTTCCATTTCCCCCATTTTCATGCCCGTTTTCCGTTTCCGTTTCTGTTTCAGTTTCAGTCTCTGCTTGTTTTTGTTGCATACTTTTGAGCAGCGCTTGATTTGGCCTGAAAGCAAATTGGCTTTTCCCTGGCACGTTTCTGAATTATATGCGAGACCAGAAAGGGGGGAGGGGGGTAAGGAGAGGATGTTGCATGCCCCCAATTATGCACACACGCTGTCATGTATGAAAGAGATGGAGCGCGTGAGAGGGGACATTGGGGGCACGCAGAAATCTGGAAATTGCATCTGGCCTCCCAACTGCCTTCCGCTGGAGTTGGAGTTCGAGTTAAAGCTCCACCGGAGGCCAGCAAATGGCATAGAAAATGAGGCACAGAGGAGCCAAGAGAGTAAAAGGGATAGATAGAGAGAGAGAGGGAGAGTGATGTGCACATGGCACAGTCGAGAGGATACAAGAAAATACAGAAAACTCCCAGAAAATCTCTCAAAAAATTAAATTAACAATGAATTTAAGACTTTAGTGAATCGTGAATTCTGCTGCTCCTTACAGGAGATTTGTGGCATCCAAAAATATGAAAAAATCGATTGGGATACGAGACCCACCTTAGAGACCACCTGCACTCTTGAAGATCCTCTTCGCGCTACTAAAATCCATCCGGGGAGATGGTTCCTTGCCAAAGGAAAAACCACGAGTTTGCCAGCAAGAGATCGAAAAACTAAATAACTTACGAATAGAGGATAATTTTAAAGAGGCGTTGCCCACAAATGCAGCTGCCAATGGCTCAATCTGTTCGAGGGCTAAGAGTACTACGAGTCCAGGCAATACATAATTGCGCAGGAAATCTTTTAGGGGTATCCATCGACTTTTTTGTGTATTTTTCACACATATACATTGGAGATTTAAAAGTCACAATCCTTACATATTTGTATAAGTTCACATCGAATCTCGATCGAGTCGAATCATGTGCATTCCAACATTCGTCCGTGGCTTGAACGCCTCGCGCGTGGACAACCAGTCGACGCTCCAGACTGCCATCCGGACGGCAGAGATGTACCAGCAGTTGCTCCGGGAAATGCCGGGGCCCACTGCCCTCGTGGATATTGTAGAGGAGTTGATGTACCGCCGCATCGTGAGTAGCCATTTCTGTGAGGCAAATGCCTACGAGTCATCCATCTATGGTGTCGTCTCCGCAGGTCTACGGGGAAAAGATGTATTTACTTACAAGGGTCCTCGAGGAGCTGCTAACTTCCAAGAATCTGGGCTATCTGCGACTGCGGCGTGGCTTATGGAGCCCGTGGAATCATTGACTCGATGCACACTGAATCAATCGAAGCGAAACACCACGCACTAAGTAAAGTGTTTCTTTTCGCTGCCATGAAGATTCATTTGAGGACTATAAAACCACTCGAACAAGAACACAATGAATGGAAAAAAACATTTACTTTTTAGTTGGTTTTCGCTGCTGAAGTGATTTGCCAATTAAAAATATATACAGAACGTTTACCAAAATAAAGAGATTTATGGGGCACATACTCGTAGAATTATTCTCTTGCCTCACACTCGCTTAAGCGCGTGGAATAAATCCTCATGGGATGTACACATACATCTGATACTTACACATATATCAAATCGCCATTATTCTCAGCTGATTGCCATTCGCAGGGCACTCAACGTGATTTAAGTCCACGGCCACGCCCCCCATTCGTTGTCATAGAAATTTGCATGAAGAGGGGGAGAGAGGCAGCTTTTTGCTGGCCCCCAAATAAATTTATTCAAAATAAAGTTGATGCCGAAAATGTCCCCAATGCGAGTCCTGAGAGGGGCATTCCTTTTCCCCTTTCCCCTACTCACAGAAAAGGAGGTCACATATCCAGAGTTCCAGGCTATAGATTTGATACTGACTCGAGAGGCTCCCAAGCCATTGCTAGAGGATATACATATGTATGCATGTATTATACATGAGCGAGGCGCTCACTCGTACACACACACACACATGACAGTCGATCATAAAAAGCATAATGGTACCAGAGCCCCCCATCCATGTGCCGCCCATAAAATCAAAGTCAAAAAAACATATGGAAAGATGGAAGGATGGGAGACTGGGACATGGTAGGCTGTTTGAGATGGAGATACTTTTGTGAACGATTCTGTCCAATATTTGGAATCAATATTTACAAATGAATCACTCATATGCACAGTGGGTGAAATGACAAATCTTTCAAACACTTTTTTGTCGGAATAAACTTGGAATTCTTCCAAGAGATTTCCGTTTTTTTTTTTTGATTTATCGTTTAAGTATTTGAACAGCTTTCGGCTATCGGCCATCTGTAAGGTTTATTGCAATTTTTCACAGATTTCGAAGTGGAAGTCATATTTTTCTGTGTTGTCTGCTCCATAGACTATCGAATAGTAATTATTTGTAGATTGGGATTTGCAAAGTATCATTACATAAGGCTTTAGAAAAGATTTATAATCTTGTCCTGCACTCAGTGTCGTTTACTCGACTTTCGTGGAGTAAAAATATATGAAGGCCCCTCCCAGCACTCGCGAGACACATATATCCTGTTAGTTTCGTTTATTGTGAATATTCATATAAAAAATCTTTGCTTATGGCTGCTAAACTTCAATTGGTGCTACTTTTGTCAGCTCGCATGTCAGTTTCAGGGCCACCATTACTTTCGGATGGTATAAGGAAAACATACGAAAAGTAGTATCTACCATCTATATTCCGTATTTGCTGAGAGGGTCTAAGGATGGTAGAAGGAACTCGTGAGAAAGGGTATATAAAATAGAGAGCTTCTGTAGATCGAGATCGAGGCAGCGAAATACAAACCTCCAAGAGACAGATTAAGGTATGACCTGAAAAGCAACCATACTTTTGAGATACTGTGTGTTCTCTCACACTCTCTCTGACACGGAAGTGATGCCAAGTAGTCGCGTGATCCAACGAAGGCCCTCACGACATTAGACAGCGGCGAAATCTCTCTCCAAGGCTGATTTGGCACATGATTTCCTTGTTTATGTTTGCTACGAATTTATATTTTGACGTGTTTCTCCTTCATTTATTCGATTGAGAAGCTAATGGGCTTCTTTAGTAGACAAGAATGGTATTGAGATACTTGTGAGTGAGCCCTGTTCCATGTAATGGGTAATGGTCCATAAACAGAACCAAATTTAAAGGGAAACTTCTTTGATTCATTGAATGAGCATTAAAATTAATGAACTCCTTTAGTTATTCTCAAATAAAATTCGAATATTATACGAGTGTTCATGTCCTTGGGCAAAATCGAATCCTAAATCGAATTAAAATGCCATTAAATTAAATTTCATTTGCGGTTTTGATTAGCTAGTGGGGCCATGCCATGGCCCCCTGGGTGAGTGAATGAATGAATGAATAAATTATTCGCTTTATTCAAATGCGAATCGATTTCTTAACGGTCAAGTTATTTCGCATTGTTGTGGGCTACGTTTCGCTACAAATTTCAGGAGAGTAGGGAAAAGGGGGGCTGGCTATCCAGCGGGAAAATTAATTATGCGTCGCGTACGATGCGGAAGGAACCAAGGACTTGACCCGCAAGTGCCCGCCAAGAATCTTAGGAGGCAAGCAAAAAGCAGAGAGCAGAGAGCGCGGTGGAAAGACAAACATTCGATGGACAAGAGTCGACAGCTTAATCAATTCCTCCAGGCAGCAGACACAGTGTGACAGAGGAACCTCAAGGCCACTCCCCCACATCCCACACACACACGCACACACTTAAAACGAAAAACGCAATCAAACGAAACGGAAGATGCCCACCGGAAGTTGCACAGTCAAACACTGGACACGAATTGATGATGATGATGAGTGTAACGAACTCTCTTTATGACGATAACAATGAGGGGAAGGGCAGATGTTGTTGTCAGCCAAAGGACATGTCTCACACGCGTCCGGGTTTCCTGTCAAATTTGTATGGAAATATACGTGCGTCCATTCGCATCATAAATTGATGTCCTGTCCTGTCCGGCAAGAATTTTCGATCAAAGAGAGTCGATTTTGGGGAAAGGGTGAAAGCGACGAGGTTTGAAGTATTTCCGAATCAATAGAGCCCCGTTCTTCCTTTGGTTTTTTCATTGTTTTTTGTGACATTTATTGGGTTACAGCAATGTGGCATTCATTTAACTCCGGACTATGGGGGGACTATGAAAATATATTCCAATTTTAATCTACATAAATTAAACTCCGCTTTAATGCTTTTTGACGGCCATCTGCATTCGTGATTGCATTCGATTAAGCTTTATCAACGAGTACTCGTATTTATGCAATATTCCAACTGTTCTCGGGTGCAAGCATTGGGTGCGGTGCGCCGTGGCATATGGGCTCATCCATTTTGCATTTTGAATATTTTTTAAACATATCATTACGAGCTAACGAATATCGAATTATGTGCCTCCCTTAGCCCGGCCGTGGTTCGAAAGCCTCGTGCCACGGACTGGGTGCCATCGCATGAAATCTATGAAAGAAATAGACCCAGGATAATGGTGTTTTCTTAGTGGATCGGCACTCATCGAGAGATCTGGCTATCTTCAGGTGCAGCATCTGGAATCTTAGCTGTGTGTCGAGACACTTTTTAATCTCTCTGTTTTTAAAACATTTTCGTTGGCATAAAGATTCACTTTACGACAATAAAACTTTATCTCGATGAATAAAGAAGAACTGCTTTTAACATTCCATTCAATCGCTGGCTCGCCTGTTGAAATATTCAGCAATTCAGCGGAGTATTTACCAAATTTGTTTACGCTATTGAAGCAGAATTGATTGCCTAATTAAAACGATACGAACATTGAGTATTCGAAACCACAAATTCCACAAAACTTGACCACATTTTGCTGGAGCTCAGTGAAGGATTAGGGCCGAACGATGCGATGGAATGGAATGTGTGCGATACGATTCGAATGGACATGAACATGGGTTTGTCGATTGATTGGCCAAGATGTGGAATAAAGTTTACGCTTGTGCGGACTCTTCGGGTGCAATTAAATGTGGCACAAGCCAGGCGGCATCTGCCGCAGTTCCATATCACAGAGAGAGAAGGAGAGAGAGAGAGAGAGAGAGAGAGAGTGAGAGAAAGAGGGCTATTGTCGCTTTCGCTCTTTGGCAAAATCAATCACTTCTTCAGCTGCTAAATGCGAAATGCTTTGTCATTTATATCCCGCTAAATCGTTTTAGAACTTAAGGCCCCATACACGGGCTCCCGCTCGTGGGAGACGTCCTCTCTCCTTCCCTTTGTATCAATCAAATGCCATCGGGACACGCTTCAGCGATTGTTGAGGTTTGAAAAATTGTCGGACATGTACAATAATGTTTATCAAACGGCATCTACAGGATACCTCTTCGTCCTGCTCTTCGGCTGAAAAAAGTCACAGGTAACAAAAATAAATAAAATACCAGACGCCATCGTCAAAGTGCATTTCTGATGCCTTAACGGAAAGATGAAAGCTCACTTGATTTATGGTTTTCCTTTAACACCATGGCACCCCGCTTAAACTCCCTTTGTGACAGAGAAAGAGAGAGAGAGAGAGACACTGACAGGGAGAGACAGAGTAAAATCCTTTCCCCCTCCCTACCCAGTGCGGCAATCTTCTAGCTGAGCAATCACTGCACTCTTCCACTCGGTTGACCCTCAGAGTTACTTCTGCAGGGAATACCGACTATAGATACATATCATGAAAATACAGGGCACACTTTTGATACCCTTTGCAGGGTACAGGTTATATTTGCAGTCACAGTAAAGTGGAAAGGTCTCCTTCAAGAAAATCATTCCCATTCGTAATGAAGAGACCTTTTATCCGGCTTTGGGCAAAAGCTTGAGCAATTCTTTCGGGAAAGGTTAGTTCTGCTATTTCCTACTGCATTTTCCTCCACTAAAGTGTGGCTGAAATCGATAGAAGAGTATGCAACTCTTCGTCTCCATGAGCCACATATACTTTTTGCCACTTGGTATACTTATTTTTGGGCTAGAGCTCCACTCGACTTGACATTCGGCTGCTGTTTGCACTTGCACGAGTACTCGTACTCGTACTCCTACTTGTGTCTGTGTGCTTGGGCTCGGCGTTTGCTTTTTTGATCAGGTCTCTCCATCGAGTGTTTGCCCAAGGCACATTGTCAATGCTATGAGATGTCGCTTCTGATGCCGCCCCTCCACCTCCTCCAGCCCACTCCAAATATTTGTCTTGAATTCGTCGTTTCCATTTGGGGATTTTTCAGGCAATCTTTCATATCGATGCGCCACATTTAATATTCATTCCCTTCCATCTCAAGTGTCATGTTCTTTTACTTAGTTTCTAGTTCTTGTTGTTGGGGATTGTTGCACCTTTCACCTCTCATTAATCAATTACTTAATCCAATTGCAGTTCTGAAAATGACAGCTGATGCTAATGCTGCTGCTGACATGTGGCCGCGCTGTGGGGTGGCACACTCAATCGATGCCACCGCATCGCTTTGACTCGCATGGAGCACATGGCGTATGCGTGATGTGGTGTTAAGTATACGCACATTCAAAAATTTGCCTACGTTCACAATCTCTCACAAAAGCTAAAGCTTTTGATGGGAAACCATCATCGTTATTCCCACCATTCAACAACATCATGATCATCTCATCATCATCATTGGTGTAGTGAAAGTTTGCGGTGAAAGTTTCAGCCTGTTTTAAGAGCTATGGCAAATGTCGTGGTGCAACTTTCGGGGATCTATAAAACGCCAAATGGTGTGAATATGATGTGATAAGCGAGCATAAATGTCTCTGTTTTTTGGCAGACTGTGTTTTGTGGTGGCGCTTGTGGATGAGGTGCAAAAGGTCCTAAAGTTAACACCACAAGTTGGCTTTGAGCACAGAAACTATCTTTTTTTCCGTTTGATGCAACATTTAACACGAAATTTATGTTGATGTACGCTCTTTTAGGATTCTACAAATGCTATTAAGGTCGGGGATAGGGCGGTGCCCACAAGTGCACGCCAGAAGGAAGCGTTTTTGAAGCCACAGTATTTATATATTTTGAGTTGGGAAAAGTAGCTGACTCGATATAGTCATCTGAAAACTTGGTATCCTCGGCAGATTAATGGCAGACTTGCTGCACTTCTGTGTGGCTCATGATTTTTCCGGCCGTGATTTTTCAATAGTTTCTTTGTACACTTTTATAGCCGTTGAAACCATTGAAGCCGTTGAGTATCTGTATCTGTTGTTGGTTCTGTAATTAATTACAATTTACGTGTATATCCAATTACAATTTATTTGTGACTGCGACTCCACTCAGGCGGCACACCATTGCATAATTTTCCCAGTACAATTTCGAATGTGATTCTTGTGCAAATAACATTTTGCACGTCCAAACAATTTGTGCACATTATTTATGTGGATTTTCGAGTGCTTGAGAGATTAATTAAAAGTTAAAGAGCTAGCGTAAGCAAATTGCAAATTGATGCCAAGGAGGAGGCAGCATTAGAGGTTGGGGGCGAGGCTATGTCTGCGTCTGTGGCTGTGGCTGGGAAGCTCTGGATACGACTCTGCGGCTGTGTGGCATCGTTTGATATGCAACATATCTCTGGCAACAGAGTCTGTGGCAGGCGATACGGAACGAAAAGCTGTCAAGCTAACGAAGCGGCACACAACACAGTCGACACCTCCCCGCCCCACCGTACTGCCAGTTGATGGGGGTGGTGGGGCAGGCAAGGATGGAAGCAGCACTCGAATCTGTTGGCACTTTAACGCATTCTGCCCCTGCTGGAACATTATGTTGCACATTTGCCTGATTTTCGGAGCACAGAGAAATGTGTACATAAATCATGCATCAATCATTCATCATCAATCATTGGCCGTCGCAGAAACAGAGAGAGGAAGTTTCTATGTTTCTAGAGAGGGAGATTGTTATTTCAAGGATATTTATGTCATCCTCCGGCACTGTAAATTTATATGGCTACACAACTTTCGAGCTTCGAGTTGTTTGTAATTTGAATGCTGCCCCGAACAAGGACTTTGCCCTGGTATCCTGTCTGTCCTTTGCCATAAATTGCAGACACACAGACCAGGCATTCTTCTCGTCTCCTGCTCATCCTGTGTACCAGCATACTTCAGCAGCATTCCCATTCTCAGCATCATCATCGCCATTCAGCAAGCGGCAAGTGCATAATAAAATTTTATTATTTTTCTGTTTAAAGCGGAAATGAATGTGCAACACACTCACACACACACACACACACACACGCACAGAGAGGAGCAGAGGGACACTCGAGTTAGCCGACGACTCCTTGATGGGATGCCATCTAGCAGCAGCATGTAAGAAAGCTCCTTCGCTTTTCTCCTTATGCTCAAAGTAAATGGCAGCAAATTGCATTTTAATCACATTGTTGTGCTCGTGTGGCATGCGGCATGTGGCATGTGTTTGCTTGTGTGTTTTTAGGAACAACGGCATCTGTCAAGGACTCCAAACGTGTGGCGCAACTCGAAGTCGCCGGCATTTGAATGGAATTTTCTGCTCAGTAAAATTTTCACTTAACTTCTACCTTCGCTCCACTCGCAATCCATGGCCCGAAACGCACACCTTATGTCTATTGTAGCCTTTGCTTGGGAGAAATGTGGCTTTACATTAGGAGTGGGTACGGACATATATTTGGTCGTCCAATATTTCTCTCTGTTCCTGTCACTTTGTACCTTCCCGTGCGACTGGGTACAGCTTCCAGGTTGTCTTCCAAAAATCGTATTTAAAAACATTTTTCCAAAAAAATATAAAAGACAAATCCTTTCCGTTTCGTTTAGTAATTTATTTTTATTAAAAAAAAAATGTATACAAAGTAATGTAGATTATTTGATGAACGTGATCGAATGTGACTAAGCCAATAAGAGAGTACTACGAGTTCTTGGATAACCTCTCGCCTCCAAAGCTTACGCTTATCATATTATAATTCTCGTATAGAAGGCTCTGCTTTAAGGCCTTATTCAAACTTGAGAAACCTCACATCCGACATCGAGTGCTGGAACTGCTTGCCCCAATTTCCATCTTAGCGAGGTTTTCCCCCCTCCTCACCGCTGTGATTCCACTTCATTGGATACTGCTTCATGCTGGAATGTCAGGGGAATGTCTGGCGGAACTCCACTCACGTTTCCTTTATACTCCATTCCTCATGCCCATGCCCATGCCCATGCCCTCCAGTGTCATTTGCCAATTTACATCCAGTTTCACACTCAGATTTACTGTCAGTTGCACGCCTGAGAGGAGAAAGGAGAGAGGAGAGAGGCGAGAGGAGGGGAGATTGACAGGCGGAGATAATTGGCAATTGGCATGAGATTTCAGGCAATGCAGATTAGTGTCCACTTTGCATGTGGTTCATGGTTCGTGATTCTACCCTGCTCTCCGCTCCCCGCTCTCCAGCCCATACTCTTTCTGTCCTCCGCTCTGCACTCTTTACGTGCTGATGCTCTCCTGCCTACCGATTGGCAGCCTTTATCGGAATATTGCACATACGCCACGTTGCTCGCACGCTCTTTTCGCTTTGAAATTTTAATTAATAGCGGTCTCTCACATGCTGTGGCAATTCATCCCCACCCCTCTCCCCACTCTCTGTGGCACAAGGTATGCAACAAATTTTAGCACACCTAACGAAGTTCCGCCAGCGGCCTGCAAGAAATTACAATAACTTTGTTGAGCGCCAGAACGAGCGGAGGAGCAGGCAGTGAGGCAGTGGATGAGCCGCATTCCCCGCATGCATTCCCTTTTGTTTCCCTGCTTTCCTTCTTTCTCTTCTGTTCTCTGCTTTCCTTCCTGCTGGCTGCTGTTAAAAGATCCAAATACCAACTCCCCTGATACCCTACAAATGGGATGTCCCCTCCTGTTTACAGGGTATTCAAGGAGAAGGAGCTAGCCATAGAGAGGGAGATTGAGGGATCTCTGGAGGAAGCATGAAACGGAAAACGCAGAAAACTTTTCCGCAGCATTTTTCCTTTTCCCCCAAAAAGCCAAACCAAACCAAGCGGATTTGTAGCGTTTTTATTTATAAATTCTGCTCTCTAACCTCTCCGCTCCACACCCCTGACCCTGCCCCCATTGTTCCTCCCCATCCATGGTTTTATGTAAGCCCCAAAGAGAGCAGAGCAGTGCAGAGCTGAGCAGAGCAGAGAAGGAGGAATAGTAGCGCCAGCTCCGTTCTGGTTTCGGTTACGTGCACGCAGTCCGGAGATTAGCTAAGCAGAAATGACGACCACAAATGCACAGACCGGTCGGGGGGCAGGGCATTTGTACAGAGCGAGAGGGAGTGATGAAGAGAGGGGGCAGGGGTGGAAATTGGAGCAGTGGCAGTGGGTGGTGGAGCTGTGTTCCCGTTCGTACATGGGGAATTAGACGCGTTAATAAAATGCCGGGCGACTGCGGAAGCGAAATTGCCATTTAGGGATTTTTTCCCCCCCGCCCTCTTCCCTGCTACCGGCCGTACTCTCGCGTTCCTCACCATCTAAGTTCACTTTCTCTCCTTTTATATTCGCTCTCTTTCTTTGTCTTTCGCAGTTTTCTCGCTCTCCCTGTTTCCCTTCTTCGGGGCATTGCCAAAACTTTTGCTCGTTAAAATAAATTCCGCCTTCCTCCATAAAAAAAGACCAGTCTGAATGTTTTCTGTCGCGGCACACGTGGCTCGACGTCAAGATACCTGGTACTCGGATAACCGGACAATTTACTATGTTTTGTAATGCCTTTCTTCAAAATGTTCGAAATGGGTTTCTCATTCCAGTGATTGATTTTGTAGATCCATCCTCTAAACAAAAAATTACCATAAAACGGTGTTCTTGAGGTGCACATCCTCGAAAGTTGTACAAACCCAAAATGGAAAACGATACAAAATTCATTTCATTCATTCTTCTAGCAGTTTCGAAAGCCGAAACGTGAATATCGATAATATCACATCAACTTGAATCCAATATGCATATACATTTCATAGATCATTCCTTCTTTAGTGT